>NC_133337.1:48366034-48719784 GCF_030506205.2 Paramisgurnus dabryanus | reverse complement strand
AGGTATTGCACACCACACGTCCACGTTAAATAGCGTGAGCTTAGTCAAAGTCTATTTCAAGATGCGGAATATGCGTTAGCAGCCTATGTTAATCGTTAACGATTTAGGACAAATATGATGTTATTTAATGTTAAACTATTTGAGTTGCGCGGCAGGAATTCCACCAGCGTCTGTGTTGTTGTGATGACGCATGCAGCGTGACTGGTGAACACCGAGTGGTGGCGGTGTTGCCAGATTGGGTGTTTTTTCCGCTACACATTAAGGCCTGTTTACAGTGTGTTTTAGTCGGGTTTTCGCCTGGAAGAATATACAAATCTGGCACCCTATTGAACGACGTTAAACTGAGAGAGCGTGCCGTTCACAGGCACCAGAATGAATGAGTTCACAGTAACGTTTATTTGGCAGCAGTACACGTTCGCCCAAAATATGAACGAGTTTGTATATTAAAATATACATATTCTTATTTTGCCTTTTCACGGACCACCTGCAGTACCCTCACGGACCACTAGTGGTCCGCGGACCACAGTTTGGGAATGGCTGGTCTACACGACAACACCGCAACCGGCGTTTCTTGAAATACTCACCCTGGCAGGGGTTTTCAAAAACGTTCGGTTTCAGTGATGTGATACTGCGTGTGGACGAACGGCCGAACCGCATAAAAAAAGTCATTGTTATAAAAATACCCGTGTCCGTGTGGACAAGGCCTAAAACCTCAAGGATTCGGAAGCACTGTTTAAGAGTATATTATTGTGTCATTAATAAATCAGGATTATTGAGTCAACAGTCATAATTAGAAAAGCACCGGTGATAGACTGACATTTGATAAATTAAAATGTGTTATTTCACCATCAGATAACATTAGAACATCTCAGAATACAGAATATGCCATATTGAAAAGACGTTCTACTTCTTATAATATGTTCATTCATTCCCTGTTTTTTAATTACTGAAGTCTTTTTAAATTAGACTTAGTTTCAATAAGTTTCAAGTGCATGTGATAATTCAATCAGTCTGATCCAGTTCATACTGTAGCGGTTTTCTTCTAATGACCCAAAAGTGTGGGAGTTTTGTAACATGTTTTCGTAACACTCATCCATCCGTGTCAGTGGGTCTAGAGCCCCTTCCTCAAAAGTCCAGTCTTTATTAAGAGTCATGCTGCGCTGCCCTTTTATGCCGACTTGGCCAGTATGCTTTGTTCATTTGAGACCACACTTTTCTCCGGTTTCTATTATAACAGGTCAACAGAAAGTCATAGTCTGACAAGACTGACACAGTTAACAGTTCTGTGTACATAAACATATACACATACACACATATACAGTACAGTACTTACTGTATATACACATATGTGACCCTGTCTGTGAAATTCAGGCTGTATTTAATATGAAATTCAAGTTTGATTTTAATAATTCATTTCACGTTTATTTCAAACTTTGATATGGCCTTTCTCAGTCAGTATTAAAGATATCAAGAATATATTTTATATTCTGTACATTATGTAGGATGAGTTTATGTAGAAAACTGGAAATCACAAAAATGACAGCAGGGTCATGTTCCCATACTTAAAATAAGAATGCTGCTTATTTTTCCCAGATTTTGAAAACATATTTTATTTATTTGGTGGCTTTTAACATTCAAATTGGGCTAGGTGATTAAAGGGATAGTTCGGCCAAAAATGATATTAAACCCATGATTTACTCACCCCAAGCTGTCCGAGTTGCATATGTCCATCGTTTTTCAGACAAACACATTTTCGGATATTTTAGAAAATGTTTTAGATCTTTCAGTTGATTAATTGAATGTTACAGGCTCCACGACCTTCAAGTCCAAAAAATCTGCATCCATCCTTCACATATTAAATCCAAACGATGATGATAAACAAAGGTCTTCTGAGGGTGATCCGCGCGGTGTTGTTGTAGAAATATCCATATTTAAAACTTTATTAATGTAAATAACTACCTTCCGGTAGCGCCGCCATCTTAGTCGCGTCCGCATTCAGGATGAGAGCTTACGCAGCCTACGGAGGTTACTCTGCTGCTGCTCTGTGCCCCAGCCCTCCGAATTTGTCATACGTCAAGAAAAGTGTGTATACTACGCTAATACTCTCTCCTGAATACAGAGGAGTCTAAGATGGCGGCGCTACCGGAAGGTAGTTATTTTCGTTAATAAAGTTTTAAATATGGATATTTCTACAACAACACCGCGCGGATTACCCTCAGAAGACCTTTGTTTATCATCCTGGAGCCGTTTTGATTTATTTTGTGAAGGATGGACGCACTTTTTTTGGACTTGAAGGTCATGGACTATGGGTGGACCCCGTAAGATTACATTTAATCAACTAAAAGATCTAAAACATTTTTTAAAATTTCCGAAAATGTGTTTGTCTGAAAAACGATGGACATATGCAACTCGGACAGCTTAGGGGTGAGTAAATCATGGGTTTAATATAATTTTTGGCCGAACTATCCCTTTAATAACACATTTTTCTGTGGTATGACTTTATCACTTTACACAGACTTTAAGAAAATTGATCTTTTGTCTTTCAGTTCTCCAAGTGATTCTCAGACTATGGCTTCTCGAGGAGGAAGAAACGCAGTTTTGACAGCGTCTGCTCTTGCATTGGAAGCTAAAGAATTAAGTCATGCTGTCAGAGCCGTTCTAGAGCTGGACTGTAAGTGATGCCTGCATGTGCATTTTCTGCTCCTCTATGAAAACCAAACATCTTAATTGCCATTTTCCTTATGAACCATGAGGATTTTGGTTATCTGTCCCGTAACCCACAGTGATTTAGGGCGCAGTCACATTATACTTCACCCTACCGAACCGTACCCGAGTACGATTGTCCCCCACCCGCACTCCCATGCTGGTCTGCGCTCACACTTGCATCATTTAAAATATACATCTTTTTTGAAGAAAACTGAAAGTGTGATATGTGTAATAAAGAACCAAAACCCCACAACTAAAATGAACCGTACCACACATACCATACGCAAGCATACCAGGGTACACTAAAGGGGCGGTCACACTTGACTTTGAGCATGCAAATATATTACACTCTAAAATGGCTGGGTTATTTTTTTACTCATGTTGGGTAAATATTGCACTAAACACATGCTGGGTTAAAAAAGACCCAATGTTGGGTTGTTGTTATGAAACCATGGCTTACAGTATAATAACCCAGAAGTTGGGTTAAAACAACCCAGCATTGGGTCAATAATAGCCCAGCCATTTTTAGAGTGTATATATAAAATTATTCAGATATTACTGCGAATATAGAATGGGGGAAGAGGTCACGCCATGATGTAACGGTTTTCTACTTGTCACATATATCCACATGATATGAATTCACAGGAGTTTACCAGACTTGAAATATCTTCGCCCAAGTTTGCATTTTTGGTCTGACGCATTCCCATATGTATAAATAGAAGCCAATGGAACAAAAGTGTAGTGCGAAGGCTCCATTAATTGCATTTACTGCACCCTTGTACGGTATTGAGCGATCACACTAGCCAAATAAACTGTACTTTGGGGGTCAAACATGGTCAAGTGTACTTTAGTATGGAACGGTTTTCATAGTGTGAGTATGCCTTTAATCTCAAAGCACCAACAATTCCAACTTTGTTGTTGCAAGAAAGTCACATTTATCATAATTTATTACCTGTGTCATGATTATCTCGAAATCACGTCTGTTGATATTTCTGTACGTTTTGTGCATTGTTCAGATTGCTTGTTTGCTTGTTTGTTTTCCAAAAAAAGTGACTTGACATTTAATAAACAGTGAAATAATCTGACCTATGAAGTGAATTTTAGTTTCAGCTTGAAACTTCTAATTGCCAACTTTTATTACAAATGGTTTTCATGGGCTTCAACACTCTAAAAAATACTGGGTTTGGGTTATTTTCAAGCCAGTGTTGGGTGAAAAAGAAACAAACCCAGCTGTTGGGTTAAATTTACACAGAAAATGTTTATATGAAATAACATTTGAATTTCAAACAACCCAGCATTTTGAGTTACAGCAACCCAGCATACAGTAGATTAAATTACAACCCAACATTTTGGGTTTGTCCCTTTTTTTGACCCATGCAACGCTATGCTTAAAATAACCCAAAAAAATTTACTCTAAAAAATGCTAGGTTTATTTTCGAGCCAGCATTGGGTGAAAAAGGAACAAACCCAGCCGCTGGGTTAAATTTACCCAGAAAATGTATATATTTAACCCAACAATGGGTTAAAACAACCCAGCATTTTGGGTTAAAGCAACCCACCCAGCATAGGTTAAATTACAACCCAACGTTTTGGGTTCGTCCCTTTTTGACCCATGCAACGCTAAGCTGAAAATAACCCAAAATATTTAGACTCTAAAAAATGCTAGGTTTATTTTCGACCCAGGGTTTGATCAAAAAGAGACAAACCCTGCTGTTGGGTTAAATTTACCCAGAAAATTATTATATTTGACCAAGCATTTTGGGTTGAAACAACCCAGCATAGGATAAATTATAACCCAACGGGTTGGGCTCATACACCTTTTTTTTAAGTGAATAGTGTTTACTAGATGTACATTCATATATTTGCAATTATTTCTAATATTATATTTTTTATGTTATATTTTAGAATGTAAGTGAACTGCATCAAATTATTAATAAAGTTATTACTAAATTGTTTTCAAGGTATACAGACATGGATACATTTTAGGGTTACACAGAAAGTGTTGTCATTTTAAGAGACAAAATTAAGCTGTGACATTGCTAGAGGACGCATATATTCGTGATATTTTTGCTACAGGATTGCTCCAATAAATTACATGGTTACAAAACAATTGTTTATAACAAAGACAAGACCTCTGACCATTTGGAGCCAAATAAAATCTGCAAGTTTATCCATGTCTTGAACTTCTCACCTCATTCAGCTCTGCACTTCTGAGGAAAATATATAGCAACCCCTCCATCAATGTTTGACATTAGGTCAAAACATTATCAGTCATTTTATACTTTTAAACATTATACAGTAGCATAATTTGTTTGTATGTCCAAATATTATTTATTTTCTGCCTGTTCCATTATATGATGCAAACATTTGACATGTTACATATGACAGAAAATAAATCAGATATCTACAATCTTGAAATCCAATCCATTTAGTCGAAAGAATTAGGTCAATGCAATAAGGAAACACAATACATGGTGCATTTGCTGTTAATTTAACCCTCCGGTCCGATTCAACTTACTGCAGTTATCGTTGCCTGGATACAAAGCTACTGGAAAGCAAGGACCGTCTGCTTCTTTATGGAAATTGTGTATCATATCACAGAACACGATGATACACACATTCAGAAAATGATCCTTAATGGGACATGGTTAGGTTTTTATTGTTAGTTTTCTCTGCAGTGTTTTTCTACACAAAGATTGTGCACGTCATCGTTATATTGCCATCATACAACATTTACGAAATGTATAAGTCTTGACTAACCCAGTTAAATTCATTGTCAAAACAAACAATAATAATATAAACAAGGAGCTTTTTTAGTCCTTTTCAGTGTTAAGCTTTGTTTTTTTTTTATTGTCGGTGAAAGGAGCTGCTTTACCTTAAGGAAATGTTGTCTATGAATCTTATGAGGTCAAATTAACGTATAGAAGTTGTTAAATTCTGTCTTTATATTAGATGTGGTTTGCAGTCTTAAATCCAATTCAGAGCTTTAAAGGGACAGTTCACCCAAAAATGAAAATTCATATTTTATTCACTCTCATGTTGTTACAAACCTGTTTAAATTTCTTTCTTCTTATGAACACAAAGAAAGATATTTTGAGGAACGTTTGTAACCAAACCGATCAGAAACCCATTGACATGGGGCTTTGGATCAGTGTTTTAAGTGATCAACAAGACATTGGGGTTACTCACTACTGAGTCATTTTTTGACATGCACTTTTAATTCTGCTGTGTTTGGTCTTAAACCTTTGATTAGCTGATAAACAGCTTGTTTGAGTCCAAATGCAGTTTTCAATAAATGTTCTACTCTTTATTTTTGTCTCTTGCTCCTGTTTCTTCTTTTGGCATTTTAAAGCTACGGTCCACCAGCACAAAATGTGCATACTTGTAATCTTCCCCTGGTCATAAGATTTTGTTCAGGAGTGTATATATGAAGAATTTGGTTCCAAAACGCAATAAATACATTTTGAATAATTTTGGTAAAAATGTGTTTTCTATACAAAGAAAGTGACAAGATGAAAACCACTATTTTCTGTTACAAACTTTCACATAGCATCTTAAGGTTAAAATAACATTAAAAATTCAAATCTATAATTAGATTTTCAAAGATTTATTATAAAAAATTTGTATAGAATTTTTTTTTCTGCAAAATGCAATAAATCCATTACAAGTTTTTATTTTCAAAATGCTATAAACCTATTGAATCAATATATAAATGTGCATTAATCTTTGCCATGTTATATTCATTTAGTTGATTAGTGGTATCACTGATAAAAAAAAGAAACATCAATGGCATTAATCAAAACACTTACTTTGTCATATTAAGAACACTCTCATTGCTGCTATCATGCTTAGGACGTCGTTGCTCAACTTTTTTGACAGCGATCAGCTGTAAAATGTTTTGGTCCTGCTCGATTTTCATTGACTTGGAGTAAAATAATGAAAAGTTTTTCATACGATTCCCTGGGGTCAATGTGTTAGCATGACAGAAGCTTGATGCTGTCGTGTGAGATCAAGCAACAGACGGCATTTTTCCGTCTCCCGAGTGCCTCTCTCGTAAATTATTTGATTTTGATGGCTTACGTTTCTTCTTCACCACAAAACCACCACAGGTTTATCAATGCCATCAAAAGTATTATTTTGTTTTTGTTTGTTTGTTGATCACAAAGTACAAAGTAGATGAGGAAAACTAGGACTCTGTGTATATTCCTCGCCGCCATTGTTGTTTACAATGCGTGGAATGGTGCGCTGTGATTTGTTACACGGATTTATTGCATTCTGCAGAAAAGGAGTTTTGGGGAAAAAGGGAGAAAAGATGACAGAATAACACGGCGGATATAGGATTTTTAATAAAGTATCTATCTAACTATCTATCCATCTATCTATCTAATGATTTGGGTGCAATGATTTGGGTGCAAAAATGGCATTTATCGCGTTCTGAAACCAAACTCTTCATAAATATATACAGTATCAGTATCAAGTTTTGTAATTTGAACTGATACTGTTTGACTTTTTAGGAATTACAGTTTGTTGTCCGCTTAGATTGTAATGTATTTTACCACTCGCCCGCACTCACAGACAAGGCACACCCTGAAATCATCAAGTGAGAGAGACAAACAGCTTGACAGATAGAGAACGTGAGGTAAAAGGATCAGTGAAGCTGAGAGACTGAAAGAAAAGTGAGAGCCTGGGACACAGGGAAACGTGTGCCACGCGCTCAGCGGCATGTGACCTCTTTGTGAGTGATGCTCACGTTTTGGCCGAGTGCTTTCCAGGAGGGAATAAGAGAGAGGTTTTGAGTTGCACATGGTGGTCCACACTCATCTGACTGGCAAAAACCAGAAAGAGTGACTCGGAGAACAGCTATTCATTTCTTTCCACGTGATGGATGTTCTCCTAGCCATGTGAAGGGCTTTGTATTGCTTGTGTCTCATTAATAAGACTGCTACTTTGAAAGGTAGTAATAAAAGTAAAGGTGTATATATAAATTGGCCACAAGTTTTCTAGCAAAGCAAAGTCCAATAGAGATTTTCAAATGTTTCAGAACGTTTTATTTTCTGATTAAATTAATGTGGTTTAATTGTTTTAGCATGGAGGTGTTAATCTTGTCAATTTATTTTCAAGGTGCAAGGCCCTTAAAAAAACAAAGAGCTTATTGAATTATGATAGGAATGTGATAAGTTACTATAAAGAGGCAGTTTAGGCTTAAAATGTCAACACTTTCTTTCTGTCTTTTAATTTTCAACATAATGTTAGTAACATGAAGTACGTAGCCTTCAGATGTGAAGTTTGCAGATTTGGCTTTGCTTACTTTAATGTCATCCCTCTACGCATACTGTAGAAATGGTTGAATGATGTCATCTCCCAGGTATCACCATTTTATGGAATGAATCCCTTTTTATATAATCGTGAAAATGTGGGACAGCAGAACATCTTTTTGTAGTTCAAAGAATGTAATTGAAGTCGTGAAATTGTATGAACTCTATAGACCTCTGAGATGGAAAAGACCAAAATCACAAACAGGCACCCGATAGCTGCCTTTAAGAAAATTAAATGAACCTTAAATTTCATGTTTTATAACATATTAATAACATATTTTATACTTCATGCTGCTACACAAAACATGCCATCTAATGCTTATTTCGCTTTATTGAACATTTCACCTTAATATTCTCAAATACAAAAACAGATTTTTAAATGCCTATATGCACGATGTATAATTTTATGGTTCATGGGGAGGTGTTTGTAGAAATGTTATACTACTTAGATTATTCTTTGGCCTTTCCTGTCAAAATTTTGTTGGTGTGTTAAATGTAGACAGTGGGAACTCTGTATATTATTTTCATCAGAGTTTTTAATAAGATCATATTTATTTGCATAATACGTCAGAAGCCCGTTATAATAAAGTTCTGTGCATTGTGTTTGCTCTCGGAGGTATTTTCTTGCTGCACAGAAGGATAAAATTTTGTTTATAGACAGAATCAATGTTGGGATGTAGCTGTTTTTATGCACATATTTGCAACCAATTAAATCTCTCTTATGTGTGCCATTGGAAAATCCAATAAAATCACTTTTTGTTTATTGCGTAAAAAAATGATTCACTAAAACGAATTGCAGATTAATTTGATGGTCTGCACAGAAGTCACTTAAAAAAGTAAATTACCTGCTTGCTTTAACACATTTTTACACTTTTAAACCATAAACCTATCATTTTAAGGCAACCAGGTAACTTACTTTTTAAGTTGAACCAACAAATCTTTTTACAGTGTGCAAGTCATTTAGGGGGAGTGTACACCAAAGCATTTAAACGGACGAAAAGCCAGACAGACACCTGGTACTTGATACTTCTGCTTTGTTTATCAGTCCTTGAACGATGTACCGTTTGGTTGTTGTGATATTTGTCCCGCCCCTCCTCCACTGTGATTGGAAGGCACTGAAAAAAATGCCAGCTGCTGGCGCTTGATATTTTTCCCGCCCCTCCTTCACTGTGATTGGAAGGCGCTGAAAAAAGTGCCAGCTGCTGGTGCTTGGCGCTTCCATAGGAAACAATGAAAAACATACGCTGTCTGCCGACATAAACGCTTTTGTGTACACGCCCCCTCAGTGTCTTCTTTGTAGTGAAATAATTTGTTAAATGCTAATGTACATCATGTTTTTAAAAAATATTTTTGGTTTTCATGGTACGTTAATGCTATAAATATGCAAATTACACAAGCTGTATGTAAATACCCTTTGGTATTCATATCTGACCCTGTTTTGTGTGCTTGCATGAAAATCTTACAACAAAAGTCACTGCCCTTTCAGCAGAAAGAGTATCACATTTTTACTCTCTGGACTTCTTTTATTTTTTTCCAGATGTTTAGTTTTTTGTTTGAGTAACTTTTGCTGATTTGGGTCACCATTCATGTTTGTCTGAATCTGTGAAAACGTGAAAACCTGTGAAAATGGAGAAAAGCCATACAGTTTTGGTAAGGGTGAGTAAATAATGTCCCTATTTCCATTAGTTAACATGTCCGTTAATTAAAAACACTGTAAATAAACTCACCAAAAGATAAAATCAACCATTTAATAATCTGCAAAGTTTTAGTGGATTATTTATAAATGAAATGCAGCTCACATCATTCAGACAACCAAATAATGCTGCTCTGGTTAGAAACCAGCAGATCATTCAGATTGTCATTGCCATTCATATTCTATGGTGTCTAACAAAAAGAACTTATTCTTAGATATAAGAACGACATCTCAGGTGCACATGACAATTCTTTTTTATTTGCATAACTTTCAAAACAGCCAATTTGAAAAATGCATCCATCACTCTTTTGAAAGCTTTGAAGCCACACCACACCCTTGAGTTCAGCACATGCTCAATATATCCTGTGCAATCCTGCATATGTCTTTTAAAACATTTCCAGTTTGGTGAATCATAAATGTGAAATTTCCTACGGTCATGTTACAAGAACTACGTCATGGATATGCTCTGTATTCAGCTCTCTGGTTCTGTCAGAAGAACCATGCAGGAATACATGACCAAACCACAAACTCGCCGGAGTCCAGCACCTAGCCAAAGGCTAGAGAAAAAAGACAATGTCTGCACTGTCCTGTCCCTTCCCACTGAACCGTGTGTCAACCGGCACTCAAATTACAGCAGGCCATAGCACGATGATATTCGTGTTGCAGAGGTGGATATGTTTGCTCATTTCCACATGAATGAGATTTTCCAAAGCATTGCATTTAATATAAATTCTGCTTCAACAGCAAATGCTCACATATGGATATATTTATAAAGCAAGTGAAACACTCCAAAATGTTCAAGTGACACGCTGCACTGGGACTGTTTGCTGTTGAAGTGCTTTGATGAGTCAATTTAGGCATTTCCTATATTGTATTGTATTCTGTACCCTGACAATACAATGGCCAGACCCAGTCTGTTTTTCGACTTTCAAAATAATCAAATGTAATTGAAAATGTTTAAAGTCAAAAGGACATGCTCTTTTTGTTAAGTTCCTCCAAAGTTCATCAGGATAGTGTGCTCTTTATGATGTTTCAGATTCAGCCTGTGTTTTTTTTATCTATTGTCTGAAAGCATGCCTTTAAATATACAGATATGAATCTTTTAAGAAATGGAATTTGTGTCTTTTTAACAGGATAGTTTTGATCATTGAAGATAATTTACTTACCCTCAAGTAAGTAATGGAAAAAATAATTAAAAAATAATGGAAGTCAGTGGTGCCCCAGATTTTTTCACAAACAGTTTTTTATTTTTTTAATTTGTGTTTAGCAGAACATAAAAATTATATGATTACAGAGTTTTTAATATTGGGTAAACTATACTGTAAAAACAATTATTGTTTTGGCATGGTGAACTTGGTGTAAGCACTTCTTCTATTATTGTCTTCATGTGATAAATTGCTTCATTTTTTTTCCCTAATTGTTGTAAGTCGCTTTGGATAATAAAAGTATCTGCTAAACGTAAATGTACATTTTTGGTAGTTAACACAACATAGCACATTGGCTCTGATTTTACTCTGGCATAAAGTTAGATTTACAGATTTCTTTATCATGGATAATGAAGATGTACTCTCTGTTTTTTTCTCTTTAAGTGTGTAAATATACCTTATGCGGTTCTAATGAATTATAATTCCATCCACATTTTTGCTTTTTGAAAAAGTATGCGTCAGTCTATTTTAGGCTGAGTGTGCTCTTTATGCACTCTTAACGCCCAAGGTAAGAGCCATTGATTTTTCTCTTCATGGCAGGTGCTATTGTAAATACATGTATGTAGTTGCTTTCAGGAGGTTTAAATCACTTTAATGCACTTAACCAGCCTTATACAGTGAGGCTATGTTGTTATTCAAGGCTGAAATAAAATACACTGAACATATACGTTCTTTTATTAACACTTAATCAGATATTTTCCTGCTATATTTTTTCTAATGTTTATATTATTGTATATAAAATAATGCTAAAAATATGTGTGTTCACTTAAAGTGATGCATAGTAAAATCGATGAATTTTCTCATTTATAATTAGGTAACACTTTACAATAAGATTTTATTTATTAATGCATTAGCTAACATGAACTTTCAATAAACAATACTTCTACAGCATTTAGTAATCTTAGTTTATGTTAATTTCAGCATTTATTAATACATTTTTGTTAATCAAACATTTAAACAGGTAACATTAGTTAATGCACCAACATGAATAACGTATTTACACTAACTAGCATTAACAACAAATAATAAATGCTGAAAATGTTAGTTAATACATTCGATAATGTTTACTAATACAACCTTATTGTAAAGTGTTATTAAAACTTTATTCTGCATGTTTTACTAAAATACTATTATTCATTGCATTAATTATTATTCTTTTAAAATTAAAGATTAATTATGCATTATTTTGTATTCTGATTAATCATTCCAGAGTAAATACTAGTTTCTGTATTAGACTTGCTTGCCATCCAACCGGTTGCCATCAATTTGTTTTCAATTTGTCAGACACATGTTATAGCATGTGGTATAGTTGTTTCAAATTAGAGGAGTGGTCTATTATGGCCTAGTTCTCTGCAAGATACGTCAAATCTGATTGCTTTAGCAACCTGTTACCAAGGTAACAAAAATAAAGAAAGACGAGTACTATAGGACTCGGTTTATTTAGAAAATTGTGTGTATTGTGACTGGTGTGACCATTTATTGTATATTCAGCAGGCAACATTGTATATTAAACAGCTAAGTTGTATTGTATATATAATATATATTGAGTAGACCAGGACTAATTGTTGCGTATACTCACAATGATATAACGTTTTTAATTATAAATATACATTGAATATAGATTTAATGAAACATCATATCAAGATTCATTAATGCAACTAGTCAAAACTCAACATGCAGGGGCGATTTGCAAAATGCTTAAATCACTAATGGATGTCTTTTTTACATTTTAAGTGTTTACAAAGCATTTCATCTTTGTTAATTTGAGCACTGGTGAAAGCAATTCATACCCGTCTGGTAGTTTGAGTAATGAGTTTACTAAGTAGTATAATTGTATTAATTGTAAATTACACTTGACAACTTTATATGTCAGTTCACTGAAGAAATTCTGGTAGGGCACCGAGGTCTGTTCAGTCAAAATCACGCCCAACTAATCGATCGAAACCACGCCCCACTGCTCGAGCGCTTTTGATTTTTCCACCTCGTTCTCGTGTGTCTGCATGTGAGAGGAGTGTCGCTTTTTAGCGAACAGATTTACGGGGATTAGTCATAAGACAGTCGTTCACCGTTAAATGAAAGTCTTGAAAATCTCCAATAAACATTTCTCTGACAGTATCTCAAGTTCATTTGCATATTGTTCTCGTGGAGCTCGACTCCGTCTGGGCCCGCCCCTTGCTGTTTGACGTCACACACCTCAGTCTTTACACATGGTCATGTTCATCACATATTTTCCCCAAAGCAAACTCATACAGATACACGCGCAACTGGGTGGAATAGAGTCAGAGGAAGAGCTCGCTTCACTTGTTTTTATTAGATGGTATTGCATTTTTACCTTTTATACATTACGTTAACAAGTTCATTTTATAAAATAATATTCGGGAAAGAGAGAGATCATGTCCCGACCGCTCGGCATGAATCCGGTTTTCCTGCCTCCGCAAACTAACGGCGTTTTGAAGGCGCTCCTGGAGAAACCCATGAAACTTCCTCTGCGCCAAGATGAAGGTGATCAAAAGCTTTCAGTGTTATGGTTTACTGTTTTATACTTTTTACTTTAAACGAGCAGTTGATTTGTGCTTAAACAAAGTTATTAACATAACTTCTCCGTGGTTTTATTATAGTAAAAGTGTAACATGTTTTTTTTTGGCAGATTGATTGACACCTATAGTTCACATTTGGTTACACTATGGTTACTAATATAGTGAAATAATGATGCGTTATACTCCAAATACTAAAGTTAAACTGTGATTAATGCAGTAAAACCATGGTTGGTTTTATTAAGGGATAACCTATTTGCTTTGTAAGTCGTAATTTAAAACCGTAAATATGTCATATAGTAACGATGCCTTTACTACAAATACTATAGTAAAAGTATGATTACTGTAGTAAAACCATGGTATTTTTTCATAAAGATTATTTACCTGTTTTGCTTTGCTACTTTTTGTGTTGTGCATTCACGTTCAAAGTAAATAACTTTGTGTTGGTGACATCAGCTGATCACTCAAAATAATTACATTAAAATTAAAGCAAATAACCACATAATAAAACAATAACAACAATAAGTAAGGAAAATAAAATAATTTGATGTGTATTTATCTAAATTTTCTTTCAGACTATGTGAAGGAGAGAGATAAAATTAAAAGCCTAGAGGACGAGGGATGTGCTCCGCAATCTGCTTTCTTGGGGCCAACGCTTTGGGATAAAACATTGTCTTATGATGGGGATAACTTTCAGTTGGAGTATATGGACCTTGAGGAGTTTCTGTCTGAAAATGGTATCCCTTCAAGCCCTGCACAACATGACCAAAGCATCCATCGCCAGCAACAACAACAACAGCAGCAACAGGCTTCAATGCAACAGGGCCCCATCTCAGTCATGGATCTCAGTAGTCGGGCCATCAACTCCATCCACACAGGCATGGTTCCTCAGGATTGCCTCCACAGTCCAGGTAGACCAGGTAAAATGTACTATTATAATGTCCCATAGTGTCATTCTTGACCCAGTTGTTGCATTTTTTCTGACTTGTTAGCTATTTGTATAATATCTGTAACTTTATTTTATACTTATACAAATTGTCCCACCCTTAGCAAGCCCTGTAGAGTAAAAGTTAAACTTGACAATTGGTTTTGTCCCCTCACCTACCCGTTAAAGTTTCAAGTTACTAAATTTGCATCTAGTCAAAACAGACATTTTCTTGTCTGTACAATTTTAGAGTAATATCCATAAATAGTCTGGTGGCTATTTCAAAATCTTGATTAAAGTCCTGTAAAAGTATACCAGTTATTAAATGCATGAATATAAAAAGTTCAGCTCTAATGAATTGTCATTTATTTTAACAAGCGACACGTACACGCAACTTAAAAAGACAAACGTGTCTCTCGGTAGTGTTTGGAGTTTTTGATTTAGTAAGACGGTCGAGTTGTTGAGTTTGCATTATCACAGTGTCTTTTCTGCCACCTAGTGGTTAGCAATACTCATGACAGTCTTTCTACGTGTCTGAACTAAATTATTCTCTAGGTACAGTTAATTTTACAGTAATTTATTTCTTGCAGTTTTGCCTTCACGTGATACGCCAAGTCCGATAGACCCAGAGACCATTCAGATACCAATGAGCTATGAGCCGGATCCAGCAGACCTGGCACTCTCCAGCGTTCCTGGCCAGGAGATGTTCGACCCACGAAAGCGCAAGTTCTCCGAAGACGAACTCAAACCTCAACCTATGATCAAGAAAGCACGCAAGATCTTCATTCCTGATGTAATGAAGGTAATTTGGGTCTGGTTATTCAGTCTGTTTACATAGACACTCGTGCATGTTTCTCAAGTTGCCATTGACCAGCTGGGCTACAGGCTCTCACTAAGAAGCTTTAGTCCATTCATTCATCCTTTGCTAGCTAGTCCCACGTGATCTTATTTTTCCTGGTACTGATCCAGTTCTGCTGGGTTTAGGATTAAAGGATTTGGCTTTTTTAATTTGTTCAAGTAAAAGTGGATCCCTCCCCAGCTTTGCAGAATAGTAAATTGCTCAAAGCTGCTCAAAGCAGTGAACGCATGAGAAGATTGTCGTCACAATGATGAAATATGATTTATCTTTCATCATCTGTTCCACCAACAAAATTCGGAATTACAAATTCAAAATGCATTTTTTTGAGCCTGAAAGAATGAGTTTAGACAAGTTTAGTTTGTTAAATAACATCTCAATGCATGTAAATGCATTTTTCACAGGTTTTTTGACAATAGCACACATAGTACCGCATTTGTAGTAATTTTGCAAATCTGGCGTGCCACACACGACCTGAAAAGTGAGTGAAGCCAAATAAATTTAATCGCCCACTGGTGGCTGGCTGCTGTATAGGTCATAAACCCCCGCCCTCTCCATGTAAACAAATGGGATGTGAGGCTAATAATCAAATTACACTTCAAAAAAAAAATTTATTCGCAATGGTGGTGTCTGTTATTTTTGATATTGCTTATCATTTTGATGAACTTTAGTGTTAGTTTTTCTAATAAATTTGGTTCAAACCGCGATTAATCGCATACAGAATAAAAGTGCTTTTTTGCATAATATATGTGTGTGTATTGTGTGTAATTATTATGTATATTTAACCACGCACACATACATATATTCATTTTAGAATATTTTATTTATATATCAATTTTTTATTTTTTTTATTTATAATATAGAATAAATAAATATATATACACACATGTAAATGTTTCTTAAATACACACATGAATGTGTGTGTATTTATATATACATAATAATTACACACAGCCACACTCATATATTATGCCAAAAATCACTTTTATTTTGTATGCGATAATTCGTGATTAATGTTTGCCCAGCACTTATAAGATGCTATTATAAAGGGGTGTCATGACTTTATTTGTGTTGATGGGCGGGGCCTTGATACCGTGGCTCCGCCTCATGATTGCTAATGTACCCTAAGACCGAATAAACAAGGCACATTAGTAGTCAATGTAATAAGTGTGCAAATGTGCAAGGTTTCAAGGTTGATTTATGTGTAGTTATTGTCGATCCATTCACATCATTCCATATTGGGTATGTTTCTATTGAATAGTCAATATCTTGGCACAAAGTAACAGGGCACTCCCCCATCTTTACCCCCTCCCTTTTTGTTCTACATATTTTGAGCAGGATGAAAAATACTGGTCACGACGCAGAAAGAACAACATGGCCGCCAAGAGGTCACGGGACGCTCGGCGACTCAAAGAAAATCAGATTGCCATCCGGGCTGGCTTCCTAGAGAAAGAAAACATGGCTCTTCGGCATGAAGTTGCCGACTTACGGAAAGAACTGGGGCGCTGCAAAAACATCTTAACGAAGTATGAAGCACAGCACGGCCCTCTGTGATGATCTGGGGCGTATGAGGTTCCTGCATCCCTGGCCTTTCCAGTCTAAAGGACAATATTGTTGGGTTAAGGTGCTTTTCAGCCAGCCCACACATCGCAATCTGTTTATGGCACTTTAGAAGGCATTTTGTGTTTATTTGATACGACTTTTAGAGAACTACCCACTCTGTTACTATTTATTTGTTATTGCAAAGAAACCCATCATAGTTTGCTCTTTGTGTTACTTTTCAGAGTGTACTAAACGCATTATAGTTTCTTGTAGCATTTCAGTTATAACACAGACGTTTTGCCTTGATTTGTTGTCATTTATTAATTTCATGTGATTTCAAATCCATAATGTTATCTGCTGTATGAGAGTGCTGCAGTACTGTGCATAGCTACTTAGGGGTTCAGGTGTGTCAAAGTTTTGTGTTTCTGTAAAGATGTTATTCTCACAGACAGAACAGAATGTAGCAAGTTTAAAATAAATACGAGAGTTTAAGATATTTAAATATCAAACTCTGAATGTCCTCATGAGAGCGCACTCTTAAAAATTAAGGTGATTAAGAGATAGTCATGCCATTTTTGGTTCCTCAAAGAACCATTCCGTAAAAGGTTCTTTGAAGTACCATTTCTTTTTACCTTATAATATGAAGAGTCCTTTATCACCACAAAAAACGTTATTTATTAATAATTATTACAATCGTCGCATTAATTATTCATTCGTAATTGTTTTTCATTGTATAAGCTTGAATGAAGTCACAAGTTATTGTTCAGTGAAATGATCCAGCTTATTTTCTTTCTGAAGCCGAAAGTGGATTGTGTGGTGAATGAATTCTGGGAACTGTACTATGATAATCTAATTATGAGATTTGGAGCATCAAAGTTTGCTTTCAATTCTTGAAATGACCTTACTCAGTAAATATTAATATATATCTAGGTTATATTTCACACAATGTTCTTTACATTATGAAAAATTATTTTATGGAGAAAACATTAAATCACGTAAATGTTTTCACAGGCAGGTAACCTTTTTTTCGTTCCTTAGAATTGAAACTGTGATCAAAAGAAAGCACATTGAACACACAAGACAAACTTATATGTTGAGTATATTGAAACAGATGATGATGTGTTGCCTTTTGCTGGTCAGTTGTAAAATGAATGTAAGTACAGTGTATTTAATGTCTATTGTTTTACTACGACCAAATGATATAAAATACAATAAGGTTTTATTGTTATATTGAAATTAAATGTTTTTACAAAGTTATTTTTTGTACAGTATTTTCATATGGACTTCTGAATATTTATAATTTAATGTTTTAATATCAAACTATATTAAAGAGGCAACTGTAAACATGTGACCATACTTTCTTTAATTTAAAGTCCGGGCACTTGTATAAATTACATTTGTGTAAAATATTTTTTTGTTTTATATTTTCTTGCGTTGTAAAATTATAATGTCAATACCTTCAATGTGTTGGTGGTGATGTACAATCATGACATATAATATTTTTTTGCCAAACTTGGCAAAAGAACGCCTTTTATTAGCCATATAATGTTTAATTGAGTATTTTAACAAACAGAAATGTCTTTGATATGAAATATGTTATATTGGAGCATGTTTAATATTGACATTAATTTTTTCTTCAGATAATTAATTATTCAATTATTTAAAACATGTTGTCTGTTGTTGTCCTTTTTTAGGTTCCTTTCTCTTGTTTAATAATCAGTTTAATAAAAGCTTATTTCTAGTGATGAAATGCGTAATATGCTCATTAGGAAACAAATTTGTTTCAATGTAGTTCCAGGGATGTTAGATATTTAGACTTTTACATGTTACATAACTAAATTCCCTCATAAGTGTACTGTAAAAGTGTAAAGCAGATACTATAACCATTAAATACAGTTTTTTTTCTAGACAAATGCATTATGAATTAAAGGGGACATTTCACAAGAGTTTTTTTTAAGATGTCAAATAAATCTTCGGTGTCCCGTCCCCATGTGTGAAGTTTTAGCTCAAAATTTCATATAGATAATTTATTATAGCATGTAAAAATTGTCACTTTGTAGATGTCTGCAAAAATTTGCCGTTTTGGGTGTGTCATTTCAATGCAAATGAGTTGATCTGGCAGTGGCATGGTTGGATAGTGCAGATTAAGGGGCGGTATAATCCCCTTCTGACATCACCAGGGGAGCCAAATTTCAATTATCTATTTTTTCACATGCTTGCAGAGAATGGTTTACCAAAACTAAGTTACTGGGTTAATCTTATTCACATTTTCTAGGTTGATTAAAGCACTGGGGACCCGATTATAGCATGTGGAAAAGTCAATTTTTTATGGTATTTCCCCTTTAATAATCCTGTTACATCCTGTACATTGATCCACAGTAAATATAAAATGGTTCAGTAAAATATATTGAATTGAGTAACCCACATAAAAAAATACACACTCAGAAAAATAAAATAAATCTGGCATGGGGCCCTTTCAAAAATGAGACCTTAGTACATCCATACCTAAATATTGAAGGTCCCTTTATTATGTGGTGTATACTTATACTATAGGCATTATGCTAATGCTACTGTATAAAAATTACTACTTTGTTATAATAGTATTTGTGCTATAGTATTGTGTAATATTACATATTACCTAGTGAGAAACTGTACAGTAGTATTTAACATTTTCTATGGTAAGGTTAAAAACACTATAATATTTTAGTAAAGCATATTTTCATGTGGGAATATAACTACTAGCCTATGGCAGCATAGTCATAATGAAAAAATGCAGTTTTCACACTAATTAAATTCACACATTCAGTTTTAAGCGTTGTTCCTTAGGCAGATAAAAGACATTACATTTTGAGGCCAGGACAAGGATTTAATAGAGGTCGATATACTGTATCCTCTCTGCTTACAGAAGTTAAAAAAATTCAGAAGAAAGAAATATAAAAGACCACTAGAGGGCGTTATCAATCCAAACTTGGGGGTTTGCCTTTTGAAGGGATAGTTCACCCAAAAATTAAAATTCTTGAGAAAAACCATTTTCTCATCCTTATGTTGTTCAAAATCTGTATGAATTAATTTTTTTCTGATGAACACAAAATAAGATATTTTAATAAATGATGGTAAGTACATAGCTGATTGTAACCATTGACTTCCATAGTAGGAAAAACAAATATAATAGAATTCAATGGGTACCTCAACTGTGTGCTTACCATCATTCATCAAAATATATTTGTCATAATATATCACAATTCTTCCATAATATTTGTTTTCCTACTATGGAAGTCAATGGTTACAATCTGCTGTGTGCTTACCATCCTTTATCAAAATATCTTCTTTTTTGTTCATCAGAAAAAAATCATGCAAATTTAGAACAACATGAGGATGAGAAAATTATGACAAAATATTTTTTTTGGGTGAACTATGCCTTTAAACCGTAATCAATCATCATCTACAGAATATACTTTCATCATTATCATCAACAACACTGTCATCAACCAATGTACAGTAATAAAGTGAAATGACTAAGGGGTGCTAAAGTGGTTTTGGTTTACCCCCTAGAAAGATTTTTGTTAAACAAAATATTTTTTTACATATTAATAATACATAAATCATATGAATACATTCATTTTAATGTATTAATAAGAGATGCAGGTTTAAAGTAGGTCAGCTATTGAGATTTGGGCCTAAATTCCTTTCCAGAAATTATGTGGCTAAGCCGTACAAGGACTTTCATATGCACGCAAACAGCTCACTGTGCTCTCTCTCTCTCTCTCTCTCTCTCTCTCTCTTTCTGTAAAGCCCTTGCATGTTAGCAGTCAACAGTATGACAGTCACTACACAATGACATGTGTTCTGGGCAGACCCTCTGTACGTGCTGTTTCTGGGTGTGGCCTGACTGACCTCTTAGGTCAAACACAGATGACTTCCTGTGGGGATTATGTGGCATTTATCAAATGGACTAGAAGTTATATAAAGCCATTTGTAAATGCAGCGGGAGCAGATTGGGATCTAACATTAATCCCAGCCTGCATTCAACCTGGCTGCAATCCAACTGAAAGAGAAGAACAGGGAGCGAGAATTACAGACTGCACACAAATCACACCCTAAATCTGTGCTGTTCATACTAGACACCAGACTGTCCTGAACATCATGCATATATCCAGCACAAAATAATTAATTTAAGGGACAATGATCAATATTAGCCACATGTGATTGTTTGGGTAGGCATATTTATTCTGGAGATTTAGTTGGGAATTGTTCAAATGATCCAAATTTTGAAGAGTCATTGTTGAGTTGATGTACAAAAATAAAGTCATTCAAGGGCATACAATTAATAAGCTTTAATTTACCAATTTACACTTGAGCATAAATGAGTACATAGTACACAGTAAATATATTAGAATATCATTTTCTGTATTATATATTTTTAATACAGTATTTTTTTCTTCATTGACAGATTCGTTTTTTAGAACTTAAAACTTTTAACCAAATATTTATATAAATAGCGATTTATGCATAAACATACACTGCTAAAACAAATGGTCCCAAGCTGTGGGGCAGTACCCTTTAAAAAGGTCCCCATATGTAGGCCTACCATTTAGTTACAAATATGTATACAAATTTGTTCCTGAGGGATACTAATATTCACTTTTTGATAAAAAAAAATATTTACATCTGAGGTACTAAAAGGTACTGCCCAGTGACAGCTAATTTTTTTACCATTTTATTGTATAGTGTAGTTGTAGGCAAGCTAAAATTACACAATTATTTATAAAGCTTTCATTTATTAGGCCATGCAATTTGAATGAATAAATAAAACAGATATGAATGAAATGCTTGCATTTAGCCTTTGTCCAGTGCATGTCCAGTGCCATATATCTTTAATTTTTGTCATTATTATATGAAATTATTCTTATAATATACCTATTGATAACACATAAACACACATTTTAAACATTCAAAACGTATAATTTACATACTTTGTGCTGTACACCACATATACAACAGCATTTTGACCAATTACCTGCAAAGCAAAATTACATCAGTCAATTTTCATGGCAGATAACATTGTTACTGTACAAGTGCCAGATATCTGTCCTGTTTAGGCATGCGTCTTCTGCTGAGCTCTATCCTGTGTCCAGAGGATAAAATAACTCCATTTCCATAATGAAATTGTCCACAATGAACTATGCAGATGGATGTTCTGAAATAAAGAAAAGCATGACCATTAAATATAGCACATACTAGCCGACTAATGGCAAAATGCTGTTTGTTAGTTTACTGCAATGAGAGTAATGTTATGTAATACTGATATGGTGAAACATTGTCTTTTTTGCAGAACAAATAACAAAATATGTCACATTTTCATTGATTATATATGCAATGTGCATACTGTACAAATATAATTTTGTTATGGTAGAACAACAAAATACTATAGTGTAAACTCTAGATAAATGTATGAATCAGTAAATGCTTTCGAGCAGTCTGCATTATGTTACTGCAACATCATAAAGATGTGAACTTCCACAAACATATTGGGGCGGTATCCCGGACAGGGATTTGAATAGTCCTAGACTAAAATAAATGTAAGAGCTCTCCAAACTAAAAACAACTTGCACTGACATATCTTAACTCTTTCCCCGCCATTGACGAGCTATCTCGTCAATTTACAGAAAATATTTGCATAAAAAAGTGTTCCTGATTCATTTTTATGTTAATCTGCAATGCCGGAATTATCCACTAGATGGTTCCTTTATAAAGCCAAAATGTTATTTACTCATTTTAAACTCTGTGTATGTTTTGATAATCGTTCTGAATATGATCTAAAAAAAATGCAATTATTTCAGCTTTTTGCTAAAAAAAAATATTTGTATAAAAAAATACCCATATTTAAGAGTTTATAAGCAGAGAAAAAAATAAAGATAGGATGAAACGTTTTTATCCCATTTTGTTTGTTTGTTTATTGTTTTTGTTTTTTAAAAGCAGATGGTCTGTTCTTTCTTTTGACATATTTGTATCATGTTTATATATTTTTAGAAGAAAATTTTCCTGAAAGGCATTTTGTGAAACTTTTGTGAAAATCACTAAAAATGCTGGCGTGGAATGAGTTAAAATACATCAGTGGCCTTTGTTTTGTCTCAAAATGCGCACAAGTAGTGTTTTAGTAAGGCACGTGTGTTTTAACTAGTTATATTTCCTAATTAAACTAAGGCCTAGTCCTGGCTTAAGATAATCCCTGTCTGGGAAAAAACCCAAATTAATAATTTTAAATAAAATGCTCATATTTTACATTTACATAGTTCCTAATTTATTAACTGTTGGCAAATATAGCAAAGTCTTGATGTAAACACCAAATAGATTCTAAATTATTAAAAAAAGATTTTTCTCCTTTAAAATCAAATTCTAATAATAATAATTATAATAATAATAAAAAATATTTTATCTTAGTTATTGTCATGAGTAAAGATTAGTGCAAAAGATATGGCAATTAATGTAAATCATTAAGTTATGCAAGAGCATATATTGAGGTCTATACGTCTTTTTCAGAAGGCTGCTGCTTTTTTGGCCAATAAGATCAATTCATTTGATATTTGTCAATATATGGCACATACAATATGCAGATTTGTTCTATTTATTCATTGTTTATCCAAAATGCCTTACAATTGAAGAAAAATAATTTTTTTATTTTAGGAGCCAACAATAAACACAGTATACTAGACTCCTGCTCTTGATCCAAAATCCCAAAATGTAAAACGTGACAGCTGACAAAGGAAAAATAGTAGCATACTTAACATACATAATGTACTAAAATGTTTTTTTCTTTTTCTACCATTTTATTTATTTTTTTAAACAATTCTGGTAGAGTGACATGTTTGCCTATTCATACTACATTCTTTAAAATAAAGGTTTTTCGCAACAATGTCAAAAGTTTCTTAAAAAACATTTATTTCTCTGTACCTTTATTGAGTCTGTAGAAACGGTTTTCAGTACAAAGAATCTTTTGCGCAACAGAAAGGTTTTGTGCATGTTAAAGGTTTATTAAGGAAGCATATACTACCTGATAAAGACCTTTATTTTTTTAAGGTGGACTGATGAGAATGATAATCCATCAGAGCATGTGATGTAGGTAACATAAATCCTTCTGCAAGTGCCATCTTCCTGTACTGTACATGTCATTTCATACAACACTGTAAAGCATCACATCAACCATTTTGACAGTAACTTTCTCTACAGTATAAAAGAAATGTGCCATTGAAAATGTGTCAGACAACTGCAAACAAGCAGACAAATGTTGATATGTAACACTTATCCTTACAAACCCAAGCAAAATTTCTAAGGGTAGCCCACTATTAAAAAAGGTGCTTTACGATACCACTGAAGATCCATTTTTGGCTAAGTGGTTTTATAAAGAACTGTTAACATCTGTAGAACCTTTCTGTTTACAAAAGGTTCTTTGTAGTGAAAAAAGGAATGAAAGAAATGATTCATTGACTAAATGATTCTTTCACTACCAAAAACGTTTCTTCTATGTCATCACTACAAAGAACCTTTTAAACACTTGTATTTTTAAAAGTGTATGTAGAAATTTTACAAAAGAGGGCAAAATGTGTCATTAAATGGGACAATGAAATAAGCATTCATCTTACCCGGTTCAATCCAAGTTAGATTGACATTTTATCTCTTTTCGAGCATTGGATTTGTGTCCAACATCCTTTGGACATATGAAGTCCATCATTACACCAGTGTGCTTTTCTTCTCACGCATGTCAGGGGTCAGTGGCACAAAGTTGGAGGGTGTTGTGTTATTCTGCTCATTATAACGTGACGAAGTCGGGGAGTTTTGCATCACCACAAGCCGTATGGGAGACTGTTGCTCTGGGGCCGGTGGCTCCGAAACATACTCCTTCGAAGGGTCTTTGCCACGGCAGTCGTACAGAACGCAAGAGATGAGAAAGACCAAGAGCAGGATCACGTAGCTGGCGATAAGGATGATGAGATTTAGAGTGACTGGATCAATCTCCAGGTAAAACTCCATGAAACCCATGGCAACGCAGCATCCCTGACTCCGCGCTCGGAGAGAAACGTGGGCACCACGGACTCCCGTCAGGCTCTTCGGCAAACCATGGAGTAATATCTCAGGAATATCCCAACGAGAAGTGCAGAGCAATGCGTGGAGATCACTCTGCAGTTCAAAGACTTTAATCCCTCCCCTTCTATTTTACCAACCTTGCAGCCAATGATTAAAAGCTGCTCACTTTAATAGTTTAAGCTTCCATTTTAATTTTGCAAACTGATTTTGTAGCAGCAGTGAAAGGGTGGACTAGAATGTTTTGCATGTCCCACCTCGTGCCCTTTTGCCAAGTGTGCGTCAATGTGGGATTTCATTAAGTACTGTGTAATGAACGACTTCTTAGTAATGTCATTATAAATGTACTGTGACATAACATCGAATCCAAAAAGACACTGAATAGTTAGTTTTATGGTATTTGGAGAAAAAGCAACTGTGTTTAGACACTATCTTGTTGGTTTTAATGTGATATCTGCACCAACTATTTGCATCTTACATGTTTTTTGTCACATGTTATATTTGTATGAAATTTAAATTATAATATTTATTGCCTAAAATATTGGTTTAGTCCAAATGGTCCCCCCTTCTCTGATGCAGGCATTGTTGTCTATATCAAACTGTTAATACCATGGCCAACAATATTTGTTGGGGTACTAAGGTAAGGTAAGGTAAGGTAAGATAAGGTAAACCAAGCATCCTCGATTGGCTGATGTTCATGTTATGGGACATTGCTGAAAGTGAGAAAGAAGAGTGCTTTTCTTTTAATCTGGGTTTGCAACATCTGTCTATTCATGTCAGCATCTTTTAAAGCTGTGGACGTCAGTACATATAGTCCCACCTGCCTAAACTTTTATACTTCAACAAGGATTATGGTAAAAGGTGCCAGATGGGCAAAATAAAGATAAACTGAGACCCATTAAGGAGGTCACAGATGGCTTCATGTTAACCATACGTGACACAGAGCATAATCTGTTTGGAGTCAAAATGAATGTGATGCTCTTGTTTTGTGCATCTGATTTTGACGTCATAAACTGATCGGTCTGCACAGAACCGCATGAAATCAAACACACTTGCAGTCTTTGCTGTTAATTTAGTGATCAAAGGATTAGTGCGTTCAATTTAAACCTGTGTCGTGTGTTTCTCTAATAGTGGGCACTCATGCAACGTAAAGACGACACACAACAAGAGTGAAGGAAGGGTATAAAAATTTGTAGTGGAACTAAGACGACAGAAGAGGTGTGTGACAGTATTTTAATGTTATCTGCATGTCGGGTGGTTATTATATATCTACTTGCCATGGTTATTGGATTGATCACGAGAGAACTAAATATGTACATGGGTATTTTCAATTTTCTATGCGGTTTAACTGTACGTCCACACGCAAGCGCAGTATAGGTGCTGGAAAGCAAACGTTTTTGAAAACTCTTCTAGGGTGAAGATTTTTAGAAACTCTGGTTGCAGCGTTGTTGTGTAGCCGGTGAAATATGGAGTGAATTCCGTGTCATATTTAACCCTCAAACGCTCCTCGTTTTCTGTTTACATTTCTGGCCCTTGGGGTCAAAAGCATAATTGTAAGAAAAATATACATTTTCAATAACACAAATAATATATCTTTTTTTTTTGTTTACTTCTCATTTATTGTTTTTAGATATTGATATAGATGTGAGGTGTGGAATTCAGGCATTGTTTTTTAGAAAAAAACATAAAAGATGTAGGAATTAAATAATTTCGAATCCTGGATATGGACAACTGCTCAAATCATTACTTTTCAATTCAATTCAATTCAATTCAATTCAATTCAATTCAATTCAATTCAATTCAATTTTATTTATATAGCGCTTTTCACAATTTATGATTGTTTCAAAGCAGCTTTACAGTAATAGAAGCAGTGGAAAGCTTAAAAAAACGACAGATAGCACAACATAATACACGATAGCAGCTAAATTTGCTGCGGCTATGAATCAACATTATAAGCGTGCGTATTGCTAATGTAACGTAAAGAAGAGGGTGCTAAGTAAAGCCCAAGAAGGCTGCCTCCCCGGGTTGAAAAACCCCCTATGAGAAAAAAAACCCCAGACTCAGCAGGGGAAGTAAAAAAAAGTCTTAGGAGGAAAAAACCCTTGGGAGATATATTTATATATACATTGAAACGATTAAGGAGATTAGGCGGAGGTAAAGCGGGTTCTGCTGGTGGTCGTTGGTCATGCATCAGCTGGGCATCACGTTGACGGTCTGCCGGTGAGTCAGAGGTGTGCCAACTTTCACATTTACCGTAACTGGGTCTGTTTGTCTCAAGTGTCCTCGGAGACGAGGACGAGACATGAAGAAAGAAAAACAAAACCCAATTAGCGTAGGGGCCATTCATATGTATACACATGTACATATACACAAACATACATATATACATATATATATATATATATACACTAGTCAACATTCGAAGTGGATCAAAACCATTCAAAAAAGTTGACATAAAACCAATCCCTAATACCCATTCTTGTCTCTGGACAACTTTGATAAACTTTTTTGATCCACTTCAAATGTTGACTAGTATATATATATATATACTTATACATACATACATACATACATACATACACACACACATACATATACGTATTGAAGATACGTCATCCCAGTGACAGACTCTGCACAGTTCGGTTTAGGGAGAACGAGAAAAATGCACGGGACGGCGAATGTTTTTAGGAAATGGATGCAGTGACGCCCTTTTAAGGACTGAAGTCCCGCCCCCGACTAGTGGGCTTAACACCACAAATCTATACCCACCGAGCTTTATTAAAATCCGGACGAGCAAGGGAGTAAAGGGACACATTTGTGATACATTTTGTAAATATATGTTTATATAAACATTAGAAAGGATATTACCAGGCCTTCATATCTGTGTCAAAATTTTCAGATTTATGCTGGATTTATTGATATTTATTTTTTGACAAATGGAAAAAAAGTAAAAATTTTTTGCATTTCCCATTCTTTCCCACACTTTCAATTGGGGTCATATTGACCCCAAGGGACAGATTGATAAAAAATTTTTTACATACCTTTAAAACAACCGAATCAAGCCCAGTTTTTTTGTGTATGTAAAGATAGATTATTTAGGAAAAGTCAGAAAGTTTTACATCTCTGAGATGAAGGGAACCTTTTTTTAACCAATGAAATGTCGTTTGGGGTCATATAGATGGTTTCATCGGACGCACGTGATACACGTCTGGATCCGAACCTTACTTCCGGTTTCGTTTTTTTAATGGTCTGACTAGTTGCTAAACTGATCTCTTGAACAAATGCCTCGTCGAAAATAACAAAAGTTTTGGTTTCCTAGGTAATCTATGTGTTGTTTTGTTTGCTTGTTATATAAATAAACTATGTTTAAAGAATTTGTTGTTATTTATTATTAGCGGAGTTTACCGGAAGTTACGTGCAGACCGCGACAGCGGCTTGTTTATGTTGTTACCGCTGAAACGGTCTATAGACCCCAAGGACCAATTGAGGGTTAAACAAACAAGTTCAGCAAGTTACAAAAAAACTTAAACTGCTTTGCAAAGGGAAAACTCGATTTACAAACCAGTCCCTCCAGAAAAACGTGATTATGTGATCGCATGATTCAACGCATAATCAGCCAAAGTCCACATATTTATGTAGGGGACGCATTTTTTCAAATTCACCACATTTTTTGCCGCATATATGCAGGGAAATATTCCAAAATATGCGGGGCTTGTATGTTTTCATAATCCCTGCATTTTCGTAGCAAAAATCACATATATTTTAGCAGAAAGTTGAAAAATGTTGCATTTACTTCACACAAGCGCAGTCATGTCCTCTGTTGCCATGGAAACATTATGAAGTGATGTGATTATGTGACATGAACATCATTGAAAAGCTGCAAACAGTTTTTGTAAGTTCCCGCAGTTTTTGCAAGTTCCCGGAATTTCATTGCATAAAATTGCATAAATATCACGCATATTCCATCGCCTTTTTTAAGAAAACGGAGTAAAGATAAAGGATTTTTTGCCCTCAACAATCACAAAAAAATATGCGTTTTTCTGGAAAGAATGGAAAACAAACATAAAACGCTTTGCAAATAAAAAAGGCAATTTGAGAAAGAATGCAGAGGTGTAACAAATATGATTGGCAAAACACAGTACATATTTGTTACACCTCTGCATTTTCTCTCAAATTGCTTTTTGTATTTGCAAAGTGTTTTCTGTTTGTTTGCGAATCAAGTTTTCCCATTGCAAAGGAGATTGAGTTTGTTTGCAACATGCTGGACTTGTTTGTGTAATTATGGCACAAAATTCACTCTATAAGGAAACCAGAGTTTTTGGTCTTTGATGTGCTGAGGGGTGACTCTGCAATGGCTTCTGATGGACATGGCTTTACGGTTAGGGATGTATTGTCATCTGTTGGTTTGGAATGGTCTTTACAGCACTCCATACCGGGTTTTTGCCTGTTCGTGTGGACACGGATATTTTTATAAACTCCGTTTATGAAAAAACTGTATACGCGTGGAATAGGCCTTAGATAACATTGCTTAATGGAAACGCCATCATTTCGCTATAGATTCAGGAAATAATGTCAAAGTTTGAGCAAATTTTTAATGGAAACCAGACTATGGTTCCTTATTCTGTCTGGTTAATGGTAGAGTTATGTTTATGTTTTTTAATAAAGTTTTTGTTCAAGAGCTGTCTGGGTTCTGTCCTCTAAAGGATTTTTCAGGCAGTAATTTTGGTAAATTGCCATAAATTGACCAAAATTAAACTTACTTACCAGTAAATACAAAAAATGTGCTGTTCACACATGCAACGTTATGGGGTGCTTTTTTGGCCAGGGCTCATCCTAGTCCCAGAAAATACATGTTCGAGCTGCCTTCATTTTAACATATATCAGTGACATTGTTTTGTCTCGAGATGCACATGTGTAGTGTTTTCACAAGATTTTTTTAAGATGTCAAAATAAATCCCCACAGTACGTATGTATAGCTCAAAATACCCCATAGATAATTTATTATATATAACATGTTAAAATTGCTACTTTGTAGGTGGGAGCAAAAATGTGGCAATGTTTTAAAGCACGAGTCCAGTTTAATAACCAATAACCTCAAATGAATACATTTTCAGTCATTACATTTCAATTTAAGCTATCCCTCCTACTCTCTACAAGGTCAGTCTGACTCTCCCACGAACTGTCCATTTTACTAAATCTCCTGGATATTGCACTGAAGGCCAGAAGCAAAAGTCCACTAATGAGGAGCAGAAGTCCAAGGATAGAAATGGTTGATTCATGAGTGCTGAAAGTGTAGGCTACCGCTGTGACTGCAGTACCAATGATGAGAAGAACCACGCCGAAGGGAAGAGTACAGCGAGAGCAGGACTCCTCTGCTCCTCCGGTGGCTTTGTCCAGCTCGGTCCCATTAACCATACTTAGATTTTTCATCACAGGAAGACCATTGTTCAGCGAGTGTCCAGTTAAAGCAAATGCAAAGAATAATTCACGTCTGGTCTGTCTGGTTAAAATAGCAGTGGATGCTCCTTTTCAGCAGCGATGCTGAGATTGCGGCATGTCTGAAACATTTAAAGTAAGCTTGAGAGCAAGATTTAATATAACAAAGAAAATTTATGAAGGCATGGTATAATATGTATAATAATTCCTTATTTACTTTTCTAGATTTGAATTAAAATACATTTTAGATGTGACATGAAGTGCTTTTGCTAAACATCTTTCTAGATGTACAGAACATTGTGGTAAACTTACAAAAACAGCTTTGTAAATTTTGCTACATTCATAAAACAGCTTTTACAGTTAAAACAAGTGTCCTGAGACTTACCATATGTCTAGCAGAGATGAAGCCAATGTGCGCTGAAGTGGATAACTGGAACGAAATAAGTCTTCAAAATTTTTCTCCTCTTTAAAACAACTTTTATATTTAACCCTTTACATGCACACTGCATGTATCCATTGGACACATACGGGACTATTCCTGTGGTGGGTCAGAGTCTGAGACACTGGGGTGCCACGGTATCCAAGGAACAAAAACAAATCTTCGCACCACAGCTGCAAAGCCACAGACTTCCTTAGATCCCCTGACCATGCCGTCAATTATAGACAGATGTTCAATGCTCTTTCATCTTATTCCTACTCTCATTACTTGGTTTGCTGCTTAGACTTTGCATAGTGATGTGTGTACAGGACTAAGTTAAGCAGGACGCTGTCTGATATCTATTTAATTTTTCATGCAGACTGAGAGAAGTCTTTTCCCAACTGGATAGTTCACCCAAAAATGAAAATTCTGTCATCACTCAATCTCATAGGTTACAAAACTGTATAAATGTCTTTGTTCTGATGACCACAAAGGAAGATATTTCAAGGAATGTTTGAAACCAAACCAATCATGAGCCCCATTCATTTCCATAGTATACTTTTATTCCTATTATGGAAGTCAATGGGGCTCATGATCGGTTTGGTTTCAAACGTTCCTCAAAATATCTTCCTTTGTGGTCATCAGAACAAAGAAATGAATACAGGTTTGTAACAACATAAGAGTGAGTAAGTAATAACAAAATTTTTATTTTTGGGTGAACTATCCCTTAGTATACAGTATGTTCAATCTGTTTAGATATGCACATGGGTACAGTAGCTCCCTCATGTGGTCTGTATTGTGACTAACAGGGAAAGAGGAACTACAGGAATACTAGCTACAGGAAACTGTATTGACAAGTTGCTCTTGGGAGACTTCATGATGTTCTTAATAAAATCTCATGAGTCATTTAAATAATAAATAACTTTGTCTTAACCAAGGTGTGTGGGTAATACTTAACAATAAGGTTGAATTTGTTAGCATTAGTTAGCATGAACAAACACTGAACAAGCAAATTAATCTTACTTTTTAATACATTTACTACATAATTACAAATACATTTTTAAGTCAAAAGTTGCAACTGTTAACAATAGTTAGCCTGTACAATGAGCTAACATAAACAATTGCATAAACTAACATTAACTAAGACTAAAGAATGCCGAAAAATTATTTTCAATTATATTACGCATCCAAGTTTGGTTAATTATATATGTAGGCTATTATATAAAATATACAGTATAGATATAAATTAAAACATTCATACATCATACGATCTGGTGGATTGCTAAAATGGTTTTGGGTAGCCTACATCGTAAAGATGAAAAAACTGTTTATGTGACATAATTGCAGTTACTCAATTTTCCCGGATAACTACATAAATATTTCCTGTCTTATCTTACTAGAGACAAGCGGCAAGACATCTCCACAGCACTGCTTTTAATAGAAATCCACGTTCATAATGAACCCACAGACAGACTATCACAATATACCGTGGAGCATATTTACAGTTATTGAAGAGAGATGTAAAGATTGAGATGACACGCGCGGTGTTTCCTTCACTTCCTGATGGCAAACAGGATCACATCTGGTGAGTTTAACTGCAAGCTGGAGCGGTTTTTACTAAATGCAATCGTATAATCTGGACAAAAGCACGAGTGCTCCGGTCCGCCCGGGTGGGAGACACGTAACGGGAAGTTTTGGGTCCAGTTTCAACGCTTTACGGGAAGAGGCTGCAGATGTTGAGCTGAGGATCCGCAGTTCCCTGAGTCCAGAACCGGAGAACAAAGAGGTACAGTACTATCCCCTTAACCAAACGAGCCCAAATCCAGGACGCTGTATTCACCGATGTGATTCAAGTTACACCGCGCTGCGTGCAGTAAAGTTTACAGTAGCGTTTGCAGTAGGTGGGGTGTTGTGTGGAAGGAAGGGGGTAATTAAAGATGGATGAAAGTGTAAGAAAAGTGTACAGAAATATTTAAACATCGGTTTAAATTCACACCCCTTTGTTAAAGCGCATTTGAAGCGAGTTACTGATTGTAATTGGGGCTACATGTAGTTGTCACACTTTCAGTCTATTCAGAAGTCAATTCTTATAGTCTTACACATGGTTTTATTTTAGTAAAACTGTAGCATGCTTTTTTGACAGGTTGACCATCAGTCAAGTATATTATGGTTAAACTATTGTCACTAGTAAGGGTTTGTGGTTATTTTACTACGAATATCATGCTATGGTTGTAGTGAAACTTTTATTGCCATTTCGCCATGCTTGTAGTAAATGGTGAATAAAACAACGTTTCTTTAGGACGGTGCTAAGACAGTGCAGAAACTGACTTTATATCAAATTAAATATTAAATGGAAAAGTAAGAAAAGTATATGCATTTTTTTCTACATTAACAGTTAAACAATTATAAAGCACACATTAATGAAAGACAAAGAAAGCAAACCTCTGGTTGACAACTTGCCCCTACAGTTTTTTCTTAATATGAAAGTCTGGGATATGTCATCCATAACCTTATATTTATCATTGTGTTCATTCATTACTATCCCACAAGCATCTATTTGCATTTACAGTACATGTACATGTTTTCATTTGGCATGTTTTTATCCAAAGCAACTTACAAATAAAAAAAACATTCAACATTTTGCAATAAGAAACCATTTTATTTGGCACAACAACCATAGGCTATACAGTAACCATAGGTCTAAAACATTAGCCAGACTTTATTTCTTCAGACAGACTTCATTAGTGTCTGTATTAATGAAATATGTACGGTAATAAATATTCAGAAGAATAACAGGTAGTACTGTTTTCTTTCTATTTTCAGAAATGGCTCAAGATGTCTTATGAGACAGAGAAAACATGCCTGGTGGCTCCACAGGAATCTCGCATATTATGTGGATACCACACAGCTAATGAGAAATATGAAATCCCAGGAATGGGGGAGGACAGGTAAGATCAATAATGAAAATGCTAGGACATTTACTGTATCATATTTTACCAATGCTGGGAAAAATTATCCCTTACAAATGATGACATGCAGTAGGCTAAATCTCACCTTCATGTCATTTTGAAAACTCATATGACCTACATGAATTTTTGAAGAATATCTTTGCCACTAGTTTTCATTTAAACTGGGATCTCACAAAAATTCAAGAGAGAAACTGAAACAAATTAATGCTAATTAATCAATTAATCATTTTTTTTAAATTGTTTGGATCATTTGATAATACATTGATGCTAGTTTTGTCATTTTTGTGCTTGGCCATCCCAGTCCATTTTATTTTCATTATAGATTAAAAGGACAATCCGATCTCCAGGTCTGGCGCTACCACCTTTAGCATAGCTTAGCACAATCCATTGAATCTGATTAGACCATTAGCATCACGCTAAAAATAACCAAAGAGTTTCAATATTATTTTCTGTTGGTCTTAGTACACGATGTAACTACAGAAGAGTCAAGTTTTAAATAGGAAAAATATTGAAGCTCTTTGGTTATTTTTAGCGCGATGCTAATGGTCTAATCAGATTCAATGGATTAAACTAAGCTATGCTAAAAGTGGTACCGCCAGATCCAGAGATCGGCTGAATGGATTCCAAAACGGTCAAAATCAAATGTTTAACTTTAGAGGAGCTGGAAAATTAGCATATTTTCAAAAAAAAGTGGAATGTCGCTTTTTAAAGAGTGATATAGGTCACATTTTTGTATTCCTCTTCCAGTGTCTTGGAGATGCTGAGCTACTCCAAATTCACCGATCTGGAGACGTGGCTGTGCATGCCCTCTACTCTGCTTCCCAGGAGCCGAGATTCGTTTTGCTCTATGTTGCAATCATCCCGTGATAGTAACACTGGAGACACAAGCAAAGAATCCAGGTACTGTGTGTGGGAATCTGAAGTTTGGCTTGTTCCTGTTTCTTTGTCACAGACCAGTTTGATGGCTTTTTCGAGTAGGCGTTCGGTTAAGGGCAATTTCCTTATCGTCCATGAATCTCACATTTGTGTTAGCGTGGTAAACAGGGTTTTATGGGCGCATGTATTTAGTTTTTTTCCTCTTTAAATGTGTGCCCAACTGATCTGTCATGGCCACAATAAATTTGCACTCCACTGTTTAAATAAACAGCAAATGAGTAGTACAATATACTGTACGTACAGGATTGGATTGGACTAGTTTATCTGTACAAACACACTTTATGTAAAACAATCCAACTATTTTTAAAGTTGTGTCTACATTACACTTGCATAGTTGGTAAACCTCCAAAGATTTCAATGACCACTAGATGTCATTGTTTACTGTCAGTGTACAGTACAGTAAGATTACTATTAAGCCAAAACCTTAAAGTCACTGTTGAATATTACAAAATATGACTTTGCCTGTGGGTCAAACCTAACTGAAATGGTTTTTTGTGATTAACTACATCAAATCATTGAATGAAATACTTGCATTATGAGATTTTAGCCTGGTTTTCACAGACATGGTCACAAATATATTGTTTATAATGTTTGAAGTGTCAGAAGCATACAGAATTGTTTTACTGAAAAATAGCAAACCTCAGATCTTTGATAAAAATGGATTAAAATGTAACAAAAGGAGTTTGTATCGATATGCTGATTCTGAACTGATTTAGTATTTTAAAGCATCTTCAAATGGCATTTTGCTTAATGTTAAACTCACCTGATAGCTTTGATTCCCCCCCATGCAAGTCATTAAACATGCTTGTTTTTTTCATAAACACCTTTTGAATGCATTTTGAATTGAAGGCTCGTGTTGATGAAAGAGACATAAACTGGCAGTGCCAGCCAGCCTCCCACACGTTTGCCTTTTGAGGGTTTCAATAGCCAATCAAAATCAATCATGTCTTCTCTTAGCTCCCTTTTATGTATCACTCTCAAACAAAAACTGAATCTGTATCATACAGTACACAATAAACTATATGCCAGTATAGGTACAAAAATGCAATACTTATTCTATAATGGCTAACACCAGTTATATTATTTTAATCCTGCATACCTGGGGCGGAAAGGCGACATGCTGCTACATTGTTCTCTTGAACTTTTGGAAATCAGGCTGCTTTCATAAGTTAGTGCAAAGCCGTTTATTAACAACAAAAATCAGGATTTCATGCTGTGAAGGTGTTATTAGATCGCCCGTTCGAAACAAAGGCAAGGAATGGAAACCTTTCCTGACTCGCTATAGTTAATCAAGTCTCACAAAAGCAACATAGCCAACTCTACCATCAGATATACGCCACTTGACTCTACTTGACCGACTGGTATGGCTTTGTGTGCGCCACTGGCACACTTTAGCTGAAGGTGCAATTTAATATTTATGCCAAGTACTAAGGCTGCTGTTTTTTTTAACAAGGTCCTTCTTTGTACCCTGTTGATTTGACTATGAAAAGGTTTTAGTTACGGAAAGTCGTGAGCAAAAATTTGGACTCCGGGTAACAGGTGCATACCAGTTTGATACGCTGTACATGACTGATGTGGAATCTGGGGGACATTTTTGCTAGTTTGTTTGACATAAAGACCAAAGAAAGGAATCTACAAGGGCATCATGTTTGGACTGGAACAAATCGTTGAGTTTTTGTTTGGAAGACCAAAAAATTTATCCTACTACAGGAGAGAATCATGGAAAAGCCAAAGTTATACCCTATCAGATTCCAGGTACTGTACTGTATGTCTTTTAGGTGTTCACTAAATTGTGCATTTTTATTCAAATTTTGCATTTAGTTATACTTGTATACATTTTTGGTATTAGTAACCCTTTGCAATGAGGTTATGTTTGTTATTATTAGTTAACATGAACCAACAATATACTTCTTAAATATTTATTGATCTTTATTTATGCGTTTATTAATATATTTCTAAAACCCAAAGTTTTTTCTGTTAACATTAGTTAATGCAGGATAATCTAACATGAACAATTGTTTTGGGATTAATTAACCTTATCGAAGATTTAAAAAAAAATGCTCGTTGTTAGCTCATGTTAGCTAAGGCATTTATTTACTAATCTAAACAAAATCAATCTTATTGTAAAGTGTTATCGATTTTTTATTATATTACTTAACATGTTCCCAAATCCATAAAAGAGTCCTCTTAAACGAAGCATTACTGCAATTTACTCATATAATATTTTCAATGCCTCCTAGTGTTCATAATATAAGGCTTTAAAATATTATTTGTTTTCGCATATTTTCCGCATCTTGAATTCCCTTCTTTTTCTGACACACATCTGAAAGCTATAATTTTCCCGATGTTGATTGGTATGGAAAAACGTACCACTGGTACGACACGCTGTGCAATACAGGGGGGGACTCAATTGTGATCATGAAAACATCACTCTGTGACAGCTAATTATAGTGGAGTGACAGCAGAAATGAAATCTCTTTTGTTTCGCAGGCCCCTGGAGAAAGAGTCTATCCATCTGAGCCAAGGGAGGAAAACCCACCACTTGCCACCCTCCCCAATCCTGCCAGTTTCAGCTTCCCCTCAGTCCTCAGAGCCCCTGCGGACCACCTCAACACCTCTTCCCAAGCCCACCAGAGACTCCTGTCAAGGCGGCGTTGGAGTGAGGAAACGTCGGCGTCTGGCAGCCAGCCCCGGAGGACTGCACTGGGATGCATCAGGTATGCCAATCACAAACTGTAAGGATTCATTTATCATAGATACCCACCTTTCTCCAAAAGAAGTCTTGTGCGTGTGTGATGTGCCTGTGTGTTGTGGTTTGAAACTTCTTTTAAGCAAATTAAAAGTCTGTGTGTAGTGTTTCAGTGACTGAAGTGCTATGCTTGAGGTTTGAGGAAACCACATGGTGCCGTTTGGAGTGGTTTAGTTTGGTCTCTTTTTTCTTTGTTTATTTTTATTTGTCTGACATCGCCTGTTATAGTTGATTTCTTCACGCAGAGTATTTTTTTTATTTCGAGGGCAGGGGGTTACTGCAAATTAATGAATTGAGTAATCTGTATAATTGCCGTTGTTGGGAATGATTGCACATTTGATGAAGCAGTTACCAATAGTAAATGTGCTAATAGTACTTTATTTACATTCCATACATTTTAAAGCATATCATGTTATTTCATACAGGTTTAATAGCTTAAATGTTACAACCAGTAACCAAATACAGAGACAACACAATAACTAAACTGATTTGCATTTAACGGCCTTTGAACATTTTTGTTTGAACATATCACATAAATAAATTTCATTGTGTTTTAACATGCTGTTACGCTGTCAATCTGCAGAGGTGGCCCTGTCATTAGTGCTCGGCTTGTACTTGGAAATGACTCATAATTGTAGGTTTATTCGAGGCTGTGCCCTGTAGGCGATGTTCATTAGTGCTATCACAATAGCAGTGGTGAACCTTACAGACAGCCTAATGAGCAATTCATTTTACAAGAAAAACCAAACAACATTTTCAAACTGAAAGCAGATGAATTAGATGAAGAATATTTCTATTTAGTCAGTCTTTAACCCCACCTACCCTACAAAAGAGGAGAGAACTGATATCAGTATCTTTCGGGGTGGTGCAGAATGACAGGAAACGACTTTTGTTAACAGCATAAGCAGCTCTGCCTATCCTTGGTATGTAAACAGTTGAAGGGTTTTACTTCCTAAAGGATTAGTTCACAATTCTTTCTGTCCTATGTCATCTCAAACCTGTATCACTAGGAGAATTTTCGGTAATGGGGTTGTTTTTAGGATATCATACTACTCATAATACTACAGTATATACTGTACAGTAGTATGTATTGTTTTAAAGGGATAGTTTGGCCAAAATTATATTAAACCCATGATTTACTCACCCCCAAGCTGTCTGAGTTGCATATGTCCATCGTTTTTCAGACAAACACATTTTCGGATATTTTAGAAAATGTTTTAGATCTTTCAGTTGATTAAATGTAATGTTACGGGGTCCACGACCTTCAAGTCCAAAAAAAGTGCGTCCATCCTTCACAAAATAAATCCAAATCCATATAAAACTTTATGAACGTAAATAACTACCTTCCGGTAGCGCCGCCATCTTAGTCGCGTCCGCATTCAGGATGAGAGCTTACGCAGCCTACGGAGGCTACTCTGCTGCTGCTCTGTGCCCCCACCCTCCGAATTTGTCATACGTCAAGAAAAGTGTGTACACTACGCTAATACTCTCTCCTGAATACAGAGGAGTCTAAGATGGCGGCGCTACCGGAAGGTATTTATTTACGTTAATAAAGTTTTAAATATGGATATTTCTACAACAACACCGCGCGGATTACCCTCAGAAGACCTTTGTTTATCATCCTGGAGCCGTTTGGATTTATTTTGTGAAGGATGGATGTACTTTTTTGGACTTTTTGTGGACCCCATAATCAACTGAAAGATCTAAAACATTTTCTATGATTGTCTGAAAAACGATGGACATATGCAACTCGGACAGCTTGGGGGTGAGTAAATCATGGATTTAATATCATTTTTGGCCGAACTATCCCTTTAAATGTATGCATTTAGCAGACGCTGTTATCCAAAATGACCTACAGTGCATTCAGGGTTTACTTTTTATTACCATGTGTGTACACTGAGAATCAAACCCACAACATTTGCACTGCTTAAACAAATTGAGCTAGAGGATTGTTTTGGGAATGCAGTATATGTAACTGTTGTTCCTCGATAAGGGAACGAGACGCTGCGTCTCCCTTGCCATACTACCTGCATCCCTTTAACGCCTTCTTTGGAAATATTTCAGATAGCGATATACTCTTTGGCTCGCGGTTAAATTTGATATACACATTCAGACGCACTTACCCCTGGAGGTGTCCCCAAAGTGTCACCGCAGTGACGCAGCGCGAGTTCCCTCGAAAGGGAACTGTAACAATGTATCTTAAAAGGTAACACAATGTAACCTTGCTCTCACTTGAAATGAGTCCCTACATTTAGTCCTTGAATTTGAGGGTACTGGACCTGGAAAGTCTTTGAAAGGTCCTTGAATTTGAAGTTTACTAAGGTGTGGGAACCCTGTGTATGTATAGCATGGCTTCTCAAACTTTTTGGGGACAGGGACCCCTTACAGGAGAGGAAAATTTCCAAAGATCCCTTTATAATTGTAACAGTTATTAAGCACATGCTTCCCAGTTTTATAAAAGTAATTTTATTTTAAAAGTTGATTGCGTCTCGCGTTCAGGATCTGGCCTGCGGTCCACCAGTTGAATACATCTGTTCTATGACATTGCTGTGAAAATGAAAGGGGACATATCATAAAAATCTGACTTTTTCCATGTTTAATTGCCATAATTGGGTCCCCAGTGTTTCTATCAACCAAGAAAATGTGAAAAGATCAACCAAGTAACTTAGTTTTGGTAAACCATTCTCTGCAAGCTTGTGAAAAAATAGGTCATTGAAATTTGGCTCCCCATGTGATGTCAGAAGGGGATAATTCCGCCCCTTAATCGTCACTATCCAACCACGGCACTGTCATTTAGTACAGCGAGAAAGAGAGAGAGAAAATAATTAAAATCACAATTGAGTTTCAATTTCAACAAACCACCATCATTGTGATCAGTGTTTTCATTTCATAATCTCATTTGCATTTTAAAGGACACACCCAAAACGGCACATTTTTGCTCACACCTACAAAGTGGCACTTTTAACATGCCATAATAAATTATCTATATGGTTTTTTTAGCTAAAACTTCAAATGTGTACTCTGGAGACCCTTAAAGACTTATTTTACATCTTAAAAAAATAAATGTTCCCTTTAAGCACTTTTTAAAGACTTTAAAAATGTGGATAATTTATTGCTAATTTTTTTGCGGACCCCCTGGCTATGGATTGCAGATCACCAGGGGTTCCCAGACCCCACTTTGAGAACCCCTGATGTTTACTCATGGTTTAAACCTTTCAGATGTCTTCTACTCAAAATTTTAATCAAAACAGAAAATTGGATTTCAGTGACAAAATACTGCATGACATTTGACATAAAAAAATAGTATGGAGTATACAGTATGCACTTCACCGAATACTAATATTGAATTCTTCAACATAACACATAACATCAAATGTCAGTGCAATGCAGTTTGCTATTGCTTACCATTTGAATTATTTAAATAAAGGTCAAAGGCACAAACATCAAATGTGTTTATTTATTTGCTCCTGCATAGCTCAGTGGTAGAGCATTGCGTTTGCAGCACATAAAGTCACGAGTTCGACCCATGTAATATAAATGTTGTTAAAATGTATACCTTGTATGCACTGTAAGTCACTGTGGATAAAACCGAATGCATAAATGTAAAACGTAAAACATTTCTCTCAGCTTTGTTATTAATAGTTTGTCCCACACTTTTGTTTGGTTTGTTAAAATGACAAACTAAAGGTATGAGTGTTTTTCATACCACCTTTGGGGTTGCGAGTGAAAGCAATGAAAAGGGAAAGTGGTGTTGATGTGATCATTGTGACGCCCCTCTAGGCATTCTGGGATTCTTTCCACAGCTGTGCTCAGCGCACGTATTGATGTCCGCAGCGGTGCCACAATCAATATTTTATCCAAAGAGCCCCAATGGATACTGGGTGTTAGTTTTCTTTAATAACACCCTTGTGTGTAATAGAATGAGTGTTGCTGGATGATTGGTTATAGCTGCTGGGGTCTCGGTTATTACCTGAGATGTGCGAGTCAGCTTTAATGTGCCGAATGATACAATCAATATTTGGTATCTCCTCTGTAGAGGGAGTCGCTAAATAGAATGAGCCGAATAATATAGGTTTTAACTACCGGGTTATCAGGGTGTGAACAGTTCACTTATTCACTTATTTGTTTAGTCTATTTGGTTTGGTTGGCATTGCTTCGTTAGTATGAACGATTCTTTAATTATATTTTTTAAAAATCAATTACTTATAGTATTTTAAATTATTTAAATTAAAATAAATGACTGTACATATAAAAGGTAGGGGTCTTTATTCTAGGTTTCCTGGCCCCTTCGGGTCTGCAGTGGTATATTATAAAGTAAATTAAGTCTCTTTCATTAAAATGTATTAAATTATGTATGTAATCTACACCTATACATATCTGCCTATAACTTATATACATATACCTTTCTAAATTACTAATGATTACTGACTCGAATACTTTATTATGGTTCTATAATCATATATGTATAGCAGGCTTATTCAGTAAATAACAAAGGGTTTTCATATCCACAAAATAACTAATTTAAATAATTAATAAATAAATGCGTTTAGTGACTTATCTAAATTCTTTCAAATAAATTACAGAGCAGCCCAGTGGACCACTAGAGGTCACTGTTTCATTCGATCCTGCACACGAGCAATGCTGGTTCTTCTCATTCCATTATTTCTAAAAATGAGGGCTATAATGTAGTAAGCCCTCATTCAACAATCATATGCACATTCATGTTTGCTATGAACATTCATGTGCTATGTGATATGCACATTCTGCATCATATCAAATGATTTGTTAAGGGCTAACTTAGCTTGCAAAGTTCACAGATTGAGTTCTAATGTGAAACCATATCAGTGAATTATTTACTATACTCTATAAAAAAGATTTGTTGGTTCAACTTAAAAAAGTAAGTTACCTGGTAACCTTAAAATTGTGCAATTAATTAAACTTAAAAATATTAAAACTTAAAAATTATTTTTAAATCTAATTAAATTAAAAATTTTAAGGCAACCAAGTAACGCCCTCTTTTAAGTTGAACTGTATGACTGATGCTTCATGATGCTTTGGCAATAAATATGTAAGAAAAATTGTAATTTAGAACCTTTTACTGTAATTTTAAAGGGCACCTATTTCATTGCTAAAAACAACGTTATTTTGTGTATTTGGTATAATACAGTGTGTTTGCGTGGTTTATGGTTAAAAAACACATAATTTTCCATATACTGTACATTTCTGTAGCTCCAGATTTCCCTATCTTCATGAAACGCACAGATTTTGTACAAAACTCATCGAATTGAAATGCTCTGTGTCCCTGATTGGCCAGATAATCTGTACGTTGTGATTGGCCTGAATACCTCTGACGTCAGCCGGAAATGTGATGCTCCTTACCATGTTTAAAAATATTCGCTCACAATGCAATGCTAACAGGAGTTAACTTACAGGCTGTGAGTCCGAAGCGGGAGGAATTATGATAATGTCGGTCTTTACTACACCAATCCCAGGAAGTAAACTGTTGCCTACAATCCGTGTGTTTGTTGTAGTCCAAGAAAAGAGATTTATGTTGGAGACGATAACTCGCATGATCATTTATTTTGGGGTATGTAGCTTTTGCATATCGTTAACATGTACTACACACTTACACACTAAAGGAAATGTAAAATCCTGAATTGGATAATTGGTGCTCTTTAAGCTTTTTGCTTTTGTCCATGTTTGAAACCATTAGTAGTGTCCTCCTTAAAGTAAAAGTCTTTCTGACCTGCTTTTGATGAACTTTTCTACATAAAATCATAAAAATGTAAAGAACACTTACTGTATATGAACGTAGCATTGATATTTTTAATATTGACTGAGTAAGGGCATGTCAAAGATTGAAATCAAACTTTGATGCTCCAAATGACTTCATTCTGAATTTTACATACAAGTCACATATGTATGAAAGAAATCTTAATTTCAAGTGGCCTTAAGCCATTTCAAAGGGTCTTTAATTCTGTACTGTAGCATATCTCAGCAAACTGTAATTTTCGGTGATATTATATACCCCTAGCAGTGTACCCCATTAACAAATACTTTTCTTTTCTTGAGTGGTTACTTTAAGGAGGGCAGCTGTGTTACTGTATAGCACTCTGTGACATTTTGGCAAAAATGTGTAGCCTTCCCGATAAATTAACAGATCAGTGCCCCTACAGCCAATAGGTCTTTACCCTTGGTCCTGAGGATGATGAGGATGGTACCCAAATGGTTGTCATGGAAACTGAGATCATTAGTGCCAGCTGTGGTTTGTTGTTGGGTCTTACGTTGTATAATTTAGTTGGACTTGGTGTTAAATTACACTTACCAAATGCTTTACTCTCGGCCGTGTTTAAAAGACAGCCAAAGCATTTCATCAACACGCCAACGTCTGTACATGGATGTTTTTTTTTAGACAAACGAGTAATTGGACAAATTGGATTTTTCTCACACTTTGCTCATTTGACTTTAAAGTGAGGTTGGTTGCGAAGAAATTAATTTTGCTTTCCATTCTCATTAGGTTTGTAAGCGCGTTTAGCCCTGGAGGAACATTCGAGCTCATATCCGAGCCGACATCTGTAGGAGGGTTTACAAATAGTGTCACCGCAGGTGATGTGATATAACAGCTCTACACACAACACAGGGCTGCTCCGTTAGGAGGCTTAACTGACATCAAAGTGCTGGAAATAAATCCCACGTAGTTGTAATTTATCATAACATTTACACCTGCTACAAACATATAGACATCATGTCTACATTTCATGCAGAGCAGATTATGAGTGTGACCAAAAAAGCTAAATACTGTATTGCTTGTAAATGCAAAGACTAAATAATTCATTTTGGAAAAATTTGAAGAAACTTGTGGAAACTTTAAGACAATTCAAAGATATGAGGTTTATATCTTTTATGGCTTTATAAAAATGTGTGTGTGAAATCCAGGCTAAAGTCTTATAATTGAATTGTTTGATTTTAATCATTGATTTTACTATATTTTCAGTCATTGGTATTGCCTTACTCAATCAATATTAAGGTTATATTTTCACACAACGTTCCTTAAATTTTGTTAAATGATTTTATTCAGAAAACAGTAAATCACAAAAAATGGCTTTAGCCAGGGTTTTCACAGGCAGGGTCACATATGCTTTGAATGCACCACACCAGCTGTTACGGATAGAAGTGCGCTCATAATGTGAAAATAATGTTGTGCAGCGCAAGCCAGAGCACCACAGGAATTTCTCATTAGTAAGCAGTGAAGGAACTTAATATTGCACAACTGGACATGCAGAATGACACACACAAACTACGCACATCAGTTTAGGTTTCATTCTCTCTGCTACAGTCACCATTGTTGCCATAGCGATGAGTTACAGTGTCAAAGTGAGATTACGTAACGTTTTAAGGCTGTAGCGTTCAAGCCACTTGTGACATCTGGGTGAATAATGGAAATAACTGAATGGCAAAAAATATGCAGAGGTTTACATTGGTTTATAAGCACATGGCAGTAAAATAACCTTTCTGCTCTTAAAATATATTTTATTTTCTGGTGTTCACTAAACGGACTAACAACAAAGGTTTTTGTTTTATAGAAGTTAATATCACTTTTTCTGGATATGGCATTGATATTCGGTACATTGGTATTCTACTCTCTGATACCATCATTGTAACATGGTATTGCAAAGTACCACCTTTTAGATTTTTTTATATCAAGTCTGCTTAAGTGCTGCTGAGATAATGCATTACTGATATCAGCATCATTGAATTCCATTCCCATAATTTGTTTTAGGGTTGTTTCCACAAATTGGCTTTATTTTAGCATGGTTGTCAACATAGATAAGGTTTTGCCATTGCAACATTCCCATTTGTGACCCTGGAGCACAAAAATAATAAATTTCCTATAGTAAATATACAAAAAAAAATGTATGTAACATTATGGGCCCTATTTTAACAATTTAAGCGCATTGTCTAAAGTGCACGGTGCACGGTCTAAACGGGCGTGTTCGATTCCACTTTTGCTAATTTAACGACGGGAAAAATGGTTTGTGCGCCAAGCGCACGGCCTAAAAGGGTTGTTCCTATTCTCTTAATGAGTAATGGGTGTGTTTTGGGCGTAACGTGCAATAAACCAATGAGAGTCTCAGCTCTCATCCCCTTTAAATGCCAGTTGTGCTGGCGCCATGACGATTTCCCAGTTAGACGGCGTAATTTTTAAACTAAAAAAACTAAGCGGAGGTAGACCACCAGTTTAAGATTGATGTTTGTATTAAACCTTTAAAAGTCGTTTTCTTTCAGTCATGGAAGTAAAATTAGCAGGCTTTTAATTGCTGTAAATGAATGGATAGTCTACATGATCTGTGTTACCTAAGAAAAATATTTACAAATATGCAAGAAAAGGTTTTTACTCTAAAAATACTTTTTTTTTTAGCAAACAGGAGATAAAGAATTTACAAACGGACAGCGGCGTGAGGGCTTTGAAAAGCATTACTTAAAAATGGTTCTCATCTCATCATATCCACAGGTACAAAGTCATCATATAGCCTAGGCTACAATAAATCTGTGGGGTAGCATTAAAAAAAAAACATTTAATATATGCAACATTTGCATTTGTATAAAGCAAAACATTTAAAGGAACAGTATGTAGGATTGTGGACAAAACTGGCATTGCAATAACAAAACTTGTGGCTAAAACTGGTACTGCAATCACACAACTGGTGGCCAATACACAACATGACAACATAAACATCAGTTGAGGGCTGCAACTCCACTTTGTAAATGACAATATCCTGGCCGGACTGCTGTTGTCAGTGATATAAGTATTTGAAATGAAAATGATTTCTTAAAGGGGACAGAGAATGAAAAACCATTTTTACCTTGTCTTTGTTGAATAATGGTAGTCTACCCACATTCACAAACATACAAAAAGTGCAAAACATGCTAAACATCTCAGTCTCATAGAAATTCCTCTTTTAGAAATGTCAGCCAGAAAACGGCCCAATCTGAAAAACTGATGCTTATGACATCACAGGCATCTAACTGCCCCTCCACTTTAAAATAATTGGCTACATTTTTTGAGTGGCAGCAAAGTCAGCCAATCAGTAATGAGATTGCAAGTTAAGCCAGTAGGGGGAGCCAAATAGGTGCAAAACCACTTGTTTAAAATCCCCCACCCTAATAGAGCTACTGTATCTGAGAGGGGTTTTTAGGAAGCTTATAAGGCATTACAGACCCAAACAAAAAAAATTTTGTCTACATGTCACATCACAGAACAAGGATAAATACTCTGTTCAATCATTCTATGTCACCTTTAATGTCTAGTGACATATCAGGGCCATTTTATGATTAATTGATAAAAAATTTCTTACATACTGTTCCTTTAATACCAGGCTACAGGTGTTTATTGTTTATTGTTTATTGACTTTATCAGCATCGTTACAGGTACCCAAAGACGTTTGTCATAAGGGGACACTGAATTATTTTGCTGTTACAATGAATGTCAAAGCATATTTACTCAAGTTAAAATACAACATTAAAAGAAAAAGAAGAATAAAATACTTAATAAAGGTATACAAAGTCGATTTAAAATCCATAATCATTTAAAAGTCTACACATATATGGAATAGGTGATCTCCTGAATTGTTCCGTTCGGCATCTGGGGGTTGTCAGTTTAGAAGAGTTCCTCATCTGGCGTCCAGTCAGCTGCTCTTTACACCTTTTAACCTTTTAAGAGGTGAAGCAGCTCTTTACACCTTTTAACGTCTCATAATCGATCCTCATTTATGTCCAAGAGACTCTTTTACATTTTAATCCTTTGATTTTTCATATTTTAAAATGTTTATGTGCTGGTGCGCGTTCATCTGATAAGCAAACGCGTGTTGTCGTGCCGTTTATAGGCGCATATTACCAACATGCTCATTAAATAACAAAAACAATATTGCGCCATTGACTTTAGACTTTAAACCAGGTTTTTGTTGGTCAATGGTGTAGTTTATTTTAGTTGCCTTAAAAATAGCAACGCGCCAACAATGTGCCTGAACACACCTCGTTTTCAGACCAGAACGCCCATGGGCACAAAATTGGGCGCAAATGCATTTGCTATTTAAACAAACATCAAAATGATCATTGCGTCGGGTTGAAACTAGCAAAAGACACTTGCGTCGCGCATTTTGCTGGGTGTGCTGGGTGTATGATAGAGCCCCGTAAGTTATATGTGTTGCTAAGTACTTTTTTTTAAAGGCGATTTTCATAATATTTTGATTTATTTGCAGCCTCATAATCCAGATTTTCAAATAGTTGTGCTTTGGCCAAAAACTTTCCACATCAATGGAAAGCTTATTTATTCAGCTTTCAGATGATGTATACATTTCAATTTCAAAACACTGAACCTTATGACTTTTATGCTATTTTTTGTGGTCCAGGGTCACATTTGTTATAAATGCAAAGCAATGGATTGTATTTGTAAAACTGAATTCATGAATGTTTATGTAATGTCTGATGCGGTAGCTGTTCTCAGAACTCTCGCCACATTAGTTTCTGAGGAAGACAATGACTTCTAGCTCCTCATGCAATTTTTATTGGTAAGTGGAGGAGAGGGAACCATGCTATGAGTAACTCATAAAGAGGATAAAGAGATGCAGCTCTACTGCACACCAGCTGATGGTCTACTATAGAGAAACCAAACACCATATAGTACCTGCCTAGCATAAGGTGCATGTTGTGAGATCTTAATCTTAATGTTCATAACGTATTCACACACAGTGTCCAGAATGTACTCACTACACTGATGGAGAAAGTATCTCAACCTTAAATGTACCGTTTTTCAGAAAAACGTAATTTTAAAAGATAATGCTTTAGACAGATATATATTTTGCTGTGGTTAATAACTCAGAAGTGTGGTCTATCAATACCAGGTGAAATTTTGAACAAATGTAAAACAACTTCAGTATAATTTCACTTTGAACATACACTCATCTAAAGGATTATTAGGAACACCATACTAATATGGTGTTTGACCCTCTTTCACCTTCAGAACTGCCGTAATTCTAAGTGGCATTAACTCAACAAGGTGCTGAAAGCGTTCTTTAGAAATGTTGGCCCATATTGATAGGATAGCATCTTGCAGTTAATGGAGATTTGTGGGATGCACATCCAGGGCACGAAGCTCCCGTTCCACCACATCCCAAAGATGCTCTATTGGGTTGAGATTTGGTGACTGTGGGGGCCATTTTAGTACAGTGAACTCATTGTCATGTTCGAGAAACCTATTTGATATGATTCGAGCTTTGTGACATGGTGCATTAGCCTGCTGGAAGTAGCCATCAGAGGATGGTTACATGGTGGTCACAAAGGGATGCACATGGTCAGAAACAATGCTCAGGTAGGCCGTGGCATTTAAAGATGCCCAATTGGCACACAGAAAACATCCTCCACACCATTACACCACCACCACCAGCCGGCACAGTGGTAACAAGTAGGGGTGGGAATCGCTTGGACCCTCATGAATCGATTCAGAATCGATTCTTATTGTCCCGATTCGATTCAGAATCGATTCTTGACGTACTAATTTGCATATCTGTGACGTCATTACGTCGCATTTGCTTTCAAAGCCAGGTTAATGTTTGCGCTTTTGCTAGTCTCTGAACTGTCATATACTGTACTTTAATGCAACTAGGGATAAATAATGTCATTCTTATATACATACATGTGTTGTTTCTGTTGTAAGACATTAAAACCAGTAAAAATATTAATTTAACGTGACATATTAATTCTATATGTTAACCGGCATTAACTTCCACGAACGTTAAGCGTCTAATCATCATCATTATACACAGTGATTGGCAGTATTACTGTATTTATATAATGCAGGGCACCCAGCGACTGAATAACAAACTATGTGCATATTTTTACAGAAGTATATTCATGTTATATCTAAACAGTCTGCGGATGGTTTAGGGCAGGGGTGTCCAATACGTCGATCGCAAAGGCAATGCCGGTAGATCGCACAACTGCTGCTCCACGCGCAAAATTGTCATTATGGTCTTTTGGAGTAATTGTGAAACATGCAGGTCTTTTTGAGTTGCTGCGCCTTTCTTCTCAAATGTGTTTTGCCATGCCACTGCAGCTCAGTCGTCTTTAACTTCCAAAATTCACATGGATGCGCATTCTTGCCTCACGCAGTTTCTGATTCACACGCACGGTGTGTGTGAGCGAGCAAACGAGAGGGAGAGAGAGGCAGCGTAGCGCTGATTTGTATGCTTCTAATATGTTAGTTTCACTAAACCGCATCTCCGCTATTTTAAGGAGTACTCGACATGTACTCAAGGATTTTTTGTAAAACTCCTCAAAAAGAATAGAGTAATGGTGACAGCCATAAATTCAATGTAGAGATATATGCAGTATAGTCCTACAAGCATTTAAAGTGTTCTTTCTCTTCTGCTCTTGTAAGCTCGGCTATGCGCTCTTGCAGGGCGCGCTCTCTTAAGTTGTCCGTGTGCATCACCGCTCCCCCAGTTGAGTTCCGCCTTTTGGTTCTGATAACGTGACGTTATTTTGTAAACTAACATTTAAGAATCGATTCTTGACATTTGTGAATCGATTCAGAATCGGCCCACGTCCGAATCGCGATTCATCTAAGAATCGATTTTTTTGCCCACCCCTAGTAACAAGGCATGATGGATCCATGTTCTCATTCTGTTTACGCCAAATTCTGACTCTACCATCTGAATGTCTCAACAGAAATCGATACTCATCAGACCAGGCAACATTTTTCCGGTCTTCAACAATTTTGGTGAGCTCAAGAAAATTGTAGCGTCTTTTTCCTATTTGTAGTGGAGATGGGTGGTACCCGTTGGGGTCTTCTGCTGTTGTAGTCCATCCGCCGCAAAGTTGTGCGTGTTGTGGCTTCACAAATGCTTTGCTGCATACTAGGGATGTTCACATTGACCGTTTAACCGTTAACCGAAGGTAAGAAATTATGACCGATTAACATTATCAGTTAAAATAAAAAATATTTGTTAATACATGGTGTGTGTCGTCATGAGCCGACAGACATTTCGCCACTTTTCTATCTTTAATTTGTGAATGTCCTGTAAATGACACAAATGATTGCTGCCCTGACGGTCTGATAAAGTAATCATTTGTATGAGAAATCATTTGTATGCGTGTTTGGAAGCTGAACGGAGACGCGCGCGTGTCCGCGCAAGATGACGCGGTCCGTCTGCGCACATCCGGACAGACGTTCGCTGATGGCCTCTGACCCTAACCATAAACATCTAGCTCTTTTTGGACAAACGGAGAAAGACGACGCAAAACCAAAACTTTCTGAAAAGCGTCCTTCTTTAGAAATGACCACTGTGGTAGATGAAACGGAGACAATCTGCCATTTGGATATTAATCCACTGGACCGATCGCGTGCTTTTTAACAAGGTATGTTGCGTGAATATCTGATAATGTATGAATCCTGGTTCTGTTCTTGATCTGTGGCTGCTGTTTGCACGACGTAAAACCAAAGACGACGCAAAACCAAAACTTTCTGAAAAGCGTCCTGCTTTAGAAATGACCACTGTGGTAGATGAAACGGAGACAATCTGTCCTTTGGATATTAATCTACTGGACCGATCGCGTGCTTTTTAATAAGGTAATGTTGCGTGAATATCTGATAATGTATGAATCCTGGTTCTGTTGTTGATCTGTGGCTGCTGTTTGCACGTTCAAATTAAATGTTTTGTTTTTACTAGTTCACAGACAACCGTCAACTGTATTTTTACTCAATGACAATTTCATATTAAAATCTTATCAGTTAACGGTTAATGTTCGGTTTAGAAGCTACGGTTGTCGGTCGGGAAAATTAACTGATATGAGCATCCCTACTGCATACCTCGGTTGTAACGAGTTGTTATTTCAGTCAAAGTTGCTTTTCTATCAGCTTGAATAAGTCGGCCCATTCTCCTCTGACCTCTAGCATCAACAAGGCATTTTCGCCCACAGGACTGCCGCATACTGGATGTTTTTCCCTTTTCACACCATTCTTTATAAACCCTAGAAATGGTTGTGCGTGAAAATCCCAGTAACTGAGCAGATTGTGAAATACTCAGTCTGGCACCAGCAACCATGCCACGCTCAAAATCGCATAAAATCACCTTTTTTTCCCATTCTGACATTCAGTTTGGAGTTCATGAGATTGTCTTGACCAGGACCACACCCCTAAATGCATTGAAGCAACTGTCATGTGATTGGTTGATTAGATAATTGCATCAATGAGAAATTTAACAGGTGTTCCTAATAATCCTTTAGGTGAGTGTAAGTAGTGCATTGTTACTTTTGAACCTGTTTGACACAGGTGGGTTAAAAGTAACACAACAAAACAAGATTATTTTGTGTTACACTTGATTTTAGTAAATACACATGACTGTGTAGTACTCCGCTGCTACCCTGGAAAAACAAACTGCATCCACTGTTCCCATAATCCTAGGTTCTTTGGGAAGCTATTTCCCTCTCAAGTCTTTGGTGACGTTGATTTTGTGTGACCGTTTTGTTGGTGTGTGTGCGCTATTCCAGGAGAAGTTCCCATATAAGGACTTCCACTGTGCTTCCAGCGATTCTTTTATGTAACAAATGGGTCCAAATGGGTCTTTAAAACTTTGCTCATGTTTAGCATGAGAATCTAACTCTTTAACTGTGTTAATAAATCAGAATGCATGAAATACCTGTAGACCCCCCTTTAAATTCCCTTGCGTATTTTATTCTTTAAAGTTAAATAGATTGTAATTACAATGGATGGTAATTTATTTTTACTTTTTATGTAGAGCTGTGCTTGTAACGGCTGCTTAATGAGACATATTCAAATGAGAATTTAGAGAAAGCTTTGAAATGATTTCAATCAGAAATAGTCTGTGAATATTTGCTATTGAAATAAGAATTGCCTGTTTATTTTTTGTTTCGAGTTATTTCTTATACCAAAGTCATCATTCTTTAAAGTAATCAGTATCTCCTCTGTTCTCTTTTATTTCTTACTCTTGTATTTTGAAAGCACCCAATAGCATTAGATCAGCAGTGGGTCCATTAGTCTGACATACTGCATTTACATGATTTATGCATTGCCTTCAGTTAAAAATACATTTTTATAATAAATACAGCAGTACATCCTTAAATCAAGACAAATTTCATTGAAAACATAAATTGTGTAAGACAGACCAACAATAAGACTTTAAATACGTTTTTTTTTACTCCATTGCAAATAGTTTTTCCATAAGCATAAACCACACTAAATACTATGCTTAATGTATCTTGTTGTAAGCATGTTTACTTATTTTTTGAAAAATATCCATCAAATAATTATTTTCAGTGCATTTGTGTCATTTCGGTCTTGTCCTCTATACAGTATGCTTATTCTCAGGTGTGTTCTTTCTGCCAGGTGTCAGTTATCACCTCAGGTGTCTGTTTCTCTCTTTCAGGGTCAGTACTGCGTGACCATGACCGAGGGGAGACGTCTTCGCTTTCGGAAGTGAAGCGCTACCCTAGGACTGTGGGTTCGGAGAGACCCGTTCCTGAGCTTTGGAGAGAACGAGCGGCTCTTAGGAAAACCATATCTGTCGATGACCGTTTTCTACAGCAAACACCTAGAGAACATCACAGACTCCTTAGCCGACTGGAGAGAGGCAAGAAGAAGCTCAGGAACATCCACGTAAGTGATAGCGATATGTTGTATGTAAAGAGAAAATGTAAAGATCATACATTGCTCAAAGTTATAAACTTGTTTGCGGCAATGGCTTGTTTGTGTACTTGAATGCAAATAGGACAGCTCAGAGCGCATGTATCATTGTGGGTGGATTTTGATGCTCCTCGCAGTGTTTTGACAGTTTCACAGCTGCTGTGGTGTCTGCCATGAACCTTAAGTCTACTTAAGGTCTTAACTGTTTAAATAAGAAGTGTATTTGCCCAGAATTCGTATTTGTAACTTTTTATTCATCTGTCATCCTACACCGGTGAGTCAGTGCTTTCAGGGCACCTAATCTAATGTTGGTAACATGAACATGAATTCAGACTGCATATATTTGCCTTAAGTAAAACTGTACCGCTATGCATGTCTGAGAAAGTTGCTTATATAAATGTGTTGTGTCGGTTGACGTGTTGTAGGTAGATGAAAGTGTTTGTGATCTCATTTGTTGGCATCAGATAACCACGAACCTGATTAATAACTATGTTTGTGCAATTTTAACTTTTCGGACTGGTGGAATGAATGATTAGTGAGCACATAAAAATAAGTAGTTGCATATATTAATTAATCGTTAATAAATGGCATCTAATCGTATGCAGAATAAAAGTTTTTGTTTATGTCATATGTGTTTTATTTATATATAAATACACACAGATGTAAGTATATATTTAAGAAATATTTACATGTGTATATACATTTATATATTTATATATAATTTATATTTGATATAATTATGAATACTTAATATTTAAATTAGGATTGTCAATAGATTAAAATATTGAATCTATATTAATCGCATGATTTTATGAGTTGACTCGCGATTAATCGCAAATTAATCTCAGATTTTATCTGTTCTAGATTTACCCAAATTTACCACTTTTCAAGTTTTTAATGCTCTAATCAACATGTATTTGGACAAATATATATGCTATATGCAAATGTATGCCTGTTTACATTATCAACAGAACCATCAGCCATAGTTTTATATATGATTTTCCCTTTTGAAGATCTTTCTCCATTTCTGTTTGCTGCTGCATCATTTGTGCTGGCAAATTGAGTTGGGATGAGCAAATTTTCAAAAATGTGTTATTTTTATTTTAACATTCTCTATTAAAAAACTTCAAAACAATGCATGATTTGTTGGAATCTGACAAAACATGACAGAACTACACCTGTTTATGCAAAGCAAAAACAATATCTATATATATCAAAAATATATATATATTTTTTAATTTTGACATTGAGACAGACCGCTTTAAGATACTGTAGGCTAATGCAAGGGTTTAAAATAATGTTACACAACACATATTTTTCCTCAACAGTTAACCAAAGATTCACTTCACATATTACAGATTATAGGTCCTTCCTGCATGAATTCTTGTTAAAACAGATATTATCTAGACAGCGTGGGTCACTTGCTTTGTCTCAATTCATCCAGCTGTGTAATAGACCAAGGGTCAAACAAAAATTAGGTGTTGGATTAATCGTGCGTTATAGTGCACTGTAAAAAATACTCTGCTGCCTTAAATTTTTTTGTTGAATCAACTCGGATTTACAAGTCATTTCAACTTTTTTTTTTATCTTGACTAGAGATGAGTTGTTATAACTACAGGTGAGTTGTTATAACTTATAAAATTAAGTTGACTTTTCTCAACTATATTTTATAAGTTGTGACAACTCATCTCTGTTGATGAGTTGATTTAACAAAAAATTTTAAGGCAGCAAAGTATTTTTTACAGTGTGGCGTTTTTCTTAAAATTATAAATGCAAGTGTGTGTATTTAAATATACATAATTATTATACACAATAGACACACATTGATGAATGATGTAAAAACAAACTTTTATTCTCCAAACGATAAGTCATCATTAATTGTTTTGCAGCTCTACTGAAAATCCATACTACAAAGAGACTCAAGTAAACCAAAACATACTTTAGCATGCTTGCCATTTAAATAAATAATAAATAAATAAATAAATAATAAAATGACTAAAACTTAAATAAATAAATATATGCAGCCAATATTAAAACAATGTGGCAACAATGACGGACACCATCCAATCCCAAAGTAACCAGAAAACCATTTAAGATTTAAAAGAACCCCAGTATTAAATAAATAACTCCACTTTACTCATGTCATACATTTTTAGTGTCCTGAATACATTAAATCCACTACTTTATTGTAGTAGATATCCCTGTATTTCCAATTACACCTTATTTAAAAATAAACCCCCTAAAACTGCCTAAGCATCAGTTTAGACACAGGGAGGGAGGTACAAGTTAAGACTTTCATCAAATAATGGATTATATTTTAGTTTGTTTTTCGCCAAATCCTTTTGTTTGCCTTCAGGACACTTAAAAAATACAGCATGAGTTTTTTGTTAAATGTTTGGGTCCTTTTAAAGCTTGAAGAGGCACTCACCATCCACTCCCATAGTAAGCAGAAAACCCAAAACAATACAGATTTTTTTAGTTGTATTTGGGTTCTTAAGATCAAACAAAGACATTGGAGGATCAAACGACCTGAGGGTGAGTAAATAATGACAACATTTTTGTTTTTGGGTGAACATTCCTTTAAGTGTGAAAGAGATTCACTATTGTGAATAGTGTGGAGGCTTGTATGACTCATTCATACAATAGGGTGACAATTTGACACTGTCATATAGTCAACTTTAAAAACAATACTTCAAATGTATACCATCCCCATTTATGGTATCCTGCACGGACCAATTGCATAAGAATGCACATTGTCCAAAGCTCTTCGCTAGTGACAGTCATGAGCTGTAATGTCAGAAGCAAGATGCAGTCAATGCTTTAAAGCAACACTATGTAGTTTCCATGTAAAAATGACTTACAGCTCCCCCATATGGTTGAAAAGCGCAACAGTGCCTGATATCAGACACTCTTCTGCAGGCAGGGGGAGGGGCGGGGCTGTGTTTCCTACCCTCCACCGCCACTTTCAGAGTGTGCATGTAGCAGCTAGGAGGTTGCTCAGGTTGCAGCAACAGTACAATTTGTCCAGTTAAAAGTTATTCTATCATTGAAATAGTTTTAGAGACATTATTTAAAGGTAAAAAAAACACATAGTGTTGCTTTAAAGGACGACCAAAAAAATCTATTATATCTATTATTAAAAATCTATTATATTATAATATAAAATATTTGCCACAATAAAATAGTGTTGAAAATTAGCTTGCATCTCAAAAATGTTAAATATCAATATGGTGTGTGGTAGTCTATCCTCTGAATGCACCAAAGCAGATGGTATGAGTAGATGTGCACTCATAATGTGACAATAATGTTGTGCTGCGATGGCCAAAGCACCACAGGAATCTCTCTCAAGGGGAGCAGTAAAGGAACCTGATATGGGAAATGTGACACGTGCTGCACACATGGGTTCAGGTTTCATTCTCACTGCCATTTACCAACGTTTCCATAGCAATGAATGAGTGACGGGTGAGTGGTTTTCAAAAGTCCGATTATGTAATGTTTTTAATGTGTGTAGCATGCAATCTGTGTTTGTATTGACACTTACCGTGTAATTTATCTCTGAACGGCAAAATATGCAGAGGTCATCATCATTAACAAGAAACACAAGTCCGGTAATTGGTTTGTTCTTGGAGAAGAACAAAATTGATAGAGATTGTTTTCTGGCGTTGTTAGTTCTGCAGTGCGTCTTCCTTAGCCAGTTAAATGAGAACTCTCAGGAGATGTCATTATACAAGCACTGAGTCAAGTATTGCACATTAATGTAGATGAGTTAGTGCACACTAGGCAGTAAAGTACTTCATACAGTATTGCACACAATGGGAGAGTAATAAAGCAACAGAATGTAAACAGATACTATAAACAGAATATAAATGGGTAGTGTATAGATTAAAATATAATGAGGTAGTATAAAGTATATGGCGTAATAAATATATTGAGGAAGTATGCACAGTAGTATATAGTGTAAAATATACCGAGGTGGTATATAGTATAAAAAATACAGATGTGGTACATAGTATTTTGTAAAATATTATCTTGAAGTAGTATATAGTATATGGTGTAAAAATATACTGGGGTAGTATATACAATAGAATATTGTGTAAATTTATTATACTGAAGTGGTATATAGTATAAAATATACTGAGGTAGTATATACAGTTGTATATAGTCTTAAAATATACTGAGGTGGTATGTAGTATATAAACATACTGAGGTAGTATACAGTATATGTTGTAAAAATATATTGAGGAAGTATGTACAGTAGTATATAGTGTAAAATATACAGAGGTGGTATAAAGTATAATATACTAAGGTAGTATATAGTATTTTGTTAAATATACTGAAGTAGTATGTAGTATAAAAACATACTAAGGTAGTATATAGTATTTGGTGTAAAAATATAATGGGGTAGTATATACAGTAGAATATAGTGTCTGAAGTGGTATATAGTATACAATATACTGAGGTAGTATATAGTATGGTGTAAAAATATAGGCCTTCTGAGGTAGTATATAATATAAAAATATACTAAGGTAGTATATACTATATGGTGTAAAAAATATATCGAGCAAGTATGTACAGTACTAAATAGTGTAAAATATACTGAGGTGGTAAATAGTATAAAATATACTAAGGTAGTATATAGTATTTTGTAAAATATACTGAAGTAGTATGTAGTATAAAAATATACTAAGGTAGTATATAGTATTTGGTGTAAAAAATATACTGGGGTAGTATATACAGTAGAATATAGTTTAAAATACACTATACTGAAGTTGTATATAGTATACAATATACTGAGGTAGTATATAGTATGGTGTAAAAATATAGGCCTTCTGAGGTAGTATATAGTATAAAAATATACTGAGGTAGTATATAGTATATGGTGTAAAAAATATATCGAGCAAGTATGTACAGTACTAAATAGTGTAAAATATACTGAGGTGGTAAATAGTATAAAATATACTAAGGTAGTATATAGTATTTTGTAAAATATACTGAGGTAGTATATAGTATTAAAATATAATTATAGTATGAGGTAGTATATAGTATATGATGTAAAAAAAAGATATTGAGGAAGTATGTCGTACAGTAGTATATAGTGTAAAATATACTAAGGTGTTATATAGTATAAAATATACTGAGGTAGTATATAGTATACACTTAGGTAGGATATAGTATACGGTGTAGTATATAGTATTTTGTAAAATATACTGAGGTAGTATATAGTATTAAAATATATTTAGGTAGTATATAGTATGAGATAGTATATAGTATATGATGTAAAAAAGATATTGAGGAAGTATGTACAGTAGTATATAGTGTAAAATATACTAAGGTAGTATATAGTATTTTGTAAAATATACTGAGGTAGTATATACAGTAGTATATAGTGTAAAATATACTAAGGTGGTATATAGTATAAAATGTATTAAGGCAGTATATAGTATTTAGTAAAATATACTGAGGTAGTATATAGTATTAAAATATATTTAGGTAGTATATAGTATGAGATAGTATATAGTATATGATGTAAAAAAGATATTGAGGAAGTATGTACAGTAGTATATAGTATAAAATATACTAAGGTAGTATATAGTATTTTGTAAAATATACTGAGGTAGTATATACAGTAGTATATAGTGTAAAATATACTAAGGTGGTATATAGTATAAAATGTACTAAGGCAGTATATAGTATTTTGTAAAATATACTGAGGTAGTATATACAGTAGTATATAGTCTAAAATATTCTAAGGTGGTATGTAGTATAAAACATACTAATATATAACTATATATATACTAAGTATATACAGCAGTGCAGTATATATATATGTATTAAGTATAGTATATTGTATTAAGTATACTGAAAGTATAGTATATAGTGTAGTGTAAAAATATACACTATCTAAGTAGACATACACTGTTACAGGTATACAAAGGATTTTTTATTCTTAGGATTTTTTTAATTGTTTAATTTAATCATTAAAGGATATAAAGAAGAACTGACTCAAAAAAGTTCAGATCCAAGTAAGACTCAGTAATTTATGAGAGATGGTGCATGCACTTTTTGCGCAGCCAGTGAGTACATCATAATATAATGATGTTTTGTCTATTTATTATATTTGCATTATACTGCAGCGAGGTTGGCATTGAAAAAACAAGAGCATAAAGAGAGCATTAAGTCCATCCAGACAGACTAATGAAATTGTAGGACTATTACGGTCGACTAGATTGATAATCTGCATGCGCTATTAAAACTAAGTAGGAATTTACAGTTCATAAAAATCTTTATTGTACATTCCCATCTCTCCACTGTCATTTCTGAACAATTGTTCCACAAGATTGCTCCGTAGCCAAAAATATGAGCCAATAGGTTAGGTTTAGAGGCTATGTTTTATACCATAGGGAGAATACGAACGTGTGGCATAATAAAGCAGAGCATTTGAGGATTCTGAGAAGATTTCCAAGAAGTGACGTGTTCAATTCACAACCTAGGCTCTGTTTTATTTAATTCCCAGAATGCTCCTCCTGAATGAGTTCTCAAGCTTTAAAGCCGCATGTCCGGAGAAAACACAGTTACGCAGATATTCCAGAATTTTTCCCTGCTAACAGCTGAAGCATGACCGAATGGAAAATGTCAATGGAGATATCTTTTGTTATGCTGAATAGTAAAACCATAGAATAGAAATGTACCTGAAAATTGAACCTTCAAGGCTGTTATGGTGTACAGAGATTGCAGCACATTTTGCTCAATGATGTTGCCAGGGTAAGTTAGTCTCTCCCTATAGGCTATAAGAGAGGGTTGGTTTGAACAGTCTGTCCTAAAGATTTTTTTTTTATTTGTGTATTTGTGTGCGCTATGAACAAAGCTACAGTCTAGAAATATTTACGATATTTATTTATGGACCATTTGCGTTAGCAGTTGATCGAAGAAATCTAATTCTGAGATAAGGAGCATTCAAGTTTGATTTCAATTATTGATTTCACATTGATTTCAATCTTTCCCTTACTCCTTCAATATTAAACATGTATTACATTTTATGTACAAAGCTGGGTTTTCACACAATGAATGCGCCATTGGTGAGCGAAATTGGGGATGCCTAATTAATATTCATGAGCCAGGCTGATAAGGCTTACAATGTTTTCCCCCACCATTCTTTTTCAGATCATTTCTACACCAAGGTCTGTACTGCAGTGCGGAGAAATATCAGCCATAAAAATTAAGTTGGAAGCCACAGACCAATGCTGCAATTTATTGCTCTCGGTCAAACACGTTACCATGGTGCTTGGTTAGTGCTGGTCTGAAGGTCCGGTCTTTTAGCTCAAGGTGCATATAAAGCGTTGAAAGTGATGTGATAGGATGGTCAGGAGCATGAAAAGCAATCTTCCCAACAGCTGGCTCTGAGGAATTGTTTCATCAGGAATAAATCACGCTGTGTTATGGCTTCAAGCTTTACTTCGTAATCTACAGTACTCATAAGTAAATGGACCTGCTGTAATTGTTGCACAGCATCCGCTTGTTTTTTAAAGGTTTCCGAACAACCTGTCTGGTATGAACATCAGCAAAGGATTGGTAATACATTTCCATTAACTTCCTCGAACTACTCATTGAATTTTCATTTGACGGACAGCATGGTGCGCAATTTGTATTCCCCGCTGAGCTTTTCAAATTTTCAGCCTCTTTAAGGGAAATCTACTGTACTTTAGCTTCCAGCCCCTCCCTCTAATGCCCGTATTCCCTGCGCCCACCCCTGCATTCCTGCTAGGGATATTTACCTCCAGACTTCTATCAGACGTCCTAGTTCCTCTGCCGCCCCCCCTCCTCGCCTCCTCGGTACGGCGGTCTCTGGCAGCGCCTGCTGGATTCCTTCGTGTCTATCACTCTAATCAGACGGCCAGACTCATTACAGGGTCCACTTAGTCAAGCGCCGCCAAAAAGAGAACTCGTCTGCTCTCTAATGGGGGAGGGCTATTTTCTTTTCACTTGGATGGGACGCAGATCGACTCGAAAGTTTTAGTGCCCTCGGCGAAGCTTTACTTCATGAAAAGACCATAAGAGGGCAAGCTTGCCCTCTCTTTGCATTGCCGAAACTGCAGTCTAGCCTAAGGTGATGCGCGTGGGTAGAAGACTTTGCAGAAGGATTTCAAAGCCATGTTGCACCCAGACGTCGTAATAGTTTGGATAACAATGAGCAGCAGCCTAGTTTGAATCTTTAGCTTCAGATGTTTATGATTGTCTTGTCTGTGTGGGTGGAATTCAATTTTGCAGCACATTAAGAAGGAAAAGAACAAATCAGACCGTCTTTTCACAGAGTCACGGAGCTGTACATTTTAAGTCACGATTTGAATTCCTAATATGAGAACATATTAAAATAATGTACCTTTGTGATGTAAAAGTAATAAGAGGTACAGAACATTCTTAAAAGTAAAGGGGTGCGACAGAGGGACCATTTTTGGTTCTACAAAGAACCTTTCGAGTGAACGTTTTTTTCTGTCAAACTCTTTGTTCTGATGAATACAAAGGAAGATATTTTGAGTTTTTTTCCTTCAATATTCATTAAAAAATATCTCCCTTTGTGTTCATCAGGACAAAGAAATTTATACTGGTTTGTAACAACATGAGAGTGAGAAAATGATGCCAGAAATTTTATTCTTGGGTGATTTATCCCCTTTAATAATTTGATGCCAGTGCTCTTGATGTGAAACAAGGCAGTGTGTAGTGATGCATCAAAATTGTGGACATTGAAAATCTAAAAAAGGAAAATACTGCTTAAGCAGATTGGATAACTGAAGCATTGACATGGAAAAATAAGCAGAGCGCAGGAGTTGAATCATATTTAATGTAAATGGCAGCTGCTGCTGACTGAATAGCTCAAGTTTACAGTTGATGAGATCCAGACACTTGATCTGTATGTGTGTCACACCAATTAAACAAAAATAGGTTTACTCACTCACTTGTTACATAACAATAAACATTTGGAGTAATAAAGGCTCATTTAAAATACGCATTTCAGTTTCAGTTTTCGGCAGGAATTTTCTTTTCGGTGCATCATCAATGTGTATTCAAATGAACTAAATCAACATTAAGATTTTTCATAAATATATTACATGAATACTGTGTACACTATAAAATTCCTTTTCATTATTAAGTTTAATCAACGTTTAATTTCAATTAATTTCAACTTTCTTGACTCAATAAGGAATTTTTACAGTGAGTAAAACATTTTGGTTAGCGGGCTAGTATTTCATCATTTTTAAACAGCTTTTAGCTTTACTATTTGATTAAAAAATTCATGAGACAAATTCAAAAATAAAACTCATAGGGGCGGTTTTCCGGACAGGGATTAGCTTACTCCAGGACTAGGTCTTAGTTTAATTAGGAAATATAACTTACTAAAAACATGCCTTACTAAAAACATTACCTGTGTCAGTGCAAGTTGTTTTCAGTTTGGACGGCTCTTAAAAATGTCTAATCTCTGTCCGGGAAACCGCCCCGTATACCTGAATGCACATGTCCCAATTTTGTCCGAAGTCAAATGAAACCTGCGAGCGGAGAGGTTCACACATCATTTTATTAAGAAGATTCCCGCTTTCATATAAGCGCTTTGAGGTCTGCAGAAAAGCGCTATATAAATGTAACAATTTATTATTATATTAATATTTACCCAGCACTGGGTTAAAAATAACCCAGCAGAATTTAAGAGTGTTGGTAAATGTAGTCTTAATTTGGGTGGTCAGTCTACATTTGAAAGTCAATCTGCATCTGATCTAGCTAAATCAAGTAAAATTACTCAAATTAAAGTAAATGAGCTTCTCACTCCGAACACATATTTTTGAATTTGCGCCCCTCGAATGAGCAGTCAAGAGCCGCCACTGCATCTAGCCACTTTGGCTGGTGAGCAAACAAGTTAAAGGAACAGTATGTAAGAAATTTATGTCAATTAATCATAAAGACGTCTGCACACTTAAATCCTTTAGCTTGGTGAGGTTATTAAAACCTGCTGCTAAAGGATTTAAGTGTGCAGACGTCTTTATTTTTATTGACTACTTTATTGTCTGGCACCTTATTGATCGTGAGTGCGGTTTAACTCTTCTATTATATAAAATAGAGCCAATTAATCATAAAATGGCTCTGATATGTCGCTAGACATAAATAAAATCATTTTAATTTCAAATACTTATATCACTCACAACAGTGGTCTGGCCAGGATATTGTCATTTAAAAAGTGGAGTTGCAGCCCTCAACTGATGTTTATGTTGTTATGTTGTGTATTGGCCACCAGTTGTGTGATTGCAGCACCAGTTTTAGCCACAAGTTTTGTGATTGCAATACCAGTTTTGGCCACAATCCTACATACTGTTCCTTTAATGTCAAGGCATGGCTACATGATAATAATAAAAAAATTAGGTAAATGCAATATAGCATGTCACATTCTTTACACACTCAGGTTTCTATTTGTTAGTTGTGCAGTACATGAGTTTCTTGTGTGATCTGAGCCATTCAAAACTATGCACCAATTTTTTTAAACGTCCTCCAGGTCCAGCACAATCTTCTGAATATTTAACCTCTTTCCAACAGTGAATGTATGATGTTGAGATTTATCTTTTCACACTTAGACAAGACATCTGAGAAGCTTATACACAATTGTTATAAAAGATACAAACGTTCACTTATGCTCAAAAAGGCAAAATGATAAATTAAGCGAAGGGGTATGTAAACTTTTGATCATTGTAATTGGTTTGTAAAGATCTTATTTTTCATTAAGTAATGCCTTTAAGAAGTTACCCAAGACATTTACATGTTTCCAAATCAATAACAATTTACACCAATCATCCTGTTTAAAAGTTTGCACACCCCTGGGCTGGCTGGTAAAGTCAATCTTGAAAATTGTATTTAAACACATATAAATGTTAGAAATGTATTGCTGAACATGCCACAAAGACTGCAAACTATGTTGTACTAAATTGCAGATTGTAAAACAGTTTCAGAGTTCAGGATTTTTTAGGCGGGCCTAAAATGGTGGCTCAATGATGGACTTGAGCCACCACACATAGCCCCGCCCCTAACACAATTGCGAGCATCCATTCAGATTGTAGAAGTATTTAAAAGTTGAGAGAGATGGCAGCTGTCCCGCGAGTTGACGTGGTTTCAGCTCACACCACCGCTTGAGAGCAGGGAATGCTTCCCGTTTTTCCAAGATTTTTTAAACTTTGATTTACTTAGCGATTTTCCATCATTTAAATTTGGTTGGCACATTTTTTGCGGTGTAACAAACTCTGTACACATTTAATATCTGACTTTACAAGGACTTTAATATCCATGTCGCCTACGTCATACATTATACATTACTGAGGATCAAGAATATATAAACTCTTAAACTGGGTTATTTTAGTGTTGTGGACTGTTTGTAAATATCTTGTTCAGGTATTGTTCATGTAAAACATCTTGCGGATCTGCATGCACTGTCAGAAAAAAATGGTACAAAAGCTTTTAATGTGACAGTAAATTTTTTCTAATAGTGTGGGGTACCGTATATAAACTTATGATCTCACACTTGCATAACACATTTTTATTACTCACCTTGATAACACAAGAAGAGAATGCTAGTGTTTATCACACCAGCCTGCATCTTCCCGCACGACAGCACCCTAATGAATAATCAAACTACCCAATTTGCTAATGTGTTGTGAAATGCTTGCACCGTATGAAAGACGGTTGTCACCTAGACATATAAAATAGTTGCGCAGGCCATGAATTTCAGCAGTCACTTAATATTGCTGCCACAGGGCCCGGGAGCTGCCAGGACTGGGCTGCCAGGGACATCGCCACAGCCCCCTCTTCCTCCCAGACCAGAAGCGAGATCTGGACTATGAATGCTAGCATTTCTCCCCTAATTGGGCCTGGGAGAGGTTTAACAACCATGCTACAGTTTACTCTACTGACAAATAGAAAAATAAAGGCCTTGTTCAAATTAGCACAGTGAAGTGAGAAGTTCTAGAAGCCCTCGACTGTCTTGGCTGTCAGCTCAAGCGTGCCCAGCTTAATCTACAGAAAGAGGTTATTTCAGTTCACTTCAGGCTGTTCGCTTCATTCATACATCCAGAGCTGAAAGCAGACTTCAGTTTCGCCGAGTATGATCTTATGAGTGGGGTCAAGATGCTGAAGGCTTTCTGCGCAGGTCAACATAGCAGTAGATAAACCAGGCATCCATAATGATCAGCCGGCAGCAAAGCAGTTGCCGTTGAAATGTGGCCTCTTGTTAACTATGGCTGGACTGTATATCAATTAGTCAACGTGAATGATTGATTACAGTAATTTGTGGGTACTAACCACCATATCTCATGGGCTGCTATTATGATGCTCGTGTTCGCTTTAAAATTTGTCCATTATGTGCAACAATGCAGTCGCCATGCTCTATATTGAGGCCTTTTCCTCCAAACGTGTAGTCTAAAGCATTTACATTTACAATTATTTATTAAGTGCTACCACATGCAATTTGCAATATAATAATACTTTTTGTTTCTAGTCTGTAAAATTAATTTAAATTGTTTTTAAAATATATTTAATTATTTAACTTAAAATTATATGATCAACACAAGTTTCACATTATTATTATTTTTTATACTTGCCAGTCTCTCTGCTATCTGCATCAACCTAAATGTTTAACATAACTTTAAAGTATAACTTTTTAAAGTGTTTAAATCATTCAGTTATTGCACACTATTACAATATGCCTATTGCAGTTTGTGCTGCACAATTATGAATCAGATTAAAGACAGATAACTGCAATGGGGACAGATAACCGCATTGTACTTATGTTTACATGACATTTCTTCATCATTTGAGTCATATCAGATTTGCATTTATGTGTTGATCAGTTTAATTAAACTAATGACATCCATATATTCAACATTCATCCTCATATGGGCAGTCATTGCCTAAATGTTACAGTAAATAGTTAGGCTTGTAACTCGAAGGCAGACAATTTGATCCCATTGCAGGCATGAAACGACTGAGGTGCACTTCTTAAAGGCGAGGTGCATGATCTTTGAAAAACAGTTTGGAAAAAGGAGTCGGGCCGAGTACCAAAACGAACATGTAGCCAATCAGCAGTAAGGGGCATGTCTACTAACCTATATCGTTGCCTGGGTTGTGTATGTGTGGGACAGGTCTATCAAAAGAAAGTAGATGCTATCGGGGTAGGGGCGTGTGTGTTTAGGTGATTTCAAATGTCAACATTGGCTTTCAGAGATCACTGGGAAGGGTTAAATCTAGAAGCTGCATTTTGAGTGTTACCATACTTGGCAATCACATCTCTTTATATCTCTCTTATATATTTGCTCCTGACTTTATTTATGTATTTACTTTTTGGGCAATTTATTGTGATTATTTCTGCATTTATAGAATTTTACTTTAAAATTACTTTAATATTTAAAGATGTTATGTATTTTAACCATGGGTGTAGGAACCATTATATATGGTGGGACAAGACCCGCTCACTTTTTAAGACCAATGATATTGGACCCACTCACTTTTTCTCAAATTTAGCGCATGTGTCTGTTCAGAGCGCCGTCAGTCAAATCCCTTCGTCTTTAAAAAAAAAAAAAAGGTAACATTGTACTGTTCTCAGGGTAGATCAAAAAGGTCCCAGATAATGTCACATGTCTTTTAATACTTTTATTCAAAGTAATTGTTTAATTAAAAGGCAACAGAATGTGAAAATGACATCTACTTTAGCTGTGGGGAGTGAGGGTGGATGAAGGAACCTACCCACATTTTTCCTATCTGCGATATGCACATTTGCAATATTTTAAATATTCAATATGCAATCACGCTCACACACCTGTAAGCAATAGATGCACATGAAGTAAGACCAAAAAAAAAAAAAAAAAAAGATCCCCCACACTATAAATCTTTTTATTAGTTGTGGTATAACGTTGTGGTAACTTAAACATTTTGATACTTTTGCTAGTCTTTTTGTTGTTTTTTGAAATATTTAATATACCAGTAGTATGAATGCGCATGTGAACACGTTCCATTCAGATGCACCAGTGAAGAAAAGTTTTGATGCATTGTGTTGTGGCAAAAACAGGATTGTTCAGTGTGTTATGAAATGAGGAACTGAAGAGGCTGTTAGTTTTAAAAGGAAAATGATGAAAAGCATCTATTTGTAAGTCTTTAATTGCATGCAAGACTAGATATCTGTCTGTATAAGTTGGTATTTTGGGGTGGTGAATGCTTTTGTTTCCTGTCTGTCACTGTGTGAGATTCGGAAATATGAGAGCGTTTGTTCTCAGCATTTATCAGTGACCTGATTTTCTGTTGTGTGCTGGGACAGTGGAGGTGTCACAACACCTGCTGTTTTAGTACAAGCTCTTAGACACATGTTTCTTTATGCACATTACAGGATAAGCTGTAAGAGTATTTTACACTGAAATGAAAATAACCGTATGACCTAATTGTACCACTTTTGTGTTTCTTCTGGATTACTTTTCTGATACTTTCAGTAGCTTGATAGACCCTGGTATTAGCTGTCATTCATTCATTGTATAGCAAGAGCTTTGTACCTTTGTAGCTTTAACCTGCACATAATTGTCTTTTCCTTTCTTGAATAAAAAAATAAATCGAGACATTATTACCGTCTCATCTTCCTGTCAGTGCTGTGACAATTCACTAAGGTTATTTTCAATTCCTAATCCTGTCAGAGTTTGGTTGTGTGTCTGCATGAACCAACTTGTTGTAGAAACCTGTATCTACGGTCTCTGTTTTGCCAAAGGCAATATCAGCTTTTTGTCTTGGTCCCTGTGCCTGTTTAAAGCAATTACATCCTTTCCAGGCTCCTTTAACTCACACAGATTGACAGCTGTCACACTTGAACTGCTGTATTAGCCCAGAAGGTCCACTGACATAAAAAACAGGCGGCGACGAGAGCAGCCCCGCATCACGTTCCCGAATCAACTTCCTGAGTGTGACATTTTACACAATCAACGAGCCGTCGATAGCCATTCTCTCTATTAGAAATCTCAAAGCCTCTAAGCTCAAAGCGCTGACCGGCTGACATTTGCTGCTCGAGGACATTTCGCCGTGTTCACATTTTCACACGATTTAAGAGTGCTCTGTCATTTTTGCTGGATTGTGTTTGATCTTGTTGTTCAAGATGAACAAGTGTAAGCCCCTTTATGGAAGGTTCGCTTCTTGGCTTCACCGCAAGCAGTTTTTCATGGGCAGTTAGCATGCAAAATTAAATAAATTAAAGTTTATAATCTCTTAAGTGCACTTACAAAAAATGTACAAGAAGGTACAAAGGTTGTATCTGTTCAAAAAGTACACTTTTGTACACTCAAAAAATGATACGCTGGATGTACTTAAAAAAACAAAAAACAAAAAAAAAATATATATATATATATATATATATATATATATATAATGCATAATTTTTTCATCCACTTTTTTTTAAGCTTTACATGGAATTTTAAGCAATTTAAGCAATTTTTAAGTAAATCCAGCTTTAAGTGTACCTAAAAGGCGCATAATGATACCTCAAAGTTAAACATTGGTATATTAGAGATACATAATGGTATCTCAAAGGAACAAAATTTTACATATTAGAAACTTTTTAAAAGGTAACAACTTTTGTACCTTTTTTCTAATGCTGCGTTTACACCAACCGCGTTTCAGGTGTCAAAATCGCCTCTACAGCGCCTAGTTTGCCGCTTGAACAATTTGAATGCATTTGCATGTCAAGAGCGAAGTAGACGCGCAGAAAAGCAATAATTTGACGCGCGTCAGAGGCAAATCCGTTTCTTGTGGGAGGGGTAAGTGCTATGTTGTTGTCTGTTTGCAGGATGGCTGATGTTGATTGTGCATTTATCGAGAGAGTTACCGGTTTGTATTTCGTCACCTTACTTTAGGGGGAAAATAAACGGCGCGGGTCGATAAACGTCACGTGACTCAAATGTGTATTACAACTTATCAGGTTGCCCAATGTCCTCACTGACACTCTTCCAAGCAAGATCCTTTAATTCCTGTCTCTATAGAAATAAGAACTTGTGTCGTATAGCTCCGGGTGACTGCTCACGGACAATATCAAGCCTTCATGCTGAATGAGTGACTCCGGGCGGGGCTGCCACCACAGCAGCAAGCAGGCTCCTGATTGGTTAAAGCGGCTCCAAAGTTCAAATTTTTCAACTCGGGCGTTAGCCGCAAATTCGCGTCAGACGCAAAATGCACAAAAAGCACCATTCGCGCGTATCGCACGATATGCTCAATTCGCCCCATTTGCGCGAACTAGACACGTGAATGAGGCGGAAACGTGTCTTCCGCGCTTAACGCCTCATCCGACCGCGTCAACGCGTCTTCACATTGACTTAAAGCAACACTATGTAGTTTTTTTTACATTTAAATAATGTCTCTAAAATTATTTCAGTGATAGAACAACTTTTAACTGGACAAATTGGCACTGTAAGTGTAAGTCATTTTTACATGGAAACTACATAGTGTTGCTTTAATATTGAAATCACTCGCGCTTGCTGCCTCTACCACGGTTGGTGTAAACGCAGCATAAGAGGTACAATGAAATTTTAAGTAGTTAAAGGGATAGTTAACCCAAAAATGAAATTTCTGCCATAGTTTTCTCACTCTCATGTTTATTACAAACTTGTTAAAAAAAATTTTTCTGATAAACACGAAGGAATATATTTTGAGGAATGCTGGTAATTAAACCAATCATGAGCCCCCTTCACTTTCATAGTAGGAAAAAATAATACTATGGAAGTGAATGGGGCTCGTGAACAGTTTGTTTACAAACATTCCTCAAAATATCTTCCTTCATGCTCAATTTAACTGAGTATGACGTTTCAATGGTCCTTGAGTATTTAATTTTCTGTGGCTAAAGTAAAAATTCTCCAAAATAGTAACAGGTTTAGTCATGATGTACAATTTCTTTACACTATTTGTCCTTGTGCATCTTTAAAAAAAAACATATACATCTATGCATTTGTCAGATGCTTTTATCCAAAGTGTATTTATTACAAGGTACTGTATGCATTTTGTGGGTGTTTCCCGGGTTCAAACCCATGACCTTTTGCGTTGCTAGCCTAATACTATACCACCAAGCAGAAGACAACAGCCTCCTTTATTTAAAAACTGCTACTTAAATTCACACTTCTCCCTAAATTAAGCATTGGGATGACCACCTTTTTATTTTTGAGTGGTCAGTTGCCTCCCACTTAACTAAGTCAGCTTTTTGTGATGTGTTTATACATCCTTCCTCAGATATTGAGTGTTTAAGTGTTAAACTGCAACCCACTGGTAGAACGTGGAATATTTGGGGAATTAGATGTCAGTTTGTTTCATGCAATTACCCTCTTAATGATGATTGTCATTAATGTCTTACTGATTTTATCACAAGACTGTGTGCGCAGTTAAGCGGCACTCACAGGGGACGTGATTCCTAATGGATAGATTCACGATTTTTCTCGCTATGAGCCTTGCTTAGGATTATGACTTTGTTTAGAGACTCCATTGGATTTGGAACAGAACATTATGTACCACACACTGTGGCAAAGAGTTCCATGTGTCATCCTCATTGGAAACATGTTTTGAACATCACAGTTACATGAGTCACATAATGTAAGATGTGTCTCCTCATTATGTGAAAATGTTTTTATATAGCATTCGAAAAGATTTTCAAGGCTGTCAGGTTATTTGTGGCATTTAAGAAAGCAGTGCATTTTCTTTTTATATCTGTATGGTCTATAGTTCATTGCATTTTTTTTTTTTTACAAATTATATTATCAGTATAACAACAGTTTGCCAGTATAACAGTATATCAGTTACAATGAAATGAAAAATGAACATTAATTAATTATGATTATTTGTGTTATCCCAGTATGATTTAAAAGTGTTTTAAAACATACGGAAATAACACTGATAATTGCAAATTTTCTCTATTTGGTTAGGGAAGGGCATGTAAGGTTAAATAAAGGTTATCTCAGTGTTCTTCAACCAATTATGCATTTAAAGGGATGTTTAAACTGTATATTCATACAATACAAAGCCAATTGTGAACCAAAACTAAATGATCACATAATCATTTCATCGCGATTGTTTGACCTCATCGCGATGATTTTAGATCACCACAATGATTGCACATCTCTCTAAAAACACAAGGGGGAGCTGCACCGCCTGTATAAGTGAGACAAACATAGGCGCTCCTTAACTGACAGTGTAACGTGATACATTGCAAAGCCATTCAATACAGTGGAAAAGGAGCATTTATAGAAATGCTAGAAAACTTTGATAAGCACACTGCAAAACATTATTTAAGATGCTTTTTCTTGATGATCAAAACAACCCAAGAAAATAAGTCTAGTTTTTAGACCAAAAATATCAAATTTAAGTGATTTTGTGCATAAAACAAGCAAATGGGCAAGCAAAAAGATCTTGAACATTTTTCTTAAACACTAAATTCTAGAGAAATCCAAGAAAAATGTGCTTTTTTATGCACAAAATCACTTAAATGTGATATTTTTGGTGTAAAAACTAGATTTTTTTTCTTGAGTTGTTTTGCTCATCAAGAAAAAGCATCTTCATTTAACTCAAAACAAGACAAAAATACTAAGATTTTTTTTCTTGAAAATCATTTTTGCAATGTACAGACATGTGGTCCAGTACTAATATGACCTTAGTAGGATTGGCTATTTAAGGCCTGTTCTGGTATAGTCAGTGTATTTTGATTGCATTTTTATTTTCAGTTATTTTCAGAATAAGAATTTTCAGTTTTTGAAAAATTATTAATTAAATAATTACTTTTAAATATTTATTATGTGTATTAATATTTACTGCCAGGTAAACCTTGCAAAATTTAATTGATTTAATTTAAATAATCACAACAATAAAATATTTTATTTTAATAAATAAACAAAAAATATATGAGAATTAAATGTCAAAGCCCTAAACAGGCAAATATTTGTCATAATCGCCACAATTTATTAGACAATTAACCATCAGCCATTTACTGTGATTTACTGTTTTATATGTTTCATCCATTGTGTAAAAATTAAAGCCTTGATATCTTTAATATTGACTAAGCAAGGTCACGTCAAAGATTGAAATTAATGTAAACTAAACATTGATGCTCCTAATCTCATAATTAGATGGAGACTTAACCTGAATTTCAGAGACAGGGTCACGTTCATCATAAATGAAGCCAAGCAAAAGGTTTTGGTGTTCATGCAAACTCTTGACACATTTTAATCTTAGGGTGAGTGGAATATAATGGTTCCCGATCCAGCTCGTGTCCATGTAGACAGTGCTTATGCATGGTTTTAAATGTCAGATAAAAGAATTTGCACGTCTTCAAGAAAGGTAATTTTCAAAACATATTCTGGAAAGTTGCTATGACAACAGTGAGGCTGCCATTCCCGAGTGTGAAGGCACTGTTTCTTGTAACAGATGTGCTTGGTGACTGCATTGATTCATTAGAAAAGGAAACATTTTTATTTGTCATTGTGTTAGTAGGAGGCGCTCATATTGTTGACTGTCCTAGCACATGCAATGAAGACCATGTTTTACACATCTGGTGCACATACTGGTTTGCTTAGCTTTCTTCTGTAAACAGTTATTTATGTACTTGTTGCATGCGTTTTTTGTCACGTTGACCTATGGGTACTATAATTCTTATTACCATGGCTTGTGTAACTTCTGATTTTCATGATATACCACTTTAATATAATACTGCGCAAACAGAAAACATATATTGAGGTTTTGAAAGATATATCGATTGTCAAGATCAATTCGTAAACAATTTTACAGTTTCAAGATTATTCTATTTGGAAAGCGCATTTAAACACAAGCTGAGCAAAGTGCTGTACAGAAATAAAGGAAAATTGATTAAATAAATCAGTCAAATGTAAATGTCGATAAGCAAGTTAAACAAAAGATGTTCAAAACACTACTGTACAAAATTGTCCTTTTAATGGGACATCAAATGTTTCAATTTCTACCTTTTTCTTTGTTTCATTCTGCAGAGTCTTGGAGCCACAGGCAGATACGAAACCCATAAAAAGTAAGTGCTTTATTTGACTTATTTTACCTTGAATAACTTGCCATTAAATTCTATGAAAACATCAAGACAATGAACAGATGTTTCACTGAGCAAATCATAGTAATAATAAAAGTCATGAAGAGTTTGGTTCCAAAACGCAATAAATCCATTTTGACTAATTTCGGTAAAAATTTGTTTTCTATACCAAGAAAGTGACAAGATGAAAACCACTATTTTCTGTTACAAACTTTCACATAGCATCTTTAGGTTATAATAGCATTAAAAATTAAAATGCATAATTTGATTTTCAAAGATTTATAATAAAACCTTTTTTTTCTGCAAAATGCAATAAATCCATGACAAGTTTTTTTCAAAATGCTATAAATCTATTTAATCAATATATAAATGTGCATTCATATTTGCCATTTTATATTCATTTAGTTGACTACTGTAGTGGTATACACTGAAAAATAAACATTAATTCCATTAATCGAAACATTTACTTTGTCATATTAAGAACACTGTCATTACTGCTGTAATACTTGGGACGTATTCGCTGAATTTTTTTGACAGCAGTCAGCTGTAAAATGTTTTGGTCCTGCTCTATTTCCATTGACTTTGAGTAAAATAATAAAAGGTTTTAAGATCCCCTGGGGTCAATGTGTTATCATGACAGAAGATCGATGCTGTCGTGAGAACAAGCAACTCTCGCGACTGCCTCTCGCGTTAATTATTCAATTTTGATGGCTTACGTTTCTTCTCCACCACAGAAAACCACCACAGGTTCATTAATGGCATCAAAAGTATTATTTTGTTTTTGTTTGTTTGTTGATCACGAAGTACAAAGTAGAAGAGGAAAACTAGTATTTCGTGTGTATTCAACGCACCAACATTATTGTTTACAGTGCGTTGTAGGGGTGTGCAAAAAAATCGATTCACATTTGAATCGCGATTCAAGCTTTGCCGATTCAGAATCGATTCATAGAATCCCAAAAATCGATTCATAATTTTTTTTTGTAATGCTGTGTTACTATTGTCCTGAAATGAGTTTATCTCAGTTTTTTCCATAGATGGCGTTGCTGCGTCGAATTCACACTGACGCCCACACACTCTTGTCACAGTCTTTCCCACACATTGACTTTACTTATGGGCGCGCTGCCCAGTTATATTAACAAGTGCCCAAGTATATCTGGCATCAAATTTTGTCTTTTTTGTTTTTCCGTGATGATGACACTCTTAAAAAATGACATTTTGTGTGCGACATGATAAATTCGGTATGCGTTCACGTGCTCTCTGTTTCTCAAAGAATTGGGATGCGACGCGAACAAGCTCGTGTCACATTGTATCCTTCATGTTTCTGAACTTGAGCAGAGTTTTACCATTAGAGAACTTGATGGAGCACCCGCGGACCGTATGGTTCCGGGTTTGTATTTGAAATGGTCAGTCAGGTCCAAGTCAGTCATAGTTAAATTACTTCGGGTACCAAGTCTGATTAATATTGTGTGTAAAACCCGAGTCGATCGGAGAATGGCCGTGAGCGCTACCGCGCTAAAGCTCGCGTGCAGTTTCAGCGTGCCGAAGGTCTCTATGGCGATAACAACTGGCTCTTGTTTTGAAAGTCACGACCACGAGCTGGATTTTCTTTCTCCCGTTTTTTTTCTATTATTATTAACAAACCATATCTTTTCTAAAATCTATTGCACTGAACGAGCAAAACTCAAGCTGACTCAAGATTTACAAAGTGCAAAGCTGTAATGTAAAGTCCCCTGTCACTGGGACAGCAAGCAGACTTTTGAATCTGAAATAATGAGTGGATTTAGCTTGTTTTATTTTTTTTTTTCGACAAGAGAGAAATAGAAAGAGACGGCACTTTTCCTGCTTCTGCTCTATCTAATAGAAATAATAACCATTTTAACACCAGTCACATTTATAATCTATAGACCTGCACTGTCTATCATTTATATACTATATTATTGAGTTTGATAAAAGGGGTCATCTAATTGCTTCATAACAGTTTTTATTTTTGCATAAAGACATAAAGTAATATCAAACTACATTTAATTTTGTTGTGTTTTTTTTTCTTTAAAATTGTATATCTTCTACAATCAGTCACATAGGAAAAAGTAAACTACATTTACATACTGTGAATCGTTGTTTAAATCAAAATGCATAAAGGAGCAAGCATCTACTTATTAGGTGATCCATTCATTATTATCAATGTGAGATCATTGCGATTGTGGGTTGTTAAGGGATATTCACATTCACAGAAGCAGCCGAGATCAGCGAGTGTAATATGCGCTAATAATAGGCTGGTCATTGGTTTGGACATCATGAAGCTATGCTACTATTCTATTTCAGGCGATTCTGGATGGTTATTTTTAACTATTTGACTGCTTATTATACATTTGTGCATTATTTGTTGTAGTTTTCGTTTGGTTGTATGGGAATACGTCAGACATGGGGACTTGTGACTTGGTGACTTGGACTCGAGTCGACTTGAGTGCTATTTTTGTGACTTGACTTGACAAAAAATAAAATACTTGAGACTTGACTCGGACTTGGAAGTTAAAGACTCGGGACTTGACTTGACTTGAGACACGATGACTTGAATGACTTGAGTGTTAATCACATCATGTTTTCAGTTTGAATATAAAATATATAAATTATTTTAAAAAATAAAGTTGACCCAGCTGGAGCGCAGGCTGAGAATGGTGTTGTCATGACTGAATCACGACACTATCATCAGTCATGCCCTCTCGTACCTTACGCACACCACGCCCACTCAGATCAGATAGGGGGTAGAGGGGTAGCGAGGGTCATCGCTTTCAGCTTCAACAAGATGGCAAAAGACGAACAGTGCGTTGCAAGACATGCAATGTTAAAATCACGGGCAGCCAGACGACATCCTCCAATTTCTTCCATCATTTGAAGAGCCATTCTGCCCAGTACTGTAAGTGCTTGTCAATTTGTTAATATCAGGTTAGTTGGTAGTTAGCTTATGTTATAATAGCTAAAGTAGCCATTAACCCTCATCATGTCATTTTGGGGACAAATGTGAGCAAATAATTTTTATTTATTTTTTAAAAATACTTCCCTTGAGCGGTACGAGACTTGGCTACTGTTTCTAAGTTTGCCACCTGAACACACACACACACACACAGAGAAAATGACTGGATTCTACAATGTTAGGGCCGGTTCACATATCACATCTTTTGCGCACTCAAGTTCGTTTTTTCCAAATGTAGGCGCGCGAACGGAAGATATTACAATTTTGTTTGATTCCATGATGTATTTTACTGAACATGAGTATTTCTTTATATCTTTATATTCTATATATCTTTATTAAGATCAGATTCTGGAGGTAAAATTACAATAATAAGGTGACTTGACTTGGATTGACTTGACATAGCCTGTGACTCGACTTGACTTGACTTGCCCAAGAAAAAAAATACTTGGGACTAACTTGAGACTTGAAGGTTCAGACTTGAGACTTACTTGAGATTTGCACATGTGTGACTTGGTCCCATCTCTGCAATACGTAACTAAATAGTGGTTACAACGCGATACAGTCCTTAAAAGCATTATTGCAACAAAAGGAAATGATTCTAAATATAACACGGCATGGAAGCAATTGCCCTGTATGAGCCGCGGTAGGTGTTAATGGTCGGTGCGTAATAGCTTTACAGGTGTTAGCCGTTCCTTTGATAAAATTTCTTTTTTACAGTCAAGCATTGCTTTCAACTCAAAACACAGAGAAAACACTCTTCTTTAAGCTGCTAACCTGTGTGTGTTTGTTTGGCTAATAGTGTGTTTTCATGCACATACCTAACAGCTGCAGAGGGAAGCTGTTTCTGAATGCTTTTCCCCTTCAGAGAGAAACCGCGCTGCCTGCGGTCTGAATCAGTGGAGCCCTTGGTGTCCATTAAGAAATATGGCACTAGTATCGTTGCCATGGAGATGAAACTCAATGGATGCTGCGTTTAAGCATCAGGAAGACCTAATCAAGTCCTTTGGCTTTCATTTCATAGAAAAGCGCAGGCACCTTGTGATGAAAGAGATGCCATGTAGTGAAATATTCTTTTGTAATGTACAGTAAGTGTAATTTCTTTTACTTTTTTCGAAGATTTTGTTATCTTTGGATTTTTTATTATATGCATCCTACTTGTAAACTTATGCTCTTGTACAGTGCAGATTCAGCAAGGGGGACATTTTTTGTGTTTTTTGACCAATAATGCCAATCCCGTCTGCGTTACGGAGAATATTCAGTCATGCATTGAATGAAAATTGTGTTACTTTAGATCAATGGATGGCTTCACAGACAAAAATAAAACGTGAGACGGTCACAATCACACATCATTTCCTATGAACGATGATAACATTGGAGTGAGTTGACATCTGTTTGATTTATGCCTGGTCAGTGGAGATGCTCTGTGGCTCAGTTTTTGTTTATGGATGAATAATCTTCTTGACATTAGAGACTTTAAAGTGGCCATGTCAGAGAAAGCTTTGCTTTTGATGTCTGATCTCTGTGACAAAATTCTGGAGTCCAAAAATCTTCAGGCTATCATCTGTTTACAGTTCCAGTTTGGTTTTAGGACGCGTTGTACTTGCGTATGCTAATATGAATCGTTCAGGAATATATTTTCGGTACTGTATGTAGCCGAAATGAGGCTGACTCACCGTAGCCTGACTCAGAGTAACTTCAGTAAAGGATGGTTATGTAAAGATCTCTTTAATGTTTATATAAGCGTTTGACCTGAATCGCAAATGCAAATAATTAGGGTTTGCAAAATCTTAAAACAGAGTCTCAGGTTACTTAACTTTAGTATTGGCATCTGTTTGTTACCAGATGTCATTTGGTGCTTTTTTAGTCTAAAGTGAATTGAAATGCACAAGCAGAATTGAACTGGTTGTACACTCCTCCTACACACTTTGTGACAGATGCAAGCGGTGCTAGAAAATAAGGTTTAAATTGAAACAAACAAAAAAGGTTTGTCAGCCTGAGCCTGAAGCGTTGTATAGGAGAAGCCACAGAAGAACATTTTATTTATTATTTCTACAGAAAACCATGTATGTGATATGTGAATCAATATATTGCAATATGCGATAATTTATGTACAGATGTGTGACTCTTTCTGTGAAACCCTGGTTAAAGTCTTTGAATGCAATTTTGAGATTAGGAGCATTAAAGTTTGATTTCAATAATTGATTTCACTTGAATTTCAATTTTTGACATGACCTAACTCAGACCTAATCTCATGACCTAAGATAGAAAGGCTATACACTGCAAAAAAATCACTTTCTTACTTAGTAATTCTTAAATAAAGATGCAATTTGAAAATAAGTCTAGTTTTTAGACAAAAAATATAATAAAATTTAAAGGGGACATATCATGATAATCTGACTTTTCCATGTTTAAAGGCGGGGTGCATGATTTCTGAAAGCCAATGTTGACATTTGAAATCACCTAAACCCCGCCCCACACATACGCAACCCATGTCAGTTAGTAGACATGCCCCTTACTGCTGATTGGCTCCACTGCAAAAAATGACTTTCTTACTTAGCATTTTTGTCTTGTTTTCAGTAGAAACATCAAAAAATTCTTAAATCAAGATTCTTTTTCTTGATGAGGAAAATTAGAAAAAAGAAGTCTAGTTTATAAACAAAAATATACAATTTAATTGAATTTGTGCTTAAAACAAGCAAAAAAATCTGCCAATGGGGTGAGAAAAAAATCTTGAACATTTTTTTCTTTTTTTCTTTTCTTTTTTCACCCCATTGGCAGATAGTTGAGCTTGTTTCAAGAACAAATTCACTTAAATTGTATAGTTTTTGTCTAATAACTACATTTATTTTCTTGGGTCATTTTGCTCATCAAGAAAATACATCTTGATTTAAGAACTTTTAGATTTTTCTACTAAAAACAAGACAAAAATGCTAAGTAAGAAAGTCATTTTTTTTGCAGTGTACAAGTGTGTTTTGGTTCTCGGCCGAAACTCTTTTCAAAGTGTTTTCCAAAAATCATGCATTCCGCCTTTAACTCTTTCGCCACCAGCATTTTTAAAAGAACAGACCCTCTGCTTTCAAACAAAAAAATCTGTTTCATCCTACCTTCATGTGTTCTTTTTTTATCACCTCTCAAATATGTGTAGGTTTCTTAAAAAACACAAAATTTCGATAGTAAATTTTAGATAATTCCATTTTTGGGAAGGACTTTTGATAGAGATCAGATGCAGAGCGATCTTTAAAACATACACGGACATACAGCTGTTTGCCCTAGGGCAATACTTCTGGTTTTTATAAATTGCGGAAGATAATAGCGGTATTGCAGATTGACGAGATAACTCTTCAATGGCGGGGAAAGAGTTAAGTGCTATAATTGGATCCACAGTGCTTCTATCAACATGGAAAATGTGAAAAAGATCAACCTAGTAACATAGTTTTGGTAAATCATTCTCTGCAAGCATGTAAAAAAAATAGGTAATTAAAAAATTTGGCTCCCCTTGTGATGTCAGAAGGGGATAATATAACCCTTAATCTGCACTATCCAACCATGGCACTGGCATTAAGTGAAGACATCAGCTCATTTGAATTTAAAGGGCACACCCAAAACGGCACATTTTTGCTCACACCTACAAAGTGGCAATTTTAACATGTTAAAATAAATTATCTATATATAGAGAAAAAGCGTCACATACATACTCTGGGGACATCAAATACACTGCAAAAAAAAAAAAATATTTTCAAGAAAAAAATTCTTAGGTTTTTTTGTCTTGTTTTTAGTAAAAATATCTACAAATTCTTAAATTAAGATGTATTTTCTTAATGAGCAAAACTACCCAAGAAAATAAGTCTAGTTTTTTGACCTTCAAATTTAAGTGATTTTGTACATAAAAGAAGCAAAAAAATCTGCCAATGGGGTAAGCAAAATTCAAGAAAAATTCCCCATTGGCAGATTTTTTTGCTTGTTTTATGCACAAAATCACTTACATTTGATATTTTCTGGTTTAAAAACTAGAATACTAAGAATTTTTTTGCAGTGTATTTATTTGACATCTTAAAAAAGTCTTGTAAAATGTCCCCTTTAAGTGCATTTGGGCCTAAAACAAGCAAAAAAGCCAATGGGATAAGGACAAATCTTGAAATAAGTTAACTCAATAAAAATTCAAGATTTTTTTCTAACTCCATTGGCAGACTTGTTTTAAGCACAAATTTACTTAAATTGTATATTTTTTTCTAAAAACTAGGCCTATTTTTTCTTAGGTCATGTTGCTCATCAAGAAAATGCACCTTGATTTAAAAAATAGAGGTTGTACTAAAAACAAGATAAAAATAAGTAAGAATGTATTTTTTTGCAGTGTATTTTCGCAGAACGTACTTTACATTATGTAGAATGATTTTAGAAAGCAGTAACTCACAAAACATGGCTTTAGTTGGGTTTGACCCACAGACAGGGTCACATTTATATTTTATAGCTCACAACTGATCGGAACCAATTCTTCTTTAGCTCAAGTGTCGGTCCCTTACCTTAACCCTTTTGTTAGCAGCCTACATTTATGCAGTTTTATGAATTTATGTGGGAACCAACATTAAACTTAATTTATGAAGTCACGCATCCAGCTGATGATTCACTCTGAAAATCCCAGGGCAGGATTTTGTCTCTGTGTAGTATAGACTTCCCACAGTTTTAAGTTGTTTTGAGACTATTTGCTGTATTCTGTTTGCCTGGGGAACATGTTTATTGTGAATTTGACTGACTGTAAACTATGTATTTTTGAGGTTTTAACAGAATGCTAATAGGGTCTAAGCCTGCAAACCCGTTTCCCCGATGAGATGTGCATCTCAGAAATGTTGCCATGCCCTTTGTTATGCCTGCCATGCAGATGCAGCACTTAGCCTTGAGCTCCAGAGAGGAGCCGTGCACAAAAGCCCAGAGAGAGAAGAAAGCTGCTCTTTCACACACGTCGTGACTCTATAGACTGCCTTGTAAATGGGTACGCATTCGCTCATCTTATAGCCCCGCCTCTGCAGATCGTTCTTGAGAAATGTCTGGAAGCCAGCTGTAAAGTGAGACCTTTATCGGCTCTCCGATCTCATCAATTCAGAAGTGACTTTGTAACAAGAAGTCTTGTCAAGAAGTTCCTTGAGCGCATTTATCATCCTGTGCAACCTGTTGCCGAGTCTCTTTTTTTAGGGTGTTTTTACAGTCTTAATCTTCTTTTGATCTTCTACATCTACATCACTCTTCGTACCTGTTTACGTATCCACCTTTGTGCTCTTTGTCATCCTACACCTTAGGCTTATATACTATTACTAGCTGGTCTGGTTTCTTCATTGTCTCTTTCCAGTATCGCTTCCTCTCGACTTTACAAAGAAATGAAGTTCTTTTACAGCGGTGTTATACCTTGACAGTGTCATTTGTCTTGCTTTTGTAAATTTGTTTCTTTTTCCCTTCGCCGGCTGCCAGACCTGAGAAATTGTGGTTATAAACAGAGATGTTGCACGGAGGAATTCCTGTAGGCCACATGATGTCACGCTAAGAGCTCTGCACAAAAACGCTGCACCGGTAAACAATCTTCCTTGATTGGTATAGTCAAGAAATACTAATTAACTCATTTATTTACTTCTTATCTCAAGCTTCCAGGGGCCGAGCGGTGTACAATGATGCTGTAATTTTTTAAAGCTCATAATACCCTTTCATGGATTCTGCTGATAGTAACCAATGACGTTTGGCATCTCGCTGTACCATTAATGTCAGTTTTCATTAAGTGCCCGTCCACCGAATGCTCGCATGCAAGACGGCGAGAGCTTTGCTTTTAAGCGGCAGCTATGGAAACAGCTTTGTTCTGCCCTCATAGAAAATGTTCTTTTACATTATATTTGAGCGGTTTTGACGCACTTCCCTTTTTAAATAGGACGGCCTCTTGTCTAGGGTGCTGTATATCAAGTGTCATATTAGCATATGGGTACATTTTGAGTATAGTGTTGTAACTCTTTCGCTGCCAGCATTTAAAAAAAAAGTTGCCAGCCAGCGCCAGCATTTTTGCATGATTTTCACAAAAGTTTAATGCCTTCTACATTAAATATATAAACATACAATATATCAATTGAAAGAACAGAAAAACCTTTTCAAACTAAAAACCTTTCATCCTTCCTTCATTACTTCTCTTTTTACAACCTCTCAAATATGGGTAGGTTTCTTCACAAATACCAAGTTTTTAGCAAAAAGCTGAGATTTTTGTAAAGAACTTTTGTTAGAAATTAGATTCAGAGCGATTCTTAAAACCAAGCGTGCCACACAAGCCCTTAACCCGTTTAATCCCACCGGTCACATTTGTGACCGTGTTTTTTTTCTTCTTTCTGAAAGCTCTAAAAGTGTTGATGTTGGCTCTGGGCAAGAAATTAAACTTTTAAATGAAAAAATAGATTGTCTTGATTAAAATGTATCAATGTCATGTGACTAGGGTGAAAGGTCACATGACCAGATCAGTTTACTTCCTGCTTGCACATCTAGAAGATGTCGTCTACCTCAGACTACTACAAAAAGAAGTAAAACATCTTAATTAACAAATAGAACTATCAATTTTGTACGTGGGGTCACTTACAGATATATTTTGAGATTTTTTTTAACGGTCACAATTGTGACCGGTAGTATAACACACTTTTTCTAATGTAAATATGTCTAATTGAATTTTAATGAAGTCCGGCTATGATGTTTCCCACCGGTCACTTTTGTGACCGGGTATAAAACCTAATATTTCACTAACTTAACCAACATAAAATCAAAGAAGGCATAAAGTTTGTGTGTTAGGGAGGTCTAAGGAGTAAATTGCATATATTCAAATTCCAAGAAAAAATTTGGGATTAAACGGGTTAAAAGTGAAGCCAAAACGTCTCGATCGCCCCCTGGTGACTGGTCTTAGTATAGGTCATAAACCCCGCCTCCCCATGTTATTCAATGGGACTTGAGACCAACTAAACAATTGAATTACACTTCAAATATCTTTTTCCGAAGCTGATTTCTGTCATTTACTGTAGTTTTTATCATGCTGATGTGAATTCAAGTGTTAGTTTTTAAAATAAGTTTGTTTTTAGTTAGTTATTTAAAGGACAAGTTCGGTATTTTAGACTTAAAGCCCTGTTTTCAGATTGTTTATGGTGAAATAGAACGGTTTTGACTGAAATTTCGACATTTGCGGCTGCCCTGAGAATTTTCGCGTGTTTGTGTTTCGGCTCAGACCTCTACAATGGGTCTAATGGTGCACTGGAACAATCCTTCCTAAAATGCATTAAACTTTCGTTTAAAAAGACGTGAAACTCACCGAGTGGTCAGGGGTGTTCACTGATATGCTCACACAAAAATCGCTGCAAAAGATGATTTCCAACAGCTGTTTTAGCATTCGTTGTTAACTTGTGGACCTATTTTTCCAAACGCCTCACACCCGTACATCCTTCCGCTTAGAGCTTGAATAATAGACACTCCAGCCCAGGTGGTGGCGCTAATCCGCCTTTGCCAATTGCAAGAATAGAAACAAAGTTCCCAGCGCGGAGTAATACTGTACCTCACAGCACAACTAATACAAGTCAATGGAGTTGGTAAAAACTACGATAAAACCTGTTGGAATGCGTCTTTTGGAGCGATTTTTGTGTGAGCATACCAGTGAACACCCCTGACCACTCGGTGAGTTTCACGTCTTTGTAAACGAAAGTTTAATGCATTTTAGGAAGGATTGTTCCAGTGCACCATTAAACCCATTGTAGAGGTCTGAGCTGAAACACAAACACGCGAAAATTCTCAGGGCAGCCGCAAATGTCGAAATTTCAGTCAAAACCGTTCTATTTCACCATAAACAATCTGAAAACAGGGCTTTAAGTCTAAAATACCGAACTTGTCCTTTAATGCTATAAAAACGTTGGTGTGACGTCATGATTGACAGTTGTAATATGCGCATTCTGCGAAGGTGGGGCCTTGATTTCGTGGCTTTACTGCTTACTACTGCGTAAGACTGGTCCCGAAATCACTACTGCGCAGACTCAAGACCCAAGATGTCAGAGTCGTATCGGGACACTGGCGGCTTCACTTTTCACCAATGGAAGAGAGCAAACAGGTGTCGTCCATCTTTTTTACAGTCTATGCTTAAAGCATACACCGACATGCAGCTGCTTGCCCTAGGGTGATACTTACGGATTTTATATGTTGCAGAAGTGCGCCACTTGGTGGATAAACGCGGTATTGCGGAGAGCCGTAAATACTTGTCATTGGCAGGGAAGCGTTTTCTCTTAATTAACGGGATAACTTGTTAATGGCGGCAAAAGAGTTAAAACTCCCTTAAAACCATTGTTGAGGGCTGAAATGTAAAGTTTTTTTCAGTGTTATGATTTGATATTTTGTAGGTAGCTTGCTTGCTGGGAGCTTAGCTGCTTTCTAAATCAAATAGCTTTTCAGAAGCTAAGCTCTTTTTTGGACCAAGTAGTGCGGCCGGTAACTTCCACACAAGCTTCAACTTTCCAAACATTTCTGAAGTCATCCTGAATTTGAGAATAAGCGCATCATTTTGAATCGACACGGGACGTCGTTTGTCCCATATTTTCGAGTTGTGCAGCCTTCATTTATGCAAAACATTACCACTCGCATTCTGTGAAGACCTCTGCCATCATCAGTTTGATTAGTTGTTTAATACAGTCAGGATCAGGTCAGGGCCAATCACGGTCAAAGGGAGGGCGGGTCTCGTTACTTTGTCTGGAGTCGATTTTAATCGATGGCAGAGAAAGCTCCAGATCCGCATACACCTAAGAAAGTTTAAGAGTTGAAAGTACAGACAAGATGCAACTGCACACTATTTATCGTCGAGTAACGGTTACTCTCTGAGACACTTGCTGGTTTGTCAGATGCGTGACAGCAATCTTATCATGCATCAGGAGAGGAACATTCCCGCAATACTTTTATAGAAATCAGAGCACCATCTCATAATTCAAGTATCTCCCAAGGTACAGTGTTATAGTTTTCTCCTTTTCACATCAATCATCTTCTGTTTGATTACATTACATTTCAAATGCTGCCTATTTGTTAAGAAATAATGTTAAAAATATAAAGAATCACATCCCAATTTTATGATATGTCTTTATGAAGGCTGAGATGTAGCCTAGATACATAAGCATTCATTTAATAAAAGTTAAAAGAGATACATTTTTAATACTGATTTAATAAAATCTAGGGGCTGTTTGCAGGACAAAATAACCGACGAAACGGTCACAAATATGTAGCCCTTCTATCACTGGGGCAGTACTCTTTCAAAAAGCACAGCTTTTTGGACATAAAGAGTTCATATTATTAACTCAGAGGTGCATGCTGGTACCCAGATGTGTCAAAATATGTGTTTGTTGTGTCATGTGAACCATGTGCATCACGTTTTTTGTCAAAATAAGTGCCTGCTGCACACGCGTCAAAACCGTTTATGATAAAAGAGACGCTCACGTTCACAAAATACACGCAAGACACTCACTTAACAGTAAACTCTGATTACGCATGAGATTATGCGAGTATCTGGCAAACACAAGTGTCTTTTTTATCATAAACCCTTTAGACGCGTCTGCTTCAGGCAATTATTTTGACAAAGCACGTGAAGCACATAGGTTCACTCGACGCGCAGAACACATATTTTGAAATTACAAACCACACACATGACGGGCTACATACATGTTGTGACGAAATTCGAAAAAAATAAGTAAACGTCCACCACTGCAGGTACCTCAAAGGTACATATTGATACCAAATGTATACATATCTGTACACCTTTATAAAGTGTACTGGGGTACTTATTTTGACCATTTTTTTTGTTAAGTACAAAATTAGATATTAAACAAAGCTGTCTGATTTATTGTCTTCACAATAAATCTTGTAGCTTCTTTGGACTACTGTATACTGTAGCTACAAGATTTATACAATATGTTTTTTTACAAACACTAAAATAGTACCTGTCACTTTTCAACGTGGCAGCCATTGTTCATTCACCTTTTTCCATCTCTTTCCATTTGTCCATTCAGTTTCCTTCTTTGGTTTCACTTGAAACTTTTCGATTGAATTAACAAAGGATGCATGATGGCATTTGTGCTATCTCACTAGATAGATAGGTGAGAGTGCAGTGGGAAAATGTGTCTCTCACTTAGCAGGCACTCCATGTGGTCCTGTGAATCATCCCATTTTCCACAAACCTCTCTTTTTATCTCCAGGCAGAATGGTTAGGTAACCCTAGCTAAACTGAGGGGATTCAACACTGTTTGAAACAGCACACATTACTTGACACTTGTGCATATCCATGAAGTCCACTCGAAAAATGTGGGTTTTTTTACAGAAGGGTATTCATGACCGCCCACTGTGTTCCCCCTGTGCTGGTGCACCGTACAACCCGACTAGCGTCATTACATTACCAAAGTGTGGACTCTGAATTCTGTGAGGGCTCATGGCGATATTTAGGACAAGGCCGTGCTAATGGTAGGGGCTGTTTTGCATGAGAAACAAATAGCCCGAGTCTTTTGTCTGACAAATGAAAGCATGCACTAATATGCCAGTAGGTGGAGAGATAATAAGCCGTATTAGTATAATATTCCTTATTCTCTAGAGAGGGCCATTTTCACAGTCTGTCACGACTGTAGACAGGGTAAAATTCAGAACAGATCAGAACACTTCCTTCTGTTTTGTGGATCGTTTCACGTTTCGTCTTTAAAAGCTAATATTTCCTTTAAAACGCTTAGAAACGTCTCCTGGCAGTTAATGGAACTGTAATTTTCCATCAGCCCCAGGAGACAATAAAAATCAGAACATGCTTTTGTGCACTGGGTCACTAAACAGCACCGTCAAGCATTCCAGCTATTAAGTCAGTATTAATGGATTAAAAGCATTACCTGTAGTTATGAACCACTCTTATTTAAACATATTGCTTGAAAGTATAAGGACCACCACAAATAAAAAAGCAAAAACAGGATATTTTTCCTCCTGATGTTCGGATCATTATTATGACAAAGAGAAGAAAATAGGACAGACTGTTTGATTATCCACCAGTCATTATGTGTTTTGCCCTTTGGGGACATTTTATAGTCAAGAGTTCAACTAGACACTATTTAGCTTTTATCACAATGGTGTGTTTTTCTTTCATTTGTATGGCTGCCTTATTGCATATTACCTTTATGGCACAACAACCTGTGGGTGCTGCTCTTGTTTGTGTATCTGATTGCAACATAAATCTGATAAAAACTAGATGGTGGCTAGCTAATCTTTTCATAACAAACGTATCCAAGAAGCTTACTAACAGCTTGCGCAAACGCTTCTTTTGCCCTTAAAAAACGATGGATTTACGTGCAGTGAGAAATTTGCTTTAAAAAGGCTTGGACAGTTGTTTTTTCGACTGACTTTACTGCATATGCATTTGTAGGAGTTTCTCTTTCAGAAGCTGCATTTATTGGAGGAGAGTATGAGTATTTAAGTATTTAACTCTTTCCCCGCCAGCTTTTTTTTTATTGCCAGCCAGCGCCAGCATTTTTTAGGATTTTGACAACAGTTGAATGCCTTCCAGAAAATTTTCTTTTTTTAAATATATAAACATACAATATATCAAATAAAAGAACAGACCCTCTGCTTTCAAACTAAATACATGTTTAATCCTACCTTTATTTGTTTTTTATCACCTTTCTTCAAAAATACCATATTTTGAGCAAAAAGCTAAGATAATTGCATTTTTGTGAAGGACTTTTGATAGAGATGATGATCGATCAGGACTTTCGATGATCGAAACATACACGCAGTTTGAACTGTTTGCACTAAAGGCATACTTCCAGGTTTTATTAGTTGGGTATTAGCAGAATTACAGATTGCCGTAAAAACTCGTCATTGGCAGGGAAGCGTTTTCTCTTAATTGGCAAGTTAACTGAGTTAAAAGAATCACACAATGCAGTTTACCAAGGTTTGTACTTGTTATGCGGATTTCACATAGGATGCGGAAACCCATTCATTTCAATGGCTTGCGCTGCACGAGGGTGGTTTGTTGTTGCGTCGAGCAAAGCGCCGCGGTCAAAGTTCAAAATAGTTTAACTTTTGTGCTGCGCTCTGTGACGATTACCTGCGCGGCCAATAGAAACGGGGCATCCAAATCAAAATCAAAATGGACGAAAAGCTTCGTATGTGTTTCGGAATTCCCAGAGCTTTAAAATACAAGTTTACGATCCTACAGAGACATCGGAAGGAAAGCCGTGTCATGGAAACACGTAGCAATTCAAGTTGGCATGTCAGGTGTGTTTTAAGTCAGGTGGCTTGTAGACGGGCAACATCAGTCTCTGTATTCCTCATCCACTATTTAACGCAAATATAAACACTGTAGTAATTTATTGAAAACCCCGCCTACTTTGGTCTGGCCATCAGAGCACAAATCGCTTGGCTGCGCTGAACCCAGCGGCGAGCGCAGCACACACTGCGTCCTATGTGAAAGCCGCAAAAGAAATGCATTGCTGAAACATGTTACAAAGACTGTGCACTATGTAGTACTGAATTGTGGAGTTACACCATTATACAGTTTTTCCACATTTCTGTGTTCAGGACAGAGATGGGGACTCGAGTTTGAGACTCGGACTTAAGTCGCACACACAGTGACTTCAGACTCGACTTGAGACTCGTCCTCAAAGACTTCAGACTCGACTCGGACTCGAGCCGCGCGACTCGTGAACAATGTTTATTTTTAGGAAACGTCTGATGAGCTCGCTGTCATACCCCTCGCTTCGTTACCTACAACCTGCCCACGACGTAACACATGACGTATCTGCTCCGCGCGCGCGGCCGCGAACATACATGTCGACTGCACCAGCCGCTGCTGTGGCATTCATCTGAAGCTTTGGGTAGTGCTGTGACGGATCCGCGGTTCGGCTCGCATGCGATTCACGGATTAATATGCAATTTAAATAGGGTAAGTTTATCATTAACGTGTTTCTAAGGCTTGCAATTGTTTAAATGGTTAAAAAATTTAACCGCAAAAAGGTGCGCAAGTGAGCAGATTTCTGTACGCACATGCGGTTAAGTGTGTCCGGTCCAGCTCCAGTCAGGTCCAGAGTTGCGCTACTTTGTGTCATACTGTAGTCCGTTAACATACATTTGCTGATTAGAGCAATGAAAAACAACGTAACGTTTTTATGTGAAGCGACTGCTGCATCTTCTTCCTGAAGCGCTGTTTGGAATTCGCCCTCCGCCTGTGTTTGAGCACACGTTTAAGTGCCCTCAGTAGTGCACATACAGAGAGAAGTGTTTCAAAAGTTAAGCCAACATAAAATCTTTCTTTTCTTGACAGGGCACATACACACAAAATGATCTCACAGTATTCTTTTTCTAATAAAAACATTTTTGTTTATGTCTTAAGCAGTCAGAAACCAGTCTGGGCTTATTTGTTCTTAAAGAGACAGTAACCTCAATTAACCTACTTAAGTCTGTGTCATTTATGTTAATCAAACAACCCAAGACAAACAGAAAATCACTTCTATTGCTCTAAAAATAATATTAATAATATTTAATTTGTACAATAAAGACAGTGTTATTATCCATTTAATTTAATTTCTGTACCTAATGCTAATTTTAGACCTTACTTAATGTGCAACTTTGTTCTTTTTTATAAATGTTTATAATTTCTTTATTTGTTATTAGAGTTTTATTTGTTACAAGACTTGAGACTTGACTTGGACTCCAGCCCAGAGACTTCAGACTTGACTCGGACTCGAGCTCAGGGACTTGTGAGCATCTCTGGTTCAGGATTATTTGGGCGGGGCTAAAACGATGGCTCGATGATGCACTTGAGCCACAGAGTATGCCCCGCCCTTAACACAATCATGAACATCTATTCATGTATTAGCGTTTAAAGAGATGTTAGCTTTTTCGTGAATGAGCGTGATTTCAGCGGAAAAACAGACGACATGCCCCCAATCGTTCGAGAGCAGAAAAGCTGCTTATTTTTCCCAGATTTCGATAACCTCATTTAATTAATTACGTTGGGTTCAGGTATAAAGTGATTCGGGTCATTTCGAATACAGACCTCTAGTATAAACCCCAAAGTAAACAATGACGTAAGTTATCGTTTCTTTTCTTGGACTACGACAAACACACGGATTGTAGGCAACAGTTTATTTTCTGGGCCTGTTGATGTGGACAAGCCCGACATTATCATAATTCCTCCCGCTTGGACTCACAGCCTGTAAATTAAAATAATGTGGAAAATAATGTGTTTTTTTAACCATAAACCAGGCAAACCCATTATATTACACCACATACACCAAATAACATTTTCTAACATGAAATAGGTGCACTTTAAACTCTTCATTAATTGCGCTGCTCTTTCTAGATTGCCTTGGTCATTATGGAAATGAGATTTTGGCACCTTGTCAGTAAATCACCTGAAGAAATGTCTACTCCAATTGGCGCTGTTTTAAATTTACACTCTCGTTCTAATTTTCCCTCTTTAGTAAATCTGTCCCTTACTCTTCATAATTATGACTTACTGGAAGAGCATTCCCGTTGGAAACGTGCCCTAAAATTCATAACAACTGTGTATGTGTGAGGTGCCAGTTACATGTGAATCTTCTTGTGTCCGCATTTCGACGGTCAAAGTGCCAGACTGTTGCGTTGAGGGATTAGATGCCTGTTACTACAGATAAGCGACAGAATGAGAAAACTGGAGTGATTAGAAAAAAAGCACAACAGGTTCCCCCCTCCCCTTTCTTCTATCGCTTGCACAGCGTGCTCTGAGCATGCTCAGTGGTACTTGGTTTCAAACGCTTGTGTGCTTTTGTTTCCCCTGTATCGCTCATCCTAGTGCCTGCAGAATGCCTCTCTCTCTCTTTCTCTCTCTCTCTCTCTCTCGCTCTCCCTCCCCCCTTCATCTCCTCTCCACTCTTCTCACCGCACACTAGCCAGACAACACCAAGGCGAGATGCGCGTGAAAAGGAGAGCTCTGATGAACACCTGGTACGCCGGGCTACTCCAGAGCAGGGGTGTCTGTTTCAACCCTTTTCCTCTTCCCGTTCCATGAACCAGCCACCATCCCACACCCGGTCCTGGCTCACCCGCCGGTCCTTCTGACTGTTTTAGCAGATCTGACAGTAAGATCTCCCGACTGGCTCAAAGACTCAACCAGAGACAAAGCGATGCTGCATTGATTAAGGATTTCCGACCACTTTTCCTCCTCACCGGCTCATCAGGAAGCTCCCAGAGCCTGGACAGGTGAGTTCAGCCTCTCTTTCTTTTTCGTTCACTTAAAGTGTACTTTTCCACTGCACAGGTGGGATCTGTGGCGCTCTTCTCAGTACGAGCCCCTCCAGCGCTGCTAAAATTACCCATCACCCCGCCGCTGTTTCCCACAGGTGCTCCTCAGTCACAGTGGCAGCTGCCCTTTCCTTATTGATTGGCTCAATTGGATTTAAGTCCTAACCGAGTCTCGCAAAGAGCACCATTCTAATTCGACCCTTTTACTACGCTCTCTCAGTTACTGCCTGGTGTCAGAGGTTTTGCTCTTGCGCAGCGGAGTGCATTATTATTAGTGCTTCGAGTGGGTGTTTTGGGTGCACAAAACTGCGCACAGACATAAAACAACAGAGCAACACTGCCTTAATGTCATGTCTGACTGGATTATTGACTGTCGGGATGAGAAATATCACATAGATCCCCTGCAGTTCTGCTGGTTTTTAAGGAGAAAGTCAACCGGGGACACATCAGATGCTGTCTTTTCAGTATATACTTTAATGATAGGGTTGAAACGAAAGGTGCAGGGTTATTATTTTTTTTTGTTTCACGACTTTGGGTCTTGAGACAGCATGTACCCACGGCAGATGTTTTTGTTGATGGCAGCCAATTATGTGAATCATGGATGATAGAGATGCTAATCGTCCGTGTTACATAACCTACAGTTAACTTAGTCTTCACGAATGACCTTACTAGTTGCTGAAGATGTACAATCACAATGTTCTGACTACATCCCACATTTTATCACACATACTGTTGTGTGTTTTTTATATATCTCATCAACGCTAATCATGCATTTCCTATATTATACAACAAGGTGCCGTCTTAATAGGGGACTCCCGAGAGCGACTATAATATTTGTTGGCTGTGATTTACAAAATTATAATTTTTTCTGGATTTTATTTCATAATTAAACCATTAAGAATATGCTTGACAACCAAACAATGTCGACTGCAGTGAAAGCCGCAGTCTGGCTGTCACTGTTTAGAAAATTCACTGTGTTATGGTTTGTTAAGCAACATTAGTTTTGACAGTGACCTTAAATGTCTAAAAAATAAAAAATATTGGATTTTTTTCCATTAAATTTTATTTAAAAAGCAAGCATCTGGCTTCTGAGGTTAAAGCTCAGGATTGTTAAATACTGTATCGCATTTGGCATTTTTTTTTACAAAATACCTGGACATCAATATGGTGATATTTTGCCGCTTTTGCTCGTTCTGGAGCATCAATGACTAACCTGCGGCCATCTGTCATAGAGACACTGCTGACTCAGATATTAGTCAGAAAAAGAGGACATGAACCACATACCACAACACATGTTAAGATTTGGTTTTTGTTATAGAATTAAGCAGCTATGGTTCAACAGATATCATCTGATAAATGCATTCAGCCTGTTGTCTTTCCCTACTAAACAGGAACTTCTCCATTAGCATGACGCAACAGATGCAGAACCTGCAGCTAACCCAGAACAAGAAGGGGGCGGGCCCTGCCTCCCCCAGCGCTGCTAAGCGCCTTTACCGCAACCTGTCAGAGAAATTTAAGGGAAGCCACTCTTCCTTCGAGGATGCCTACTTTTTCGGCCGATCTGACCGAATCCGTAAAGTGTCTGTAAGTATTTTGCACCTTACAAGACTCTCAATTCTTGAATCTTAAAGGATTAGTCAATTTTCTTAAAAAAAATCCAGATAATTTACTGACCACCATGTCATCCAAAATGTTGATGTCTTTCTTTGTTCAGTCGAGAAATATGTTTTTTTGAGGAAAACATTCCATGATTTTTCTCATTTTAATGGACTTTAATGTTTTAATGCAGTTTAAAATTGCAGTTTCAAAGGACTTTAAACAATTTTAAACAAGGCATCTTATCTAGCGAAACGATTGTCATTTTTGACAAGAAAAATATGCACTTTTAAACCACAACTTCGCGTCTATCTCCGTTTTTTTTAATGCGCCAGGACGACCTCACGCAATACGTCATCACGTCAAGAGGTCACGGATGACGTATGCGAAACTACACACCAGTGTTGAAGAAAGAGGACCATTCCGACGTTGTTGTATGTCGAATGATACTAATTAATGTCTTTGTGTCAGTCTATTGTTTAAAATGGTCCGCAAATGTGCGTTTCATATATGTAACATGTGACCTTTCCACGTCATTACGTAATTACGTGAGGTCGCGCTGGCGCGTCACACGACCGGAGGAAGAAGAGAAGTTATGGTTTAAAAGTGCATATTTTTTATTTTTCTTGTCAAAAATGACAATTGTTTCGCTAGATAAGACCCTTATGCCTTGTTTTGGATTGTTTAGAGTCCTTTGATACTGCAATTTTAAACTGCATTAAAACTGTTACGTGTTGGTGTCCATTAAAGTTCATTAAAATGAGAAAAATCCTGGAATGTTTTCCTCAAAAAACATAATTTCTTCTCGACTGAACAAAGAAAGACATCAACCTTTTGGATGACATGGTGGTCAGTAAATTATCTGGATTTTTTTTAAGAAAATGGACTCATCCTTTAACAATCAACCATATGACATTTGTATTTCAGCTTTTTTTGACATTCTGTTTAAAGCAGGGTTCCTCAAATCTTACCCTGGAGGGCCGGAGCACTACAGAGTTTAGCTCCAACCCCAATCAAACTTACCCACCTGTGATTTTCTAGTGATCAATAAGACATTGATTAGCTTGTTCAGGTGTGTTTGATCAGGGTTGTAGCTAAACTCTGCAGTGCTTCAGCCCTCCAGGGTAAGATTTGGGGAACCCTGGCTTAAAGCATCCTAATGAGTATCATGAGTAATGCACAGTTTGTTATAATAAAATTACATTAGATATCATTGACATATACGATGTAGAGGGATATCTATTTATGCTAAAGTTAAAGGTATTGCGGAGGATTTTCTTTTTCTGGGTGGATCATCAAAACTATTGGTTCTCCTAGTTGTCAATCAGGAGTTTTGCGCAATTGCATTTTTTTAAAAAGTGGAGAAGGCGGTTCTTTTCTAAAATTCGAGAAAATCCTCCGCTACACCTTTAATACGTACAAATCTGGTGTTTATGCGTGTATGCTCAACAATCTGTAAGTCCCAAACTAAATGCTGTTCTCTCAAAAATAAGAAATTGCTTATTGTGAAAGATGCACCTATGTATCGGCCTATAAATAGTATTGGCAAGCAATTTTTCCTAACTATTGGACATTGGTAGATTGTTTTAAAATAGCGAATAATCAGGGCAAATTTTTTCTTGGCAAACAAAGGGGGTGGAAAAGTGGACCTGAACTCGTACTGTGTGATTGTTTTGAATTGGGTAACAGTGACTACAAAATTGCAGTTTGTACTCTCTGCACTTCTTAGATTTCACAATATCAATTGTATCCACAATTTTGTATCCATACATATTATATATAGTAGCAATTGTGTTGTTGACTCAAAAGCCCAAACACATCCTCTGTGTGTTGGCACATATGGATTCAAATCACATTTGCACATTCGGCAGATGCTTTTATCCAACGTGACTTCAGGTTACATGTATTTGTATGTGTGTTCCCTGGGTATCGAACCCATGACCTATGTGCTGCTAATGCAGTGCTCTACCAACTAGAATTTTTTTGCTGTTGAAGTAGTAAGGGTGTCACGATTTTAAATCGAAATCTATCAAAATTAAGTCACAGCCTCGAACTTTAAATAAAAAAATGGAATCGTCGATACTGCCACGTCCCCATGTCACGTCCGGTCGGCTTGCCAAGCAGAAAAAAAACACACGTGTTGAGTGTTGCGAGTCAACCTCCTCTAACTTCGCTAGCTACAGCCAGTTAAAAGATAGCATGGCAGATGCAGGAGACACCACGCGAGCTGCTCTTTACATGGGATAAAAAAAGCATGCGCTGCGCGCCTTCGGCTTAACGTCGTCTGTGCCAGGACCGGTCGTTTCTCTGAACTGAAATCTTTTTAAGTTTCACAACAACTTATTTCAGTTGCTTAAGAGTTATGAAAACATCATTTAAACATGACTTATTGGGGTATAGCCACACCATCTCGTCTGACGGTAATAAAAGCGCGTTTTTAAGATGCAAAGTACTGATAGGAATGTTCATCTGACAGGAAGTTTCGTTTTATCAGGTATGTGCGTGTGCCGTGTACCATATTTTTCCACTGGCAGCACGACTAACATGGCAGGGCATCTCTGGGTTCAAGGTCAGATATTATATTTCATAAAAGTCTAGTCTAAAAATGGCATAGCAACCTGTTCTTTAAAAAAAAAGTAAAAATCGAGAATCGAATCGAACCGTGACCTTAGAATCGAAAATGTAATCAAATAGAGGATTTGGAGAATCCTGACACCCCTATGAAGTATACATGTTACCCTATCATTGGTGTGCCATTAAAATAAGCACTTACTGCTTTTAAAAGGGTACTACGTTGGATCGGATGTTGTAGTGAGCAGTGCTCCGACATGTAGTGTAGACGAATCCCAGCTCGAGGTCTTCCAATCCCGTACTTTCCTGTCCTCTCATACATTACTATCAGAAAAAGGCAAAAATTGTACTGCAAGTTCTCCTAGCAGGGAACACACCTACTGAAAAAATATGTACAGTACCTAAAATGCACTGCAGTCACTGTGTAAAAGCATCTGCCAAATACATAAATGTAAATGCAAGTTACTTTATATACAAGTGTCTGCTGAACGGCTGCTTATAATGTGACTCACTGCCGCCCATCTACGTTTTCTTCTCCCGCAGAACATTCAGAGCAGCGAGCTTTTGTTCGAGGCGGTTGAGCAGCAGGATTTGGACGCCGTGCAGCTCCTGCTGTTCCAGTACACGGCTGATGAACTGGACCTCAACACCCCCAACAGCGAAGGCCTGACGCCGCTGGATATTTCCATCATGACCAACAACGTCCCGATAGCAAAGCTTCTGCTCAAGGCCGGAGGGAAGGAGAGCCCACACTGTGAGTGTGCAAATCTGACGACAAACAGTCAATCACTTCAAAATCTCTAAAGAGCCATTGAAATGGGTTTTTGTCTTTATTAAATAGCCACTCGGTGAAATAATCTGCTGCCAAACTGTTCTCTGAACCTGGGAGTTGTGGAAATAGAAATGCGCAATAACCTAAGATTAAATATTCAAACAACTCTACAAAGATATTGGTTAGCTACAACATTACTGGGTAGATTTAAAATTTAATGCACCAGTATTTGACTCTGCACATTTAATAATGATTGATTTATTCCCTTTGAAATGCATCCATCAAAGTATGAAACTGACATCCCACCCTGCTAAAACTCATTTTAGAGAGGTAGCTCACCAACCCCACGCCCTCCCAAAAACAACTAGAGTAGTTTATACATTAAAGAGCACCTATTTAATTGCAAAAAAACAATGTTATTTTGGGTATTTGGTATGATACATTGTGTTTGCGTGGTTTATGGTTAAAAAACACATTATTTTTCAAATACCGTAAATTTTTGTAGTTCCAGATTTCACTCTCTTCCTGAAATGCATGGTTTTGAAAAGCTCTGTGATTGGTAAGCTTATCTGTACGTTGTGATTGGCCTGAATACCTCTGACGTCAGCCGGAAACGTGACGCTCCTTACCATGTTTGAAAGATTCGGTTGTTAGCAGGCTGTCTGAAGTGGGAGGAATTACGATAATGTCGGTCTTGTCTACATCAACAATCCCAGGAAGTAAACTGTTGCCTATCATCCGTGTGTTTGTTGCAGTCCCAGCAAAGAGATTTACGTTGGAGACGATAACTCACGTAATCATTTACTTTGGGTTATGTACCTTTTGCATATCATTCACATTTACTAATACACACTTACACACCAAAGGAAATGTAAAATCGTGAATTGGACAATAGGTGGTCTTTAATATAATTTATACATAATTATATAATGTTACGTCCTATTATGACTTTAATTTGGTAGCTTTTTAACAGGTAGTCAGCTATGGTATTTACAAAAATATACTCTTCATTTATCAGGAGTACACTTTAATGTAGTATTTTCCTGTTTTTTAGACACACTGTCATTTACACTACAATGTAATGAGCTACAGTAGTACGCTGAACTGGATAAAGAGTAAGAGGTCGATTGTAAGCCTGCCCACAACGAAAACTGATTGGTTTGGTTATTAGAAACAGAGACTAAATCAGGATTTACTCTCTGTCACTTTCTCGCCTTGTCTTGTCGATCGCTTTGTCAGACTAAGACCTTGTATGTTAAAATGATTTTAACCTGACCTCTCTAACTCTTACAAATAATTGATTTCTGGGATATTTTACATCATTTGTCAACTTTTGTCAATATGGTGGGATGCTGTTTTTAATATGATGTTATTCAAAGCCAGGTTTAAAGAAAAAGGAACTTGATATGAACTTGCATTTGGCAGATGCTTTTATCTTAAGTGACAATGAGGAAAACAGTAAAACAAATCATCTTAGAAAGGCTATAATATGAGAAGCACAATATAAAGTTTCAACAAATTTTAGAGACGATACCTTTTTAGAGAGTGAGAGAGAATGAAGAAGAAAGTGAGCTTTCAACATGTTACTGTCAAGTATTCCCAGAAAAGGTACATTTTTAGCTGCGTTTTGAGGGATGCGGCAAGGTTTGGGAGAGCGTTTCACTATTCACCAGCAAGGAAACAGGAGAGAGATTTTTCATATCATCTCTGGATAGATAAAAAAAAATGTGTTTTTTTTAAACCAACCCCATCATCAAAAATACAAAACAAAACTAAGCAACCTAATTATTTTCTATTAATCTTACACAGTTTGGTGGGAAACCATATTAATTTTTAGCAAAATTTTGGCTAAGGTTGTCATGAATCTTTTATTTGTTATTTTTATTACATTTAGGTGACTTGCTTTAAATTACAGCCTTCTCCCTATTGAGTGCAAACAACAAAAAGTTACATTAAATTTGAAATCATTTATTCACCTTCAGGTTTGTCTTGCGTCACATGCTGTTACAGCAGATGTGCTTTAATTGGACAAGCTGTTTAGAATAAGGCCGGCGATGAACAGAAGGAGCCAGTGTGAGCGTTTGACGCTTTGCTTTTGGAGCTCATGTAATAATCGTCTACAAGAGTAAAACTTTCCGTGACAGCTGTCACAAGAACTTAGAATTTCACTTTAAACATCTAATGACACCTGCAGTAACCACTAATGAGTTCACGGACTACATTCATTATGAAATATTTAGGAAATATCATTGTGCACGGTAACATGTGGCACATAACGAAACGGTTGTTTGGAAATGTACATACGTCTACGTTTTTTACGATCTGTGTTTGCGGAGAACCGAGTGCAGTTGTCATGCATTGGCGACATACGTTTAAAATATCTGCATCCGTTACCTTTAGATCAATCAATAGCATATTCAGTCCCAGACTTTCTTTGCAACAGTGGAACAGGTGTTTCTTACCTTGAACGCAGTGGAAAAAAATCCTCCCGAGCTGAGCGCTTGAATCGGTGCAATCATGAAAACGTCGAATGTTGTCTGAGACCAAACAGGAGACGTTGTACTGCAGTCGCAGCGGGGTGGGGTAGACAGCACACGGCATCCCTCAGAACAATTTTAACAAGGTTTGTCATTTAATGGTTTAACTTTTCCAATGATGCATGTAACGGGGGGCAATTATACTAAGTGATTTATTGTACCCGGGCCGCAGTTAAATTCCAAAACATTTCATCGTTGCACAATCCATTCCTTGTAAACAAATAGAAAATAAACATTGCCGTGTTTTCCCCTCCTGGGCTTTCTGCATTATATTTATGTCATGCAAAAAGTGCCAAGTAAATCAATCACCAGCCGTCTGACAGTTTGGAGGTCCAACCAAAGTGTGTTTATGGCCAAAACTGGGCCCCATAATGCCTACATTTAAGGCCGTCCCAACAATGCCAACTGTGTGTGACAGCAAAATATCGGCGACCCTGCCTCTGTTAATTTATAGTTCATTCAATTAAAGCACATAGTAGCCACATGTCAATCTTCAGAGTACAGGAAATTGCACCTCGAGGCGGCTTATCCACTGCACGTGTAAGACTCCGGTTAGGACCCCTTTTTTAGAGCTGACAGCGCGCACTTTATCATCTCCCCTGGACAGAGCTCACGTCCCCAGGGGTTCGGGTGGGCCCCAGTAAAAGAAGGTTTCTTCAGACGTGTATTTATTTGTTTATTTTGCTGTCACGGTCCATGACTAAGGCTCTGAAAGAAATCGCACTAGTATTCACAGCGTACGATGAGGACTGACCGGCCAGTATTCGTTTTACCATGACAAATCTATACGGTCAAACACAGTCCTGTGTGTTCCAGACAAGTGCCAAACACATTCGTCCAAACCCCCGCACCTCGCACTACTGACTTCATGGGCCACTACACTGACACAAGCGTTGTGAAGCAGATGCATTATTCCTGGGGAATTAATGATAATGTAATGGCTTCCAGTCATGATTTTATCTGTGAAATTCATTTAGGATTTATGTAAATTTGTCATTACTGTTTACAGCTACAGTATTTGAGGTACTCTGGAGTTATTTTGATAAATTAGCTTAAAGCCTCAATCATTGCGCAATGGACGTTTTCTTCATCTTTTGTGTTCAAGTTTAGATTTGTGCATTTGGAAGGTGCTTTTATCCAAAGCAGCTTATATGGTGCTTATTCAAGGGATCCCGTACCCCCCTGTACTTTCCTGTCCTCTCCTATACAATGTCTATATCTATATCTAATTTAGGTAAAATGACTTTAAAAAAAGAAAACATGACAGTCGTACATCCTGATATCTTACCTGTTTTGAAGAAAAAGTCATCCCTGCGTTAGTATTTAATTCCTTTTTACGTTGGAAAGCCCTGATAATATTAATTGTTTTAGCATGAGCTCGGTCACGTTCCCCTTTATAACTGGAGACTCTGCAGTTTGCGATTTCATTGTTTAAATTACAGCTAATTGCCCAGAATGCAAGGATGTAATAAATTGACATGTTACCATGATATTCCACTGATGATTGTCACCTAAAACGTCACAGATTAAATGATTAAATGCCGCCATCTAGATGACAGTTCAAAAAGTCAAAATCCGACCCGTCCACGCTAATTATAGATTGTTATTATAAGCTTACCATTGTAAATCGTGGTAAGGTAAGAAGTTAATTTTGAACAGATTTTTTTTATTGCAGCCTCATTTTCAATTATAGAGCATGGAATCATATTTTTTACTCTTTATTGTAGGAACGGCATGCATTTTAAACTCCTCACTTTTAGATATAGTAAATTTTACAGCTTCCATGTATCTGTCCATCCATCCATACATACATACATACAGACATCTATACATCTATATCTATCTATGTACACTCTTAAGAAAAAAGGTTCTAAATAGTACCAAATAAGGGTTCTTTGGCATGTAACAGTAGCGGAACCCTTTTTGGTACTATGTAGAACCATTTTCAGGCTGTTCTATATAGAATTAAAAAGTGCTACATAGGACCTTAGTGGTGCTATAAAGAACCTTTAATATATCAGATGTTAGGGGGGTTATTTATATTCACTTATTTTTACTTGCCCCAATTTTAAAAAAAGACAACCTGCAAGACAAGTACATCAAATACTTTTATTTTGTATAATTTATATATATAATATGAAACAGTAACAACAAATGCAAATATAAATACACAAAAGTAACTCAAAAATATTTGTATCATTTTAATCGTATCACTACAATTTATCAAGTGAACAACAGGTCAAATAAAGAATTTTTTTTTAAATTACTTCAATTGATTTCTCACTTATACGCAATTGTTTTATGGGTACATATATTTGGCTGCCAATGTTATACACTCTCTTTAAATGGCTTTGTTTGTTTAATCTTTGTATATCTTTGTTATATATGTTATATATACTATTGAATCAAAATGTGCATTTATCTTTGCCATGTTATATTAATTTAGTTGACTAGTGGTATACACTGATAAAAAAAAAAACATTAATTGCATTCATCAAAACACTTACTTTGTCATATTAATAACACTGTCATTGCTGCTGTCATCCTTGGGATGTCGTCGCTGAACTTTTTTGACAGCGATCAGCTGTGAAATGTTTTGGTCCTGCTCGATTTTCATTGACTTTGAGTAAAATAATGGAACATTTTTCATAAGATCCCCTGTGGTCAGTGTGTTAGCATGACAGAAGCTTGATGAGCAAAGCCGGCATTTGTCCGTCGCCAAAGTGACTTACGTTTCTTTCCCGCCACAAAAAACAACCAAAGGTTTATCAATGCCGTCAAAAGTATTATTTTGTTTTTTATTTTGTTGATCACGAAGTACAAAGTAGATGAGGAAAACTAGGATTCTGTGTGTATCCAACGCGCCGCCATTATTGTTTACAGTGCGTGAAATGGTGCACTGTGATTTGTTGAGAGGGTTTATTGCATTCTGCAGAGGAGGAGGACTGGCATTCATCACGTTTTGTGAAAAAAAGGAAGAAAAGATTACAGAATAACATGGCAGAGATCGAATATATATACATGGCCTGGAATTTCTGACCCTACAATAAGTTAATAATTCATTTCTGTGGTATCAAGATGCATTGGGACTAGGGTTGCAAATTAGCCTATTGGCTAAAAAACCTTGCAACACATTTACTCATATTATTATAGATCTGACGATCTGTGATGATTATGTAAGTAATAATGTGCGCTGCACTGTCCCTGACAAATACACTCATAAATAAAAATTGTGTTTAAGTATATGATGTTTCTGCAGCACAGGGCAGAAATAAGACATTCTGAACCTCAAACAGAAACTCAAACACAAGCTAAAAAATTATCTGGTGTGAAGGAAAAAAACTGGTCTGTAATTGAGCTGTGTTGTTGTGTTACAGTTGTCAGTCTTGAGAGCAGAGATGCCCATCTCTCAGCGCTGGTGCAAGAAGCTCAGAGAAGAGCCAGTGAGCTGTCCACCCAGGTGATGAGAGAGAGTCTCAGCCTGGAAACGTCTGACAAGGAAAAACATCTTAAAGACTGGGAGTGGAGATGCAGGCTGTACAAGCGAATGCGTACCGGATTCGAGCATGCAAGTGAGTTTAACCGCACATTGTGTGTGTGTATGCTGTTCACATGCTGAAATCTTAGAGGTATATTATTTTATCACAGGGTACTCGGGTTCATATTGACCTTTCTTTTGTGAAACCCAAAAGACGATTTGTTGTCCCTATAAGAATTATTCCAGCTCTTTATGCTTGATGGCATTTGTTCTCGCTTGTTATGTGACCAATTATGATGATGAACTCAATAAAGATGAGTAAATTTCATACTTGGTTAAACTTTTCCCTTAGAAATACAGATGCCTAATCTGATTACATCTCCATCTCCAGTATCTAAAGCTTAGCCTTTTATTTACTATCAGCCTAGTCTAATCTATCAGCATCTGTGAGCCGAAAGGTTATCTGTTCTCACACGCTCCTACAGTGAAATTTATTAGCTACAGCAAACAATCCAACGTGATCATTTGGTCTACAGATATTAATATTGTTTTCATTGGCCTGAAATGACTCGAGCTTAGAGCACACAAAATATTTTCCTCTCACCCCACCATCAGATTGATTTCTTGTTATATCAGACGACTTCTCTTTGTAAACATCCTCAAATAGAGGCAGCCGTGGCAAATCAGCAATGCTTTCGCCGTAGACACACACAAATTGCTCACAAGAGGAGCAGAGGGGTGCTATTAGCTGTGAGGTGAGTTTCAAGTATCAATCAATGCAAAAAAAGCACAAAAGACCATGGAGAGAAGGTGCTATTCATAATTATTCCCACAAGCAACTTCACAGTTTGTATTTTAGTTGCATTTGTTTAACCCTTATAAACCCTGAATTCCTGTGCCCGAATGTTTTCTTCATTATACTCGGTACATGAAACTGCATATTTAAACTTTGGGAATCCATCTTTTACACTGACCAAAAAATATGTACATCGATCAGACAACACTACGCATCCCCTTCCATGATTACAGATAATCAAATCACAGATATATGTAAATCAGCAGACGGTGGTTCCAGTCAAACTGACGGTGATTCAACAAACGGCCACAAACAGATACAGCCCTCCAAACTTTAAGCTTAAATGATTGATGATTAGGGAGTTGTGAACAATCAAATGGCAATTTTAAAGGCGCTTTAAGTGATTTTCAACCTGTAAATGTGTTTTTTTGTCACTTCTGTGCCACTAGCATTACCTAACACAATAAAAAATATTGACTTTTTTGCGCACCGTCCTAAATACATACCGTTGATTGTGCCGGTTTTGCTGTGTCAGATATACACACTTCGGAGGATTCACCCTGGTATAGTAGATACCTGTATATATAGCACAAAATATTGACTGCACACTCACTTGCAAAATAATTTTATTGTAACAAACGTTTCGGCAAATAGCCTTCGTCAAGGTATATGCCTTGACGAAGGCTATTTGCCGAAACGTTGGTTACAATAAAATTATTTTGCAAGTGAGTGTGCAGTCAATATTTTGTGCTATACATTTGGATGTATTCTTTTTGACTTGCACCTTGCACCTCGTTCATTTTTTGATAGTAGATACCTGTATCAGTGTTTGGGAAAGTTACTTTTAAAAGTAATGCATTACAATATTAAGTTACTCCCAAAAAAGTAACTAATTGGGTTTCTTAGTTACTTTTCATGGAAAGTTATGCTTATGTTAATTTTTTGTTACTTTTGCGTTACTTTTTCTTGGCTGAGGCTTGATCTATTTCAGGGCTTGCAGGTGTTTTTTATGACTGAAAAGTTCTGCATTCAGAAATTGCATATTTCATCAAAAAAATGTCGAGCTCTGGCCTGCTATCTCAGTTTTTGACTCAAACGGTTCCAACACAGGCATGTACGCATAGAGTGGATAATGTGACTACTTTTAGTTTAATTCAGTACATAATTTTTTCGAATTATGTTAAACGAATTAAATTATAATTAGTAGTAGAATTAATGAAACTAAAAAAGTAACTTGCATTACTTTTTTTTTTTTAAAGTAACTCAAATATTAATGTGTACCTTTAAAAAGTAATGCGTTACTTTACTCGTTACTTCAAAAAAGTAATATTATTACATAGGGGTGGCACGGTTCACAAAACCCTCGGTTCGGTTCGTATCACGGTTCTATGGTCACGGTTCACGGTTCAGTACGGTTCTTGTTGTTATTTTTTCTTTAAATTTTTAACACTCCAGAAATGTATTATCTTATTAATGTATTAATTATCCATAATTAAGGATACAGTATTAAAAAAAGTTATATCATGTAATCATGCACAAACTGAATTTGACTTTAAGCACATTGGATCTCTGAGGAAAGCCAGATGAGATTTTGATAGAGCAAGAGGGAAGACATTGATGATTTCAACATGCTTTTCATTTATTTGGCAAAAAAGAGAATGTGTATTGCCATCTACATAAACTTGATGTGCATTTTTAGCACACAAAGATAACTTGCATTTATTAAAATGCCAACTTCAGTGTAGCTCTTAGATTTATCACTGAGAGGCTGCTTTAATACTGAGAGTTTATGTGGACGAGAGAGAAACATAACCTTTGCACCTGTAATATTAAAATCTCTTTAAGTCTCTTTTGTCCACTTTTGACCACTTCTGATTACTTTGAGGGGCAATTTCTGAAATAAGATCGCGCAACTTTCACACGCTAGCAAAATGAAACTACGCGGAAATCAGCCGCTTTAATTCTATCAATGAAAGGCTAAAAATAGCGCTGAATATGAAAAGACGTAAAACATTGTTGTCAGTACCTCAGATTAGATAAATGGTCGGAGAGAAGGCGATCTCCTGTGGCTGTTGGAGCATATTCAACCCATAGACTGCAGTTCAATCTGTTGTTTTATTTCCGCTGTCATCATAAGTAACATGAAATAAAAATATGTTTCCACACACCAAACTTATACGACGCTGGCGCATCCTCCAACTGCGGGCAGACTTCCTTTTCTCTCCCACTTGCCATCTCTACACGTAACATAACCCGCAGTACTTATACTCCAAACGAGTCACCTCTTCTTTCGCGCGAAAGGGAAACACGCTATCTGAGGTCACATACAGGGCATGAGACTACATTGCGCATGCCATGGACCGTTGAACCGTGCGGTACACACGCGCTCCGAACCGAGACAAGCGAACCGAACGGTTCGGATTTTTTTCATGGACCGTGCCACCCCTATTATTACATAATGCACGTTACTTGTAATGCGTTACCCCCAACACAGGTAAATATTAAGCTGGGAGAAATATGTGAAAAGCTCAGATGCAAAAGCTGCTAAACTGCACCTCTGTTAAAATGAGATAATTATATTGACCGATTCGTTGGCAGAATCCGTTAAACACCAAGTCGCATGTTTAGCAAAGTCCTCTAAGTGCACAAAAGAAGAATGGGATGAACGATGCCACGTGTACGTCAAGGAGTACCCTGTTAAAGGAAGTTTGACTAATATATTTGAGTATTGGTCAAATTTTTGAGCCCTTTACCTTTTATTCAGAAAAAACAGTGAAGAGTGACTGGAGATGTTTTTAGAAGTGAAGATTTTTGCTTGTAAAATTTTATGAAAATGGTATTTATACAGTGGTTTCCAACATGGTGCCCGCACGGAGTCTGTGAGTTGCCCCCCGAAGCACACTCTACTAATAGCCTCAATTGTAATATTTATTTATTACATATTTTTTGTATTAACTTGGATTCTTTTATCTCTTTTATGTATATTATGTACAGTACTGTGCAAAAGTCTTACTGTGGGTTCACACCAGCTGCGTTTGAGGCGTCAAAATAGTGTCTATTGCGCCTAGTTTGACGCTTTAATCACGTCACTACTAGAGCAAGCTCCTGATTGGTTAATGCGCCAAGTTTTTCTGCCAAAGTAAAACATTTTTAACTTGCGCGTTTGCCGCGGCAACGTTCATTTCTAGGGCCCTATAAAATCCGTTTTATTTTTTCCCAATTTCCGTTTTATTTTTTCCCAAATTCCGTTTTCTCTGTTTTAATTTTTGCAAATTCCGTTTTATCCGTTTTAATTTTTGGCAATTATATTTTTTACCCTTTACTGTTAATTTAGTCATAAAGAGTGTGCCTTTAATGTTAATGATTAAAATGTAAATGATTTGGGGAAAAACTGGATAACAGGATTACTTAATGACTATAAAAATGCATTTACACACGCACATACACACGCGTGCGCGCGCACACACACAACTCAATTCAATGCATTGTTTAGTGTTGTTGCAGAAGGCTACAACAAGGTGTCAAAGCAGTGGTGCCTTCAGAAGTGCCTTAAACACTTCAATCCAGCGGAACGCGATCCATAGTTTATACACAATCGCTTGAAATGCATATAACTTTACAAACATAGTGATCTGACTTAGGACGGCATGAGCACGCATCTGTTTGCACGTGCAAGCGAAAGAGAGACAGAGAGCGGCGCCATGATGCAGATGATTATATTTTAAATGCGAGGGATAATTAGTTTGCCTCAGCTCGCTTGAACTGAACAAATACATGAGGATTTGTGTTCGCACTTCGGAAAGATGCAAGAACGCGTGCATGTGTGAGAGGTGCAGTGAGACAGACGTGGATGAGAGAGTGCATGTATCTTTGCGCTCACCGTGAACAGAGTGTTGACAAAACTTACAAAATAACAGTTCTCCGGTCACATAAAAGTCATGTGAGACCTGCTCGGAACTAAGTGCTTAGCGTCAAATTTTTTAATTTTTTCGCTGACGAAAGCAGAGTGGTTGAGAGCCGCTTCGCCATGGTTTCAGTGTTTTGGAGGGGGTCTGAAACGACGGGAGGGGCCGTGTTGCCCAGATTTACTTCCCCCGGTCTGCATTTCCCCCAGACATACGTTCGTCTCCCACACAAAAACATAGTTTTATTCAAAATATGTAAAATTCCGCGAAATTCCGTGTTAATACTAGATTCCGTGTTAATTAGCCAATTCCACGATTCCGTCCGCGATTCCGTGATCGCGGAAATTATAGGGCCCTACATTTCACACCATTCAGGGGAACATCTACCGCGCCACGCTAAATGCCTTATTTGCACCGTGAGACCTCCAGACGCGCGTCAACGCGTCTTCACATTGATTTAACATTAAAATCACTCGCGCTTGACACCTTTACCACGGCTGGTGTGAACGCAGCATTAGGCCACCATGACAGAATTAGACTTGTTGTTTTTATAATGTTATAGTGATCATACATAATTGTTTCGCAGTCTCTTTAATAGAATATAACCAGAAAATACAGAAAATGTGTATATAGTATTAAAATCTGTATAAAATGTAGACTGATGTGTCAAGTTTTTAGGGTAAACTCCCCTTCCACTTGAGCAATACCAGGAAACTGCAGGATCTCTTAAACCTAAATAAAATTAAATCCTAATTTTAAAGAAATTAGTCTTTTTACTTTTACCCTCAAGATGTGTTTAGTGCGTGCCAAGAGGGGTAACACTAAACACCAACAATGCCTAAAGAAGACATTTAGTCATGAATTTTATTTAATTTTTTGGTACATATTTCCTGTATTTTCTGTTTGTATCTTAATAAAATAGATTGAAAAATAAATGTGAATGGACATTAAAACTTCTAAAACAACAAGCCTGGTGGTGGTGGCCTAAAGCCTGATTTATAGTTGTGCGTAGGTAAAAAATTTTTTAACAGCGCATCAGTTCTACGCGGATCGCAAGCGCTGTGATTGGTCCACCAGAACCCATCAGGTTAAAAAAACTAGGTCATAGGTATTTCCGTTTGCGACGGTGAAAACAAAGAATGGCAAAGTTGAGGAGTGATTTAACTCAAACTGCAACAAAAATCGCTGTTTATTTAAATCCATCATTGCTGGTCTCCTCAAATCACACAACAAGTTGCTGTTTCTTCTTCGTTTGTGGGTTAACTTGCCAAGCTTCTTCTTATTTGAGTAAAAGTATAAATGAAAATGGACACAGAACCTATGCCGACGCGGCTACTTTCGCACAGTACTGTCTATTTAAACAATGATGAAAAACATATCAACAAGTTAATTAAAGTAAAATCCCTTGTGGTAGCCCTAGCTCACATAAGGTTGAGGAGATCCCCGGACTAAAGTGAAATGTTTGAAAATATGTAATATCAATAACTGACTAATAAAATTTTATTGCAATTAACATGAAATTACCGAACCTAAACATAAGAGTCTGATAAAAAATGCCCATTTACAGGAAATTGTGTCAGATGCACTTAGGAGTTTTGCATCCCAGCTCTTCATATTAACATCACCTTTAATTACAGTTGTTTATTTTGTGATTCCTTCATTACAATGTTCATTACATTTCTTAGTTTCAAATTAGTATCGGTATCTTGTTATTGATGCTTGGTGCCGTAAAGCATCGTTGAGGGGAAATAAATGCTCACTGTGTCAGGAAACGATTTCTGTTTTTAGTATTCAAGTGCTTTTTATACCCACAATGAACTTGAGTTCTTGCAGCTAGTTTGTCACTAAATGAAGTGGGACACAAAGCATAAAGTTGTCACACAGCGTGAAGGGTCTTGTTCACCAGCTTTGTGACCTTTGAACTGTTTTTTTCAGGGCCACCGGAGCCTCCTTCAGCTGTGCGTCTGAGTGTTACTGGCAGCACGTCGCTCACTGTTACCTTTCAGGAACCTGCCAGCATGAACTCAGCTGTGGTGACCAAATACAAAGGTCAGTGCAACCTTTTCGTACAAGACCAGAATACTGTATATATTGCCACATGAAAAAGTATACAAAATGGGAAGTAGTAGCCACACCGTGAGCTTACATTATGGCTGCATCCCAAAACTAAGGGAGTTGACTTGTTGCCTCGCTGCCTCATGAGGCACTGACTTTGGAAAACCTCCGGGAAACACATTCTGACAGCCTTTATAGGCAGCGTAACAGAATTCTTTTTAAAATATCCATCCCTCCAGATAAACGTGATCATGCGATCGCATGATTCAACGCATATTCAGCCAAAGTCTGCATATTTATGCAGAGACCGCATTTTTTCAAATACACCTCACTTACGCAGCATAAATTGCAGATTTCCATGTGCAAAATATGCTGGGGTTGCATGATTTCATAATCCTTGCATTTTCTTAGCAAAAATCACATATATCTTAGCAGAAAGTTGAAAAATTTTGCATTTACTTTACACAAGCGCAGCCATGTCCCCTGTTGCCATGGGAAGGTTATGAAGTGACGTGATTATAGGTGCGTTCCATTCGACCGTAATTGGACTGTGAAGTGGACTTCATAGGGTATTCCGCCATCTTAAGTGAGATTCCAATCCGAAGGGAGCGAACATGTTCAGTTCGAAGGGCACTGCGCATGGCATAAGGAATCAGGGAACATCGATACATCACTTTACAGGAAGTGGAGAGCGATAATCACCCAATTTGTCATTGTGCGCATCACGTGATCACCAGTCAGAACGGTCAGACCGCTATGCAATTATATGACAATCGTTTAAAAACACATATATACGCATAGTTAACCAAATAAAAGTTTACTTTCATATTTGCATGACAGTTACAGCAGGGCTTCAATTCTGTTCAGGTAATAGCAGCAATAGTCAATTAAAGTGTATAATAAACATACGTTTTTCATTACGTAGTACTCAATGTTTTTATTGTATAGTATACATATTTTAAATGTGATAGTAAATAAAAATTAAAATATGAATGTTGTCCTACATGTATATATATTTGTGTTATATCAATCTGCGCGACCCTGTCGTTGACTTTCTTTGATGACGTTTGCAGGCCGTTCCAAATAAGCGGTTATTGTCCGTGAAGTCCACTTTAACTGATATACGGTGCTCAGGGAGTAGGGAGCAGTGAACACTCCGTAGGGACCCTGTTGAATGGAACGCACCTTATGTGATGTAAACATAATTGAAAAGCTGCAAACAGTTTTTGCAAGTTCCCGCAGTTTTTGCAAGTTCCCGCAATTTAATCGCATAAAATGCCATAAATATCCCGCATATTCCATCACATTTTTTAAGAAACGTGCAGCAAGATCAAGGATTTTTGCCCGCAATAATCACAAAAAAACTTTGCGTTTTTCTGGAAGGACTGAAATATAAACAGAGAGCACTTTTGTTGTAAGTAATCCCACTATAAAACTAATTTCCTGCTAGAAATGCCATCAAAAGGTTTAAAAAGTGAAAATATAACCTTTTTTACACTAAATTTGTGCTCCAGACTCTTTCTTGTCTTCCTTTTTTTTACTCGTCCAGGCTCGACCAATCACATTCCTTGTGCATGCTCACACATAGATTATGGACTACCAGCACATCCGGGAACTTGACTGTTAATTTCGTCACCGCCCCTTTTTGGGGGAAAACAAACTAGACTTCCCATAGACTTCCATACAAGATAGCGGCACAAAGCAATGTTCGCACACAACCAGCAGGCATAAATAACTTAAGGGGCCCTATTTTAACGATCTGAAACGCAAGTGCGAAGCGCAATGCGCAAGTGACGTTGTTGGCGGATCTTGGGCGCTGTTGCTATTTTCCCGGCAGGAGAAATAACTCTTGCGCCAGGCGCAAATCAATAAGGGGTTGGTCTGAAGTAGGTTCATTATTCATAGGTGTGGTTTGGGCGTAACGTCAAATAAACCAATCAGAAGCTATCCAACATTCCCTTTAAACGCAAGGGCGCAAGTTCCATGGTGGGTTGCTATTATTATGACGGATTTACCAGGCGCACGCCAGGAGCGGTTCACAGCCGAGGAGACCGGCGTTCTTGTAAGAGCAGTCAAAGACAGAGAAGTTCTTTTGTATTGGGATAGGAGAAACCCGCCCAAATCAGCGTAGGTTAAACAGGCGTGAGAGGAAAGAGCCACAATTGTCTCATCAGCTGGCATCCCCATCGTTGCGCCAAGCGTTATAATGATGTCAGGAGACGGGGGAATCCCAAGCTTGCCAGCATAAATGGGGCACGTCGTGTAACGGGAGGTGGATCTGCCTCTACACAGGACCTGACGACCGGCAGAGGACATCGCTGGGCCCACCCTCACCGCTGAAAGGGTTTGGGGGCTTTGAAATCGGACCCAAGAAACGCAAGCAAGGTCCAACCCCAAAGAACACTTACAAATCAAGTTCATATACATTAAGGTTTCTTATGAAAATATTTTAATCGTTATTTGCATGAGAATTTTTTTACGCAGCCACACAATAAATAAAAACTATCACCAATGATCACCACTGTGATTCCCCTTATCTCGTGTGTTAATATTTTTTATTGTAACAATTTATGATTTGCAAAAAGAACTGTTCCATCTGTGTAGATTAGATAAGCAAAGTGTATGCGCGTTGTGCACGCTATACATTATGGTCAAGCATGCGCCCTTAAAATAGCATAATGAACAACGCGCCACTGACTTTAGACTAGTTTTTTCTGGTCAGTGGTGCAATTGTTTTTTGAAACTGCAAAATAGCATCAGGGATGGTTTGCGCCGCAACACGCCTCCTTTTTCGCGCTTAACCGCCCAGGGAGCGCAAGTTCATTCCCTAGTTTGCCGACGTGCATCTGTGGAGGGAAAAACCCGCTGTGCGCCGGTGCAAAATACGAATGATACATGTGTCACTGACAAAGTCAATTGCGCTGGGTGCAAGATAGGGCCCAAGAAATCACTTAGATTAAACATGTCAAGTAATTTTATGTTTACCCTGCATGTCATAGAGCGACAAACTTAATTTGGTCAATCTAAAAACATGTTCTTTCATTCTCCCAGCTTCAAATTTGTGACAACGCTTCCCAGTAGCCAGAGGTGTCTTACCCAGACATTTACTTGTCGAGTAAATGATTTTACTTTGTATTTGAAACTAAACATCTTTTAATGTATATAATATGTTTTTATATTTAGAGAACTGAGTGTTTTTTCTGTCCAGCCATACAACTAGCCTGGCTTAGCGATATTTCTAGCAATCAGTGGGTAGCGTTGTTACACAAATTTGACGCTGGGAGAATGAAGGGCCATGTTTTTATATTGACCAAATTAAGTTTCTTGATGTATCTTTCAAGCTCTATGGCAGGCAGAATGGACATATAATTACTTGACATGTTTAATCTAAGGGATTTCTTAAGTTATTCATGCCTGCCGCCTGTGTACGAACATTGCTTTGTGCCGCTATTTTGTATGGAAGTCTATGGGAAGTCTGGTTTGTTTCCCCTAAAAGTGGGCGTGAACCTGTTCAGAGGCATTCTTTGACATTGTGCCGGTGGTGCGCATTGTGGGCCAGGATGATGAAGGTATCTCAAGAGACAGGAAGTAAATCAAACATTGGATTCGGCCGTGCCTTGATGCCTTTAAGCTTTCGAATACTGCCTATAATGTAATGATTTAAAACTTTATTTCAATACGTATCCATAAACATGATTTGTGAGTCATGTTAGATCAATTCCTAATGACATTGAAGGTAAAAAGTACAACTCCCATCATTCCATGCTGTTTAACTGTTGTTGTTGTTGTTGAGCAGCTTCTAGGGGCAGAAATTACATATTGTACCTTTAAGCAACTGCATAGCAACATCCTGGTGGTGATTTCTGCTTAAGCAAGCACTCATAAAAACCCAGTTTTAAAAATTCATGAAGTTTCATTATAAATTAGCTACTGTACTGTTGACGTGTAGCTTTTGTTTATTTGTTGAATGTTGATTTTATGCATTACAAGAACATCTTGTGTTCTCGTCCTATTCAGTTCTTTAGTTTTTTGCTTACGTTTTGCTTCTCTCTCTCTTTCTGTTGACACCATATAATGTATGGTAAATTGTATTGCAGTGGAATGGAGCTGTCTAAAGGACTTCTCTTTATTAGCCGGAGAGCTGACCTTAGAGAATATGCAGTCCCTGAAGTGCACAATAACGGGTCTCACTACGGTAAGATAAAAACTTAAGAGCTAATAAATGTTATACACTGCTAAAAACAGCTTAAATCCATCTGCTCTTAGCTGCATGACAAGTCTGGTGTGTTGGTTTTTGGGGGGGGGGGGTTAAGCACTGGTCGGTGTGCAGGTTAGGAGACCATCTGATCAACCATCTAAACACCAGGTTAGGAGATTGACTATGCCAGATAATGAATCCCTCTAGACTACTTAAACCAGCTAAGAGCAGCAAACCATCTAAGCTCTTATTCAGAGAAGGCTACACAATAGACATGCCTATTAATATTGTGCAGTAAAATCAAAAACGGTTGTGCGGGTAACAAAATGGTTTCTAAAATGTTCTTGTCTTGTTTTGTCTCAGGGTAGACAGTACTACGTCCAAGTGTCCGCCTACAATATGAAGGGTTGGGGTCCAGCGCAACTATCTCAGCCTCCCTCTGCTGTTCCCTCCAGTAAGTTATGTTAGCCACAAGTGCCAAGGACTTTCAAACATCTCAAAAGCACACAATGCTAGAGTCTAAAACAGCAATGTTTAACTGGTAGATACTGTATATGAACCCTTGTGAATTGCATCAGCACAGCTTTGTGCTCGTAATTAAAATATCTTGGTTTATAGGAGAAAACATTGCGTTGATTGCACCTAACATCCTTGGATGTAGAACTGTGTTATTATTTAGCCGTCACGACTTCCACTCCATCTGATGCTTTCTGTATACGGCCTTGAGTTTCATCTTTTATACTAGTGCTGCTGAAGACGTGTCGTGTCGCCAGGGGTGACAGGTTTTACGTCAGCAAAATAGCAATATAAAAGTTTTTTTTTAAGAAAGTGCACGTAAGCGTGCATTGGTATGAGCAGAGAACTATCAGAAGAAAATAAGATGTCGATTGTAAAAGTACATTTACAATGAGTGTGACCTTCACTGATTTTACAGCCTTATAATATATTGCATTCGATTCGCCAAGATCTGCCACCTTTTGGTTACTGTTGCTCATAAGGATGTACTGAACACCACATGGAAATTATTTGGAGATTTTAGCTGACTGTTTACCAAAATTCTCTTAAAATTTACTCACCATCATGCCATTTGCTGAACACACAAGGAATTGTACTGTATGTTAAAATGTCCTCATGTTATTTTCTTATATGGGGTCAACATGGTGAAGCTCCAGAAAGAACATATTTTCCCACACTGTAAAAAAAAGTTCACCCAAAAATTAAAATAATGTCTACAAACCTGTAAGACTTGGTCATCTTTGGAAACACAGTTTAAGATGTTTTAGATTTAGTCCGTGAGCTTTCTGACCCTCCATTGAAAATCTATGTACGGTATACTGTCCATGTCCAGAAAGGTAATAAAACATCATAAAAGTAGTCCATGGACCATGTGACATCAGTGGGTCAGTTAGAATTTGTTGAGGCATGTAAAATACATTTTTGTCCAAAAATAACAAAAATTACAACTTAATTCAGCATTGTCTTCTCTCCCGCATCTGTTGGGAATGCGCATGCACAGTGACGCTGCTGACGTACGACACTGCTGACGTAGATGTTTTTTCAAACTTACAGCGTGCGTCTTCCTCAGACTGTAAACGAAGCTCGGGCGCAAAAAAAACAAATATAAGTTGGGGCGCACCAGATAACACGTCAGCAGCGTCACACGGTAGCAACGTTGTACGTCAGCAGCGTCGTGCATCAGCAGTGTCGTATGTCAGCAGCGTCGAACGTCAGCAGTGTCACTGCAGTCTCTTGCACATGGTTCACAATAGACCTGGGATTACTTTGATGATATTTTTATTACCTTTCTGGACATGGACAGTATACTATACATAGATTTTCAATGGACGGTCAGAAAGCTCTCTGACTAAATCTAAAACATTTTAAACTGTATTTCCAAAAATGAACGAAGATCTTACGAGTTTGGAACAACATGAGGGTGAATCATTAATGACATTACTTTAATTTTTAAGTGAACTATCCCTTTAACTTAAAAAAAAATCAAGCAACTGGGAGCAAAGCTTTTTTGAGTTTATTCAACTTTCGTGGTTGATGTTTTGCCAAACCATATAATTGCTTTAAGACTTCAAAGCTCAACTTTCCTTAATAAGTCTATAAAACGAAGAACAAGAGATTGGTCCACCAATGCTTATGCATTTAAACGTACTTAAAGGTATAGCAAAGTTTTTCCAGAATTTTTTAAAAGAACCTCCCCTCCACATTTAAAAAAAAAATGCACATGCGCAACTCTCTACCTGCTCCCGAGAGGGAACGCCTATTAACGTGTACACGAGAGAGCATGAACAAGCCTAGTTATTCTCTTCGCTCTGTTTACAAGTTGATGCCGGCATGGCTCATACATTGAGATGTTTACAGTGTCTGCGCGGTTTGTGACTTGTGCCAGGGATAGCATCGTTAACTCTTTCCCCGCCATTGACGAGATATCTCGTCAATTAAGAGAAAACGCTTCCCCGCCAATGATTGTCCGTCTTTCCGCAATACCGCTATTATCCACCAGGTGGCGCCCGTCCGCAACTTTTTAAAACCCGGAAGTATTGCCCTATGGCAAGCTGCTGCATGTCCGTGTCTGTTTTAAAGATCGCTCTGAATGGGATCTCTATGAAAAGTCCGTCACAAAAATGGAATTATCTCTGCTTTTTGCTCAAAATATGGTGTTTTTGCAAAAACCTACCCATATTCAAAAGCTGATTGCAAAAGAACCACTGAAGGTAGGATGAAACGTTTTTTTTGTTTGAAAGCAGAGGGACTGTTCTTTTATTTGGTGTATTGTATGTTTATATATTTAAAGAAGAACATTTTCTGGAAGGCATTAAACTTTGGTGAAAATCATGAAAAACGCTGGCGCTGGCTGGCAACTTTTTTTAAAAACGCTGGAGATTAAAGAGTTAATCATAGCTTACATCAACTTTTACTAGTAGTGATTTTAAATGTATTTCTCCAATAGCATGCCAAACTTTACCTGTCGAGTAGAAACTTCGCGACTGAGGCATCAGTGGGAAGCTCAACCTGTGTGAAATATTCTCCCAAAAACACTCTGGTCTTGATTCGTTCTTCAGAGGCCTTTCTGTTCTTGTCATACAATTCGTAAACACTTTTTCTCTTGCGACCCTCAGACATTTTGAAAAAATACAGTGAGAACACGAGCTTCCATGCATGGCTGAAACCGTAGCCCACCACACATACACCTGAAAGTGCGCATGCGCAGAAAGCGAACCTAGGGAGGAGCACGTACGATGGCCTTACACTGAAAAAAATTATTCATTGAATTTAATCAATTTTTTAAGGTAAGTGGTTGCAATCAATTTATTTAAGCTACATTTAAACAAAAAAGATACGTAAAAAAAATATAAAACTTTTTTTTAAATGTAGCTTAAATAAATTGATTGCAACCACTTACCTTAAAAAAATTTATTAAATTCAATGAATCACTTTTTTCAGTGTATGTAAACATATCACCAGAATGATTGACAATTGGGATGACCAATAGTCTTGATGATCCACCCGGAAAAAGGAAATCTTCCGCTATACCTTTAACTTAGTGCTTACTGTATGTTGACTGAACATACATTGTTAAATTCATTTACTTTGGTGTTCATATAGCATATTAAATACTATTATAACTGAGAGAATGCCATCAATTCATGTCTCTCTCTGTCGATCATTGAATAAACTTGATTCTCCACAAAAATACACATGAAACTCCATGGTGAAATGCATCTTTATAACTGTGGAGAAAAATACAACTTCTTTAAAATGATACATGTTTACCAAAGCAATCACTGAGAACCTAAATGGTAACTTCACAGAAAAGTCTAATTTACAACAATATAACATCAGTAAAACTGCTGACGTACGACGCTGCTGATGTTCAACGCGGCTGACGTGTTATCCTCAGACATGTTTGAGAAGATTTTTTTTCAAACTACAGCATGCATCTCCCTCAGACTGTAAACGATGCTCGGGCACAAAAAAAAGCTTGGGGGCACCAGATAACACGTCAGCAGCGCCGTACGTCATCAGTGTCACTGCAGTCTCGTGCACGCGGTTCACAACAACCACTATGACTTCTTTACTAACAACTATTTAGATGCCCTATCAGTCCTTATTCTTTGATAAAACATAAACATTTTAATTTTGAGGTGCAAGGAATTATGGATATTCTTAAAAAAACATTCTGAATTTACAATTTTAAGTTTAGTTAACTTGAAAGATTATGTTTATGGATTTTGTATGTCAAAATGTTACAAGGCGTTTAATTTACAGTATGGGTCCAAAATTCAAAATGACCAAAATTTAAAATATTTGGATTGCTTTAATCATTGATGGATGCATGTAAGGGAACATGTACATCACTTGGCCCACATTATATCTCAAAGCTGGAGCCAGGTCTGGATGGATGTGCTTTTTGGAGCTATGTCATGTTGACCACTGAATAAGAATATAACATTATTTTATATTTTTTTTTGTTTGTTCCTAACTGAACAGAGATAGTTATACAGAAGAGCTTTTGCCCTCAGGCCATTAGACTCTTTAAAATGGACACAGCCTGCACTTTAAGGACTCTGGTGTGGTGTTATTCACTGGCTCACTGCACTGGCAATTTGCTGTTCTGGAACAATACAGTGCAAAATAACCTGCACGTTTTCTAACATCATTCCAGCTTTTTTATATGTCCTGTTTATAAGTTTATTTCATATAGTTTTTTATTTTGCCTTAACATTGGGTTGTTTTAACCTTGCTTTGTTGCCAAAATTTTCAATTGTTTTAATTAAAATGTTGAAAGTGAATCAGAGAATCAGAATTGTGATAAAGGCAAACGCTTATCACGGTTAGCTGAGAAGCCGTTAGGGAAATATTGATTATTAAACCGTGTCCACAACATACTCGTGATACTCGTTAGTTGCTATCTCATCTGCTATGGCCTAAATCAATACATAAATGAATTAATTATAATTGGTTAGTTAATAATCTAAATTCACCTTTCAATAATTTATTCAGTTTGTCCTTCCTGGTGTTAAATATTTAGTTGGCTAAGTTACCAATTTTACACAGTATGCGCAGGAAAAATGCTGTGTGTCCTCAATACCTTGTTACTATGACAACATTTAACCAAAAATTCTTTAAAGTTCAATTTAAAACCATCCAAACACACAGGACATCCATTTAACACATTATAAAAGAGCAGAAGGTTCTCTGATGATACGGCAGACGGCAACAGTTGCTAAGCTAGGATCGGTCCATGGAGGAAAATGACAATTGAGGCAAATTTAATGAAGCATTTGATAACTATTGCACAGGGCACTTAAATATAACATTAATAGCCGTAAATGTGCCGGTCTGTTTTAATGGCTTGACAATGACGTGATAAATCTGAGCTTTTGGTGATAATGCTTTGGTTTCAGACTGGAAGGATTGCGATGGGAGAGAGAACCGGAGGAGAGGGCACATCGAGGCGATGGAGAGGCTGTTACAGCAGGTTCGAGCCACACACCAGCACTACTGCTGTGGAGGTACACACAAAAACACACAACACTTTTTTTATCATCTTTAAATGTAAAGCACACCTTTTTGTTTGTCCTACTCAGAACGTTGCCTCTTTCATAAAACTCTCATTCCTTTTTGTGTCAGTCAAATAACACATTTAATTTCATTCATTTTTCAGTGTTATGAGCTTGCGTTGATTGTAATAGGGATGATCAACACTTCCATTTGTCTTTATGACATAAATGTGATCCCTAAACTCAGTCCGGTCCTCCTAGCTGCGTTATAAATGGTGCAGTGAGTCTGGTTTTGTAGTATTTAATCATGTTTGAAAGTCACTGTAATATATTTCTCCTCTCATATTATCCCATTATCGGATTTAATAATGGTCTAAACTTTTGGAAAACATCCACACTGGATTGAGCTTGGTCTGCAAACGCCTGGCATCAGTGTCTAAGATGTGAAGCTGAATTGATGTCATTGTCATTAGCGCTGTTTTTACCAAACTTTTATGTCACTCTTTTTTATTTGCACCCTTTATTGTGTTTTCGTCTGTTTTGTTGCCTGCTCTCTCTCTCTCTCTCTCTCTCTCTCTTACTCACGCTCTCCCTCTCTCATCCACCCATCAGCCCACTAACCAGAACTGCCTCCCTCCCATCATACTCTCATCTTCTAAGTCCACACTTCTTCCAGTAGATTAACTCTGAATTAAAGTGACGAAATGAAGCGTGGTCAAAGTGTTTTTACCATCCAGGGTAGTATGAATACATTCTCTCAGCGTCCTACAGCCCGCCCTGCCACGCTCTTCGCACGGGGAGGGAAGGAGTACATGTAAATAAATAATATTTTAATACATTTATCCATTTCAAATTTTAACATCTACATGTCAAACACATTGCCCGTATACTGCATCGCTGTAAATCACGGGGCCCGAGCACAGACACCTTTAAAACGAGGAGGGCTGGACCATGAAGAGCAGACAGTCTGCTTTGGCCCAAATCCCACTCCCTAACCCAGAGGCCGGCCACCGAGGTATAGAAGCACGCTGTTCCCGGCGCTAACAGTAATGCATCGTGCACAAACAGCAACTTCATTAGGGAGCTATGCAGCCGACCGCAAGCAGGAGGGGTGAGACTGAAAAAAACTGCATCACTCATCTGTGTAGAAGTCAACAGTTGTGATGTCAGAGCAATGGCTGCCAGCGTCTCATACGACTTTAAACTGGGGAACTAATTCTAGGGGACAAATGGTGACTTGGAAAACAAAAAGAAAGAGAAACTTAACCATGTTGATACATTGCATCTGTTTGTTTCTTTCAATAGGCTTTATGCCCAGCTGCACTACTTCCTGAACTTTAGCCAGCTCCTTGTTTCCTGTCTTCCATTATTGGACAAACTGATTAATCCAGGTGTGCCTGACCTCAGTAGTCACAAACAAACTGATTAATCCAGGTGTGCCTGACCTCAGTAGTCACAAACAACAATAATCAGACACACCTGGATTAATCAGTTTGTCCAATAATGGCAGACAGGAAACAAGGAGCTGGCTGAAGTTCAGGAAGTAGTGCAGCTGGGCATAAAGCCTATTTGTGTGTATAAATGTGTTTGTACAGTATGTTAGAACAAGTGTCAGATGTGTATTTTTTATTAATTTGCAGAGGCATTTTTTCAATCCACTTTTACAGTATGTGTGAAATAGTTTCAGCAGTTTGTTAGATTATACAGCTTTTGCTGTCCACACACTGCCAATGTTGATTTAATGGTTTAAACAAATAAAGTATGGCTGCACAGCTGTTGTTTATTACTGATACGTTTTTGATGCAATTCCCCCCTAACTTAGATTTTGATATTTTAGGTGTGTGGCTACTTTTTTGACATTGTATGGTGGTTCAGTTTTTGGAGATTAGATTTTTGGACTTTTGGATGGGAATTCTTTTGGATTGGAACCAACTCATGTCAGCTGCAATTTATTGGCCTGAAATGAAATTTTATGTAATCGAATTTCTGTTAAATGTGGAACAACTGGAGCATTTTATGGCTCACGCATCTAGAGCTATTGGACCCAACTTTGGTACATTTAGTTGTGGATTATTTGCGCCGTACTGTACACTGTTTAAAATACAAAATGCTTCCCAATGATGTTGAAGAACCATTTTTGGCTAAATGGTAAAATAAAGAACCTTTAAATAATTAGACAATTTTCTTAAAAAAAAAAACAGATAATCTACTCACCACCATGTCATCCAAAATGTTGATGTCTTTCTTTGTTCAGTTGAGAAGAAATTATGTTTTTTGAGGAAAACATTCCAGGATTTTTTTCATTTTAATGGACTTTAATGGACCCCAACACAGTCTTTTTTTTAAACGGAGTTTCAAACGAGGCATAAGGGTCTTATCTAGCGAAACGATTGTCATTTTTGACAAGAAAAATAAAAAAATATGCACTTTAAAACCACAACTTCTCGTCTATCTCCGGTCCTTTGATGCGCCAGCGTGACCTCACCCGATACGTCATCACGTCAAGAGGTCACAGATGATGTATGTGAAACTACGCCCCAGTGTTTACAAGTGTGGAGAAAGAGGACCGTTCCGACGTTGTTGTATGTGGAATTATACTAATTAATGTCTTTGTGTCAGTTTAATGTTTAAAATGGTAAACAATTGTGCATTTCATATATGTAACACATGACCTTTCCACGTCATTACGCAATTTCTTGAGGTCGCCCTGGCACATCACAGGACCGGAGATAGACGAGAAGTTTTGGTTTAAAAGTGCATTTTTTTTGTCTTGTCAAAAATGACAATCGTTTCGCTAGATAAAACACGTATTCCTCGCTTAGGATCGTTTAGAGTACTCTGTTGAAAAAACTGTTAAGTGTTGAGTTAAGTGTTAAGTGTTGGGTTCCATTAAAGTCCATTAAGATGAGAAAAATCCTGGAACGTTTTCCTAAAAAAAAAATTCTTCTGGACTGAACAAAGAAAGACATCAACATTTTGGATGACATGGTGGTGAGTAAATTATCTGGATTTTTTTAAGAAAATGGACTAATCCTTTAACATCCAATTAACCTTTCTGTCGCACAAAATTATGCACAGATTGTAAAGATATAAGAATTTTTTTTTATTTTAAACAGAATGGTTCTTTAAAGAACCAACAATGGTTCTACTACACTCTTAAAACAAACAGTGCAAAATAGCATTAAAAGTGGTTCACTGGCTTGTAATAATAGGGGAACAATTTTAAGTGCCATATAGCACCTATGTAGTATCTGTGTAGCACCTGTGCAGAACCATATTTAGTGCTATAGTGGTGCTATTTCACCCCCGGATGAAAAAAGGTGCTTTACAGGTGCTATATAGCATAAAAATGGTTCCCCTATGATTACAAGCTTTAAGTGCTATTTTGCACCATTTTTTTAGAGTGTGTGGCATCGCTTTGAAGAACCTTTTAAAGGTGCAGTGTGTAAATTTTAGCAGCATCCAGTGGTGAGGTTGCAAATTGCAACCAACAGCTCAGTCCACTGCTCACCCCTCGTTTTGAAACGCATAGAGAAGCTATGGTACCCGCCACTGGAAAACATGTAATTGACGGAGACAACTTAGTAAAAAAAGTTTGTCCGTTAAGGGCTTCTGTAGAAACATGGCGGCACAAAATGGCGACTTCCACGTCAGAGGACCCTCTGTGTATGTAGATAAAAATGTCTAATTCTATGGTACTAAAAACAAAACAGTTCATTATAAAAAGGTCTTTATACACCCCTGATAATATAGTTTTGTATATTATTTTGCATTTCTGTCATGAGATCCTTCTAAAAATTACACACTGCACTTTTAAGTGAAATTTTGTAAAATAAAAAGACTTTTAATTAGGGCTGTCAAAAGATTAATTGTGATTAATCCCATACAAAACAAAAGTTTTTGTTTGCATTTTATATTTGCGTGTGTATTGTTTGTAATTTTTATGTATATATAAACACACACATACATTTAAGAAATTTAAGAAACATGTTATTTATGTACATATTTTTTAATTTATAAATAAAATCTTAAAAAAATCTAAATAAAAAAAGAATTATATGTGAATATATATGAATATATATAAATGTTTCTTAAATACATACATGCATGTGTGTGTATTAATAATATATACAAAATAATTACACAGTGCACACACATATATTATGCAAAACAGACTTTTATTTTGTATGCGATTAATCTTTTGACAGCCCTACTTTAAAGGGATAGTTCACCCAAAAATGAAAATTCTGTCATCATTTTCTCATCCTCATGTTGTTCCAAAACTGTATGAATTTATTTAATTCTGATGAACAAAAAATATATATTTTGATAAATGATGGTAAGTACGATTTAATTCAATGGGTTCCGTCAACTGTGTGCTTACCATCATTTCTAAAAATATCTTCTACATAATTTATCACAATACTTGCATAATATTTGTTTTCCTACTATGGAAGTCAATGGTTACAATCAGCTGTGTGCTTACAATCATTTATCAAAATATCTACTTTTGTGTTCATCAAAAATTAAAAAAGAAATTCATACAGGTTTAGAACAACATGAGAATGAGAAAATGATGGCATAATTTGTAAATGAGTTACATTTGTAAGCTAAAGAACCAAAAGCATAATCTGTTTACAAGCAGTCTTACTTACCCAACTTTATTTAAATAAACAAATCTCAATATTTTATGCAGTTTTCAAGCTTCTGTAAAGTGATTGTTTTAAGCCTCTTTAAATGTGTCCTTGTTAAGTATTTTTCTTATGTGACATGTCCCCACATAAGCACACATGCTGTGAGTGGCAAAGTATTTACCCAAGTTATTTTTGGAGCAACGGTGTTCGAAAATAAATCTGCAAAATTAATCAGCGCCGCTACAATGACACCACTATAAAAACCGGCCCAAAAAAACTCCAGCTCATTTAAGGAGAGGTTATCTTAATTTATGATGTGTATATGTGGAGCTGAGAGGTGGCTCTCAAGCCGAGGGGCGTGTGCGTGCGTTTCACACACAGCTCTCAGTGTTCCTGCACGAGACATGGCAACGCCCAAATGTACCCGCGATCGCTCAAGCACAGCTCCACGCTCAGCCACGGCTATGTAAGCGCTTTCTGTCAGCGAGGGCCTGGAAAGTCTAGCCACGATCGTTATGGATGAGCTCGCTCGCTTCACGTATGTTGAAAAGGGGCTGTTGACCCCCGCTAAATTAGTTTGAAAATGAAGAATGCTACCAGCGCGCGCCGTCTTCCAACACCCGCTCACCTCATTTCACGGTCGCGCTAGCTATGTGCGGTAGACAGATGGATTGCCAAGTCATTAATCAAAGGCGATCCATTTTTTTTGCTTTCATAAACGAAAAGGCATTTCTTTATTTATTTAGTGTGACAGTTTGGCGGCACAGGAGGCCAATACACTCATGTCTTATAATCTGCTTGTCAAAGCCAGTTAACCTTCTCGAGTGAGAAGTAAATACGAATTCAGCGCTCAACCTATCAACACGTGCAACACCACAGCTGCATGTGTTTGCCCAGTTTGGAAACTACCTCTTGCGCAAAGTTCCCTTTATGTAAAAATCCTACTAAAGTGGATAATTATGTCTTCTGATATAAAACTTGTGGCCAACATCCAAGTCCAGTTCTGGGAATTTGGATGATATTCCACTTTACGTAATCGAACTTGACTCTTTCGCACGTGGAACGTAATTGTCCTGAGATTCCAGTGATGCGTTGCACCTCTGAGGTTACGTTATGTAGACGTCTAAGCCAAGAAGGAAACGATCAGAGCCGTTTGTATGCACATTTGTCATATCTTTAATCGCGTACTGTTAACAGTCACCACTGGAGGGTCAGAGGGGGCAAGGGTTAAACTTCTTATGGGACTTGTAAGACACTTGATTCCTTGGAGAGGGTTGATAGGGATTTGTGAATGGAAAATCGGCCCTTCTACCTCCCTTTCAAGCTCCTCTGGTGGAGACACGGAGACTAGGGCTAGCGTGATTGCTCTCACGGTGACTTGCTCGCTCTGACGGCCACTTTCACGTTGTAAACAGCTTCTCAGCCAAATGGATTGTTCTGTCTGCCCTGCTGTTTACACGGGGGGCAATTACGTGACGCTTAATTTCATGAAAACAGCGACGTCTGAAGATTGGCATCACTGAAATGTGGTCTGATACGGCTGCGCTTCAAGCGCTTGGAGATACGCAACTGAAATGTTCCAGATAACCGCTTTGTCGGTGGGCTGACTCCCCCAGCCTTGTCACACCCGAGGCTCTTTCACCCCGTCTCCCTCTGTTTATTTCTTTATTCAGTATGTTGCTCGGTCATTAAGTTGTTTGGGTTAGTTTAAGGCTAACCCTAACCGTTTTATGTTATGTTCACTTTTTAAAGGATACAGATAGTGTCCAATCAATTAAGAGGATCAAAACTAACTGTTAAGTATATTGTAGTTGTAATCATCTTTTTGATCTTTTTTCAGACACATCAAAGCTGCCAAATCCAAGTCGTAAACAGTCAGTGTCCCGAAGCTTGAAACATCTGTTTCACTCTTCTAATAAATTTGTCAAGACCTTAAAAAGGTATAATTGCATTAATTTCACACCATAGATGATCGGGGTAAAGCGCCCTCATACTAAATAAAGATTTTTTCTGCCTTTATTTCAGGGGAGTTTATATAGCATCAGTATTTTACCATAAGGACAATCTGCTAGTGACTAATGAGGATCAGATCCCCATCGTGGAGGTGGACGATTCATACAGCAGCTCCCTCATGCAGGACTTTCTGTGGTTTACCAAGGTATGCAAAAACATACAGTCGACCACGACATTAAGCAGCGGAGAGGTCAGCGCGCAGATACAGCGCTCGGGTAACACGCGTTGTGTTAACACTGAACTGAAACATACATTTTCTGTGTTTTCGTAACAGATCTCTTTGACAAGTGTCAATATTTTTGTTGGTTTCTTCCAAATGCGGCTTGCGGTCAGCTTAAGGTCCTAAATATATTCTGTCAAAGTGAACAGTCACCACACTTTTGACGTTGCGCTGCAAGTTTGTAATTAGCCCATCATTACAAGGCTATAAAGTAGCGTGATGCAAAATAATGAGAAAATAATAGCAGAATAGCTTTTCGTGTGAATGTTTTTACAGTAGGGGAGAGCGGGGCACAACCTAACGCTTTTTGGTTTTGGCTCAATCATTCAAAAAATATTTGAGTTTGATTAATTACATTTTTACACAAGCAACACACACAACTCTGATACAAATGAACATTTGAAGTTTGTTTCTAGTACTTACCATTCTTGGACAATTACACCAACGTGACAGAAGTGCAAACGTTACAACTTACCCCATAGGTGGGGTCAATTGTAACAGGCAGGGGGTTAGTTGTAACACTTGCTAAAAATTAAGTTTGCAGGCAAATATTTCAATATTATTTAATCTAATACACTTGAAGTGGATATTGTTTATATATCAGTCTATAATAGACAGGTATCCACACTGTATTCATTCATTCAGCACTTTACTAACAATAGTTCAATTATAAATGGATACAAATGTCTAAATATGTGAGAAAAAGCAGCACAATTATGACAAAACATTTTTTTTATATGTGACCCAGTCTGTAATAATCATACTACAGTTTAATAATCAAATTCTGAGATAATGAGCATCAAAGTCTGATTTTAGCCATTCATTTTATTATGATTTCAATCTTTGATGTGACCTTATTCAATCAATATTAAAGATATGAACAAAAATAAATTTGGCACACGATTTTTGATAAGAGAGGCAAATTTATTTTGTTTGCAGCCACCAATCATTCGTGTGTAGCCTATTTAAAACAACGGCAAGAATTATGCTAACATTAGCGGTTTTCATATCATAAGTGCTGAGGGGTTAGTTGTAACACAGCTTTACAATTAACCCCGCTGGGTCAAAATATTTTCAAGCCCACCAAAAAAGTTGCTAAGAGCTGCAGACATATTTCAAAACAATGCTATGTTTAAGTCAACAAGACACTGATTAATATGACATAGCATTGAATTTAGTATCTTACACACCCAACTTAGAAACCGAAAAAAACATATGATGAAAAAATTTACTTACATGCCACCAAAACACTCATTCATCAATAACTTTCTGGAAAAACTATATACATCTCCAATAATTTGCAGGAGATCGTCTTTTGGCAGCGTGGAAACAAATACGCAAAACCAAACCGCTCAACCTTGTGCAACAATGTAAACAGTCCATGTTACAACTAACCCAGAGTTAGTTTTTGTCCCGCACACCCCTACGTGAGATTGGAGGTAAAGTTGTACTCATGGGTTTGCCAGCAACATTCAAGCTATACATTTTATCGGTATGTACTGAATGTTCTTGGGATCAAACCCATGACATTTTGCACTGCTAATGCAGGGATATTTTAAGCATTTTTTATTATTATGTGAATGTAATAATTTGTCTACTATAAGCAACTAGATAAGAAAAGTTAGCACAGCTAAACAAATCCTCACCTGAAATAGTTAACAATAAATAAAATGCAAAAAATAGTTTACAATCACAGAATGATTAATATATTTGTAATTGCTTGAAATATTTAGATTTAATTAAGGTTCAAAGCAGACAATTACAAAGAAATAAAGCTTTTAGATCCAAATAGCAATTTGGGAGCCCATGTTTGCACAAAAACAGTATGCTGACTTTTTCAATCCAACACAATCTTAACCCTTACAGGTATTTGTTGTTCGGGATTTTTTTCATCCACAGGGGTTTTTTTGTCTTAATTTGGCCACAAATTTTTCAAAAACTCAAAAATACTCAGAAATTAATGTCTGTTTTTCCACAAGCCTAATAAAGGGTTAATTGTGCCACATGGTGAACAACAATAAAAGTGAAAAATCGTCAACAATCAAAAATGCATGATTATATGGTGTCATGGCTTTACACTGAAAAAATGTCATTATAATGGAAGTCAATGGGGCAAAAACAGCCACGAACAGTAAATGAGAGAGAAAAAAATAAAATCTGATGCTGAACAAAAACTAAAAATGCATCAAAGCCAATGTTTTTACTATTCATTGACATTCCCAAGACTGTGAAAAAGTTTTTAAAAAAATCCAGTCCACAATCACTTTTTATATTGAAATCTGTCATTATGTGTGTTTTTCCCCCCAATTCAGACATCACTTATGAACTTGGCAATTAAAGAGTTAAAACCATGGAGTTTTTGTAAAGATTTGGTAGTTTTGATCAGTACCAAGGTTGATTAGCAGATTTATGCAAAAAAATTAAAATGATACATATATATCTATGTTTAAGTGCTATAATTGGGTCCCCAGTGCTTTTATCAACAAAGAAAATGTATATGTACTCTGGGGACACCAAAGATATATATATTACATTTTTAAAAAGTCTTGTGAAATGTCCCCTTTAATGAACATAGATAAAAATGTCAAAAGTCTTTTTTTCATACAAATTATTCTTGTTTCCTCCTAAATCACCAAGATCTAAAGTGCAGCTTGTTTTTTTTTGCTCACTGTAGTTTAATAAGTGCCAAATGATAGACACATATAAAAGTCAAGTAAGAATGTAGCATTACTCCAGATAGACATCATTCAGCACTCCAGTACTGTGGCATTCATTCATAAATGACGTTGAGGAATTAAGTAAATATCTTGCTCTGGTTTCTAGTTTGTGTGTGTGTTTTTCAGCTGTCCTGTATGTGGGAGGACGTCCGGTGGCTTAGGCAGAGCTTGGCAGTCTCCACCTCTTCCTCTTCCACACTGCAGTCCAGACAGAAGATGCTGACGGCCGCTGGCCAGCTGCAGGTCTGCCAACCCTGTGATTAGCCTTGCTAACAATTTATCACTGTAATGGGATTTGATATGAGCACAAATTGAAATTGAGCGGGATAATCCTTTATTTGGAATTCTGAGCAGCAGGTGTCTGTGTCCCAGCATATTTCAGAGCGTACAATATTTTCCTCTGACCAGCATGCAGTTATTTTTACATATTTGTGAAAGACACTTAAATCAAATTTCCTTATTTGGATAAACTGTTCTATTAAATATTCAGGAGAAGCTAATTTCCTTGGCTTTTCCTTTATCCCTTTCCGAACAGAACCTACTGGGTACCCACAACTTGGGCAGAGTCCACTATGAGCCCATTAAAGATCGCCATGGCAACGTGCTGCTGGTGACTGTGAGGGAGATGGACAGCCTCTATTCTTTCTTTAATGGCAAGTGGATGCAGGTATCCAAACTGCAGAGTCAGAGAAAGTCTCTTTCCACCCCCGAGGAACCCTATGCCCTGGATATACTTCTCATCACCATACAGGTAACAACAATAGACATCATCCTAAAAAATCAGTATGCATAGTTGTACAGAGGCATAATTCATTTTCGGTGCCTGCTAAGGCATGTAATGACTATTACTGTTGCTTGTAAAAATTTGATTCTTTAAATCGTGCCATTACTTTTCTAAGCAACCAGTTTTTACCCAATGTATGATAAAATAGAGAAAGAAATTTGCATTACGTGTGGCAGACTAGATCACCTGAGCCACCTGAGACTTTAGACTTAAGAAACTAAGCAACCACCAAAAACATGGAAGCAACCACGTGAACTCCTTGACAACGTTGCACCACACTGAAAACGTTTGTGTTACTCGAATATCCTTCAAAAGACGTTAAAATCTAGTTTTTAATCATAGGACATTCTGGCATACCAGAGACGCAGTCAACATCGGCTGTCCTCTGGTCTTTATCTGGGTTATCTGAAGCTCAGCAGCTCTGTGGATCAGATCAAGGTTTTGGTTCCTCAACGAATGCCCAACATGCTCTGCCACACCAAGATACGAGACAACTGGAATGTGTCAAGGTCAGCATCAGGCTTCTTAAGTATATATTAAGATGATAAAAAGTGTTTTTATACAAATATGCTTTAATGTCTTCATGTCATGAATCGAGCACAGTCCACTGTAGCAAGTTTAAATATTCAAAAATATTAAAGTCAGTGTAAATTTTTATATTAAATGTGTTCTCAGTTTGTCAAACCACAAAAAAATGTATTATTAACCACCCTGCCAAATCTTACAGTATGCGAGATAAAAAAAATACACCAAGAAAATAAAATAAGTTTGGAAAAAAATCTTGGAAAACAGGCAGCATTCTCTGCTCTCAAAAACTGGAGGCGTGTCGGCACTGAAACCACGCCCACTTGCTGGAAAGCTGCCGTCTCTCTCAACTTTGAAATATATAATTTCAAAGATGTTTGTGATTGTGTTAGGGGTGGGGCCATGCTTGGTGGCTCCAGTGTGTCATCGAGCCACCGTTTTAGCCCCGCCCAAATAATCCTAAACACTGTTTAACATGTAACTCTACAATTTAGTACTATACGGTTTACAGTCTTTGCAACGTGTTTCAGCAATACATTTACAACGTGTTAAAGAGCTCCAATGGTCCAATTCCTTTGGTATTAATACATGTTAACGATATGCAAAAGACACAAACCCCAAAGTAAACGATGCAAGTATCGTCTCCAACGTAAATCTCTTTTTTTTTGGACTACAACCAACAGACGGATTGATGGGATTGGTGATGTAGTAAAAACCGACATTATCATAACTCCTCCCACTTCGAACTCTCAGCCTGTAATTTAACTCCTGTTAGCATTGCATAGTGCACGAATCTTTCAAACATGGTAAGGAGCGTCACATTTCCTGCTGACGTCGGAGGTATTCAGACCAATCACAACGTACAGATTTGCTGGCCAATCAGGGATGCAGAGCTTTTCAAGTCTGTGCGTTTCAGAAAAATTGTGAATTCTGGAGCTACAAAAATGTATGGTTATGTTTTATTTAAACATAAACCAAGCAAACACATTGTATTATACCAAATACACAAAATAATATTGTTTTTAGCAATGAAATAGGTGCTCTTTAAGAAACAATTCTCTGAAATGACATTAGGGCCGCAAGATATATTGAAATTACCGAAATGCCGCAAATGTGCATATTGCAAACAAAATATCGCAATGGTTTGCAAAAACAGAATTATTAATACTTCAGAAAGTTGTTTTCTTGCTTTCTTTTCCCAGAAACAATGTAAAATATGTATGTATAATTTTCAGTTTTGAAATATATTTTAATTATATTTAAATTGATTTTACAAACATTATTGTAGCGCATATTGTATATTGCAGCATCTAGTAATTTATTGCTAAGCTTGAACTGTCTTTAATTAAAAATATATAATTGTTTACTACATTTTATTAGTTTTTTTTTCTGTTCAGCAATCGAAACAGTACTCCTTACCGGAAACAACATATTAGAAAGATATTGAGTTAGAAAAGTAACTTAAACAATATTTTTACAGAAGCATGCAATTAATATTAATGTTCAGTTTAAACCTTTTATACCACAAATCAAGTGAATATTTCTCATTGTTGAAATGAATAGACGCTGTCTAAGCGAGTGTGCTGGAGAAGATTGAAATATGCCTGAACTCCGTGTCGGGCTCCCCCTCACCGCAGGCTTACATAGTTTCTTGACACCACCATTTTTTACAGTCAAAACAAAACTGCTATTTGTTTTTGTTCGGTAAAGGAGCTATTTATTTATTTTCATCTCGGGTCACGATGTTGACCTTGGTAGGTAGGTAGAGACAGGGAGCGTATTATCCCGCTGCTCCGTGTGGTAGTAAAACTAAATTTACTACGGGGCTGGACTGTGGGAGTCAGTGGGAGGCTCACACAGGATGATGCCCACTCACGGCTCGAGGAAAACCTCTGGAGCAAAGAAATTCTGTCTTTTTTCCCCCATTAACCAGCCCTCCAGACAGTAGCCTTGAGGCCGTCCTTGAGACTGAGACCATTAAGCTTCTGTTTGCTCCATCATCAACTGTGAGTCCTGTGAGCTGATGCTTTCTGTCGCTCACAGTGAGAGTAATGTAGAGAAAGTTAGGTTAAAGAAAGTATAATTCGGTAGAATGTTATACACTGTCAATCTCAGTCACCATTTACTTTTATTGGCTCTTTTGTCATTGCAATAAAAGTGAATGGTGACCGAGTCTGTCCGCATCTAAGATATTGCCTAACAACACTTTTATCATGTTGTGCAGTAGAGAAAAAGTCAAAACAATGCCAGGGTGAGAAAATGATTTATTGGTAAATATGATGACATCATTTTAATAGTTGGGTGAACTTTCCCTTTAAACTGTAAGTTTCAGACCAAACACGGCATCGTGCCATTCCGCAAGCCTTCGGAAACCCCTGGAACGCCACTCTGTCGAGTGCACCTCTTGAAACCGTGATATAAAAGTGTGTGTATTTTGACTAAATGCTGTCTCCTTCCACCCAGGGATGAGTGGGAATGGCTGCAGTCGCTGTCTGACCCTGTGGAGGTGGAAGACGCAGAGAAGACTACAGACTGCCTCCTTTACACTGAGCTCCAGATGGCTATTAAGAGTCTGCTGCACCAGATCAATCTACCTCTCCACCAGGTACTGCTGGCTACAGGACACTATTCACTTCACTACAGAACAATGGAAAAAGAACAACCAGCGCCAGTGTATACACATCCAGAGACATGCAATCCATCAAAAGAGCTCTTTGTTTCCCAGTGATATTATACAATGTTGTCTCGAGGAGAAAATTTAGAAGGATGGCCGTTTGAAAAGGAAAGTCTCAAGTCAAATAACTTATGACTGGGTTAAGACTGTCTATAGGATCACTCTAAAAACAAACGGTGCTTAATAGCACGAAAAGTGGTTCATTGGCTCGTAATCATAGGGGAACCATTTTAGGTGCCATATAGCACCTGTGTAGAACCATATAGTGCTATGTAGAACCATATGTGGTGCTATATTAATCGTATGGCTTTTCATAAGGTGCTATATAGCACTAAAAATGGTTCCCCTTTGATTACGAGCCAATGAACCACTTTTCGTGCTTTTTTTTTTTTTTTTTTGAGTGACACAACATTTACCAGTACTCCTACAAAAATGCACCATGGTAACCACAGTTAGCTACATTCAGGGTTTCAATCAAAAAATTGTTACTTAAGGTGTTAGGGTTGGTCGGGTGGGCAAGGCCGGGGGCGTGGCATGCGTCATGATGAAAATTAAAATATTTTTATTTAAAGCACTCAAATAAAACTTAATTTTGAAGAAACTATGACACAAAATGAACACACACTAGGTCATTAATGAATTAAATGTTTTTAACAGATACCTCTAATGCGAATAGCTGCGTGAAACTAAAGGGTTAATAAACACAAACTAAAGCAGATGTTGTAGAACGTCAGGTAAACGATGATAGATGGCGCAAAAATGATTATTTCCCACTATTAATTACATTATCTTAAAGGAGTGTAACTACTGTAGCATGTAAATAATGCACATAAATTACGTGAGCAAGAGCGCTCAACAATTATATTGAATCAACAGGGACGTGAAACCTGGCTAGCAGGTTGCTCAAACAACAAAATCACCAGCTAACTTACTTTAAATTTGCAAGAACTATAGACGAATACAATAACAGGCTTAAATAAACCCAAAACATAAGGCCACTTACAGTTCTCACGGACACGTGTTTTATCAACTGGCTATCCTCCAGACATGACGGACCACGTCTTTATCTCATTTCAGCCGTGTGGCGCGCATGCACGCTCGCGGTGTGAAGTGCGTCTGCGCTATTCTCCAGGATGTTTTATCAACTGGCTAGTTATCCTCCAGACAGTGATGGTCCGGACCACGTCTTTCTCATCTCGTCCGTGTGGTGCACGTACCTGCTTGCGGTGTGAAGCGCGTCCGCACGTTTTTTTTTTTTTTTGGACGAGCTAGTTAAGGCGGTAGGGTTTCCCAGCTTAGGCGGGCCGCCCGAACTGCAAAGTGCTGCGGGAAACCCTGCACATTACTTATAATGCGTTACCCCCAACACTGCTTCTTATTTATTAGCAACAATTTGTGCAGGGCCCTTTTCTATTCCAGCATGACAATGCCCCTGTGCACTATGTTATAAAAAGAAATGATTGATTCAGTCTGGTATGTAAGGAAATTGTCTGGTTTGCATAAAGCCCCAGCTAAACACCTTTGGTATGACTTGTAGGTTTTGAGCCAAACTGTCATCACCCAAACCCATCAATGACTTATGCACAGGGGCACAGTCCTTCCAAAACGTTTGAAATAAAGATGAAACAATTTTTTTTTATAATGGTATTCTATGGTATAGCATTAACATTTGCATATTTGCATTGATTAAAATGACTGGAAAAGATAAACATGTTTTTTTAGAAGGCACTTCCCAATATTTGTGTGCATATAGTGTATACAGTGTATAAAAAAAACACAATACTGGGCTAAAATTGCATGAATACCTTTTTAGTTGAAATATATTTTAAAATGTTAATGCAAATCCGTCAACACACCATTAGTCACATGGTCATTATTTTTTCATCTGACTATGATGGTAAAGAAGTATTGAATCCGAAGAATTAATCTGACAGTAAAAAAAACCCAGCCCTAGACCAGTATTATGTTTTGACTCATATACAGTACAAGCTATGTTTTATATATAGCTTAAATGATGTTTTTTCTGTGTTACTTGGTTTTGGAATTTGTGCTCACTGCTCTCTACTTCATTATGGCATGACATTGTTCCCCTTTGACCCCCACAAGGATTAAAATCTACCCATGTGTGTATGTGTGTGTCCCGCACAGGCCAAGCACTTCCGTCTCTACACACACGAGGTGCTGGAGCTCGGTCACAATGTGTCCTTTCTTCTGCTGCTGCCCGCCTCAGACGACGTTTGCTCTGCCCCGGGACAGACCAACCCCTACACGCCACACTCGGGGTTCCTCAACCTCCCTCTTCAAATGTTTGAGCTCGGTACACTGGCTTCTGTTTCAACCTCTACAATATTAGCTCAGTTGGCCTTATAAAAATCCACAGATTCCTGCCCCCCTCCCTCTCCCCTTCTGCCCCCAGTCACACTCCCTCGGGACCTCTAGTAAATCAAGCAGACACGCACACATACAGACACCAGCGGGGTGGCGGTGCGCACCGCGGCTACCCAAACAGCCCCCTACCACCCGTTCTGCCCGGTTTGTGTAAAATAAGGGAAGGTTAAACAAGTAATCAATATTAAAAGTCAATAAAATTTGCTTGGAAGAATGGAAGATCACTTTCATTGAAATAACAGGGTTTGTTTTCAAATGTTGTGGGGCGACTTTTAAACGTTATACAGTGAGGTAGTTTCTGCCCAAAACGCCATACACTTGTAAACCACCCACAGATTTCCATTACAAGCACATCTTTTAAAAAGATTCGTCAGTGTTTTTCGGGACATTAATGATAACCTTCCTAGGGTCTCGATTTCACACAGAACGCCACCCTGTCAAGTCATTTTGAGAAGTGCAATAACATCACACCATTATTACACTTATAAGATGGTGTCAATTACTAACTATAGCATTCATCTTTTCATTCTGTCTCCATGTACAGTTCACTTTTGTTCATATAAGGAAAAATTCATCAGCCTGTACTGTCGGCTGTCCTCAGTGCTGGACCTGGATGCTCTGATTACCCAGCAGGCCTTTAGAGAAGCCATCACAGACACAGAGGTGTCCACAGCCAAACAGAGACACCAGCACATATTGGACTACATTCAGGTAGGGTACAGTGAAAGTAGAGAAGATGTGTACAGTACTGTATGTGTGACCCTGAACATTATAAGCTTTCCATTTATGTATGGTTTGTTAGTACAGGACAATATTTGGCTGAGATACAACTATTAAAAAATCTGAAGGTGCAAACACATATTGAGAAAATCGCATTTAAAGTTGTCCAAATGAAGTCCTTAGCAACAAATATTATTAATGGTAAATATATATTTTTAAATAATTTTACTAAATATCTTCATGGAACATGATCTTCACTTAAAAGGACTTAAATAATATTTAAGTCCTTTTAAGTGAAGATCATGTTCCATGAAGATATTTAGTAAAATTATTTAAAAATATATATTTACCATTAATTATGCTCATTTTCCAGCTCCCCTAGAGTTAAACATTTAAATCTTACCGTTTTGGAATCCATTCAGCTGATCTCCATGTGTCTGGCGCTAGCACTTTTAGCATCGCTTAGAACAATCCATTGAATCTGATTAGACCATTAGCATTGCGCTAAAAAATAACTATTTTTCCTATTTAAAGCTTGACTCTTCTGTAGTTACATCGTCTACTAAGACCGACGGAAAATTAAAAGTTGTGATTTTCAAGGCAGATATGGCTAGGAACTATACTCTCATTCTGGCGTAATAATCAAGGACTTTGCTGTTGTAACATGGCTGCAGCAGGCGTAGTGATATTACGCACTGCCCGAAAATAGTCCCCTTGGTTACTTTCAATAGCAGGGGACTATTTTCGGACAATGTGGAATATCATTGCGCCTCCTGCAGCCATGTTACAGCAGCAAAGTCCTTGATTATTATGCCAGAATGAGAGTATAGTTCCTAGCCATATCTGCCTAGAAAATCGCAACTTTTAATTTTCTGTCGGTCTTTGTACACAATATAACTATCGAAAAAATCGTAGCACCATGATCAAAATAAACTATTAGGCTAATAATATTTTGCGCCCAGCCGCAATTTTTCTGGCATCTCTCCTCCTTCACTGCATTTTTCTTCTCTTCTGTGGAATTGGGTCTCGAGCCCGACCAAGATTCGAGCTGCCTTCGAGAACAGCAAGCCAAGTTCGTTTAGGTTCCATTAATTATTAAGACTAAATGGGCAGGCAAACTAGTAAAAACAATGAAAGTAAAAAACAATCCACCAAAATATGGTTTTACACGTCGATAGAAAATATACTATAGCCTAAATAAAGCATTTATTAATGTTCCTAATGCATGGTTGTTATCTTTACTTCCGTTTAAAACGTCAATTTCGAAAAGGAGGATTTTCAGCACGTTTGAACAGCAACTTAGCGATGGACCAAGTTGAGGAATGATTTAACTCAAACTGCAACTTTAGTCACTGTTTATTAACTTCCATCACTGCTGGTCATCTAAAAAAAAAAAAACCATTGCGGCTACGCCGTAGGACCTACGCACAACTAGTATAGCGAGTTTATAAGTATTTCATGTACCTGAATTTAGTGAAGGGTGTGACATTTCTGGCTATTTTGCAGCAACTCTGGTAATATTTTGCTTATGGTACAGTATGGTTTAAGCACAAATGTACATATAATGGAAAACAATTATTTGTCCTACATGAATCTGATTTTGCCAACCTAACAGTGTGTTTGGTAGTGTTTATTTTGAGCCTTTTTACCCCCAGACAGCAGACAACTCTGGGCTGGATCCGCACCAGATCCTCGACGAAATCAGCAGCTCCGGTGCGGACCCTGCCTGGAGTCATCTGCTGTCTGGCCCTACATCTTGTTAATTGTTTTTTTTAATAAACGTGAAAATATTACAGAATCTCAAATTTTCACATTCAAAATGTTTACGTATTGGATTAAATGACCTGAATTTCGATCCTTAGTCACCCAGACAACAGTATGAGCTCATGGATCATTTCGCACTACATAGCAACAAACAATATTACGGAAAGCTCCGTGGTGATGTTAGTTAATAACATTTATGTTTCAGGTATGAAAAGAATCAAAAGGACCTATTACCCTGGGGGTCCTGAAATAAACCCTAATTCGCCCGCCTAATTCCCCGCGTTCACGTCGTCTCGATTACTTTCGGCAATACGTCATGCGTGTTTCAATCTTGAGGATCACACGTTTAATCCCAGCCGCTTGGGAGTGTTGGAAACATCAAACTAGAAAAACAATTTAAACTAATAATCCAATTAGGATAGTTTATTGATGTCATAAAGCATAACTACTAGACGTATAAACTGTAAAACAAGTTGTTTTTCTTGTGTCGAAATTTCAATAACAGCTCAGCAGACTCTCACAATTCGACTTGAAAGAGAGCGTGTGTTAAGTGCGCCGGTCTGAAAGAATCCCTCTTCGCCACCCCGGTCTGGACTATTAATTGAGATTGACCACAAAACCACAAGAGTGTTTGTGTGATGTCAGGTCCAAGAGGCAGTGGAAAAAAGAGACGCGCTGACCACAGATTACACAGCGCCTGAGAGCAACGAGGGGAAAAAATAATACCGATCAATGAGTGTGACTGCGCGACTGTGTGCGGCTGAGCAATGTGGCATCAATTAGCGCGAAAACCCTAATGTTCCAGGAGGCGGCGAACGAGAAAGGGCCACGTCTGTCGGAGTGGCACGTCGGTGGAAAGTGCTTTGGGTTCTCCTCTCGTGTGAGGTCCTGTCAGGGTGCTAACAGACGGACCGCAAAACACGCGTGCTTCTGGCTTCTGCGACACCTGTTATCTTAGATTTACAAAGTCATTAGCGCTTTGATCGTATGCAAGCTAATTTAGGAACTATAGCATTGCGAGATTTAGACCACTGTCAAATGGGGAGAGTAAGAATGGTACCACTGTGTAAGCAGATCTATCACAGTATCACCTTTCAGTCTGCACATCTGCAAGGCACGTCTAAATTTATTATAATGCTTTCTTCCACAGTTTAATGAATAGCTGCTGTCATGATTGATAGAAGGCGTCCACAAACATTTATTTTAAATAAAATTTTATTTTCCATCTGCTTCTCTTAACCGCTCACACCACAATATGAGTTTTGAGGTTCAATTCGTGCAGAAGGAGGTGTTTGCTTTGTAAGTTACTTTATTTCAATACTCTCTCACGCGCCGCATCTGTGCATTTTGCACCTGAATAAGATGCAGATATTTACCTAAAAATCATGCACAAAAATGGCTCAGTTGTTTAGTGAATTCACCCCTGGGGCTGATATAAGCCACGCTCTCTATTTCTGCTTATTTTCCCCAAATTTTTTGCAATATGCACCAGCCAACAACATTAGCCAAACGCTTATTAGACGGTCTATTTCGCAACCTAAGAGACTCGTATTATTGCCCCTGTCATACGAGAGTCCCCTCTTTGTCGTTAGAAGCCCGGCATATTTTCCAAAGGAGTCATCCTGCGGTGTCAGAACTCATTCCCATAAGCCGGATCTCACATGGCATTTGCAAGAAAGAGCTCGGATTGCATTTTTTTGTGCAGTTTTGTTCTGCCTTTTTCCTTCCAATTCGAAATGGGCTCCTTGTAAATACAATTGCTATAGTAGGTCTCAAGGATGGAAAATATGAAAGCGGTAGTCGTGAAGATTCACAGCATGAAACTTAACAGCCGTGATTGAAAACACATTACACTTTTATTTTGCACGCTAAATGGAAGCAACATGTACGATTCGACTGTGGTGTGATGGAGGGAGATGACAGTAAATAAATTACGACATTGGCCGATGTCGTCAAGGATTTCACAGCACGTTTCTCCAGTCTTTCGTGAGGGTTTGTGTTTGTTGTGTGTCTGGATTGTTTGTGTGAAATACAACTTTATTCTTAAGCTGTGGTTTGCATCTACATAAAATCAACAATGAAAAGCAATGCTGTTTGAATTCTTCTGTGTCCTTATTGTTTTTTTTCTTGTTTGTGTATTCAAAGCAATTGGACGAGATGTGGCGAGACGTCCGCTGGATCACCAATGCCCTGCAGTACGCCCGCTATAAACAGACTCTCGGCTGGGTGCCTATCACATGGGTGGTGGATGTCAGCGTGGAGCCTGTTGTCCAGAAGAATGACTCTACATCCTCTAACACAGACTACGTGCCCACGCCCTCCCCCTCTCCAAAAATGAGGAGAAGAAAGGCCACGATTGGTAAATACAGTAGCTGCATTTTTTCCAGGGATGAAAATATTTGTAGCACTTCATGTCAGCAGCTCATTAACATTCTTACTGTATTGGTTACGATACAGTAATTTTAAATATAAAGGGAAATGTTTGCATAATTTTCAATATTAAAATACAAGAATTACATTATTTCTAATGTGATTACTATAATGTGATATTTGCTGTTAAAAACGATAAACCAGAAGATGCTGTTTCTTAAAGGGACGTTCCACTTTTTTTGAAAATATACTCATTTTCTAGCTCCTCTAGAGTTGAACATTTGATTTTTACCGTTTTGGAATTCATTCAGCCGATCTTCGGGTCTGGATAGCTTAGCATAATTCATTGAATCTGATTAGACCATTAGCATCATGCAAAAAACAACCAAAGAGTTTCAATATTTTTGGTATTTAAAGCTGGACTCTTCTGTAGTTACATTGTGTACTAAGACCGACAGAATATTTAAAATTGCGATTTTCTAAGCAGATATGGTTAGGAACTATACTCTCATTCTGTCGTAATAATCAACGACTTTGTTGCTGTAACATGGCTGCAGGAGGCACAATGATATTACGCAGCAGCCGAAAATAATCCCCTTAGTAACTTTCAATGGCAGGGGACTATTTTCGGGCGCTGCGTTTAATAATTGTTCCTCCTGCAATGTTACCGCAGCAAAGTTCTTGATTGAAGTCATATGGGTTATTTTTTATTTTTTTGTCTAATCGTATTCAATGGATTGTGCTAAGATATGCTAAAAGTGGTAGCCCCAGACCCGGAGATCGGCTGAATGGATTCCAAAACGGTAAAAATCAAATGCATCTTCTGGTTTATTGTTTTTAACAGCTCTAGGGAAACTGGAAAATGAGCATATTCAAAAAAAGTGGAGTGTCCCTTAAATTGCCTTGAAATGCACTGCTTTGTTTAGTGCATTAATGTAATTTCTACTAAAACAAGAAGTTAAGGGGGGGGGTATATTATAACGAGTTCTGATTGTGTAGTTTGTTAAGTGTGATTAGTTTAGCTGGCGACTGACGTTTTCCTGTGGGCGGAGTTTAGTCAAAAACTGTTCTAGTGACATCATTAAAGCAGAACGTAGAGGGCTGTAGTCCAAACCGGCCTTTCGCTGTAGGCTTTGAAAGGGGAATTCTGTTAAAGAAAATAATCGCCTGGCAGTGAACTTTGAGCTTTATCATTGTACAGGTATTATTTATGCTATTATAGAAACATTACACACTAACTAGGGTTTCAAAAATGGGATCAGAAAGAACGTGACTTTTAAGATGTATTTCTTGATGAGCAAAATGACCTATGAAAATAAGTCTATTTTTTGACAAAAAATATCAAATTTAAGCGAATTTTTGCTTAAACAAGCAAGAAGATCTGCCAATGGAATAAGAGAAATTTGTGTTTATGAAAAAAGTAAAATTATTTCAAGTATATTTTTCTTATTCCATTGATTTTTTTGCTTTTTTAACTCTAATTTAATCAAAGTTTATATTTTTTGTCTAAAAACTAGATTCATTTTTACTAGGTAATTTTGCTCATAAAAAGAAATTTAGATATTTTTACTGAAAACAAGACAAAAATACTTTTTTAAAAAAATTGTCTTGTTTCAGTCAAAAATATCAAAAAAAATCTTAAATTAAGATGCTTTTTCATGATGAATAAAAGTCTAGTTTTAAGACAAAAAATATCAAATTTAAGTGATTTTGTGCATAAAACAAGCAAACATATCTGCCAATAGGGTAAGCAAAACAATCTTGAAAATGTTTCTTAAACACCAAATTCAAGAAAAATTCAAGAGAAATTAGCTTACCCCATTGGCAGATTATCTTAGTATTTTTGTCTTGTTTTCAGTATAAATATCTAAAAATTCTTACATTTTAGATGCTTTTTCTTGATGAGCAAAACAACCCAAGACAATGAGTCTAGGTTTTAGACCAAAAATTTTCAAATTTAAGTGATTTTGTGCATAATACGAGCAAAATAATCTGGCAATGGGGTAAGCAAAAAAATCTTGAATTTTTCTTGAATTTAGTGTTTAAGAAAAAGTTCAAGATTGTTTTGCTTGTTTTATGCACAAAATCACTTAAATTGTATATTTTTGGTCTAAAAACTAGAATTATTTTCTTGGGTCATTTTGCTCATCAAGATAAAGCATCTTAATTTAAGAATTTTTAGATATTTCTACTAAAAACAAGACAAAAATACTAAAAATATTTTTTTTGAAAATAATTTTTTGCAGTGTAGAGAGTATCGGTTTCAAGCGACATGAAGAAAACTTCACATTTTTTTGTTTGCACTGCAGAAAATGATTTTCAAGAAAAATTTATTTTGTTTTCACTAAAAATATTTAAATATTCTTACGTTTAGATGCTTTTTCTTGATGAGCAAAACGAGGGTTGGGGATGGGGTGATCGCCATCACCTGCTTTCAGATGGACCGGCATTGACTACACAGAGCCGTAGTTCACTTATAGTCTAATTTTTGCATTCATTATTGCGGACATATTGCTTGCAATTTGGCTCAGCTTGTAAGTGAACTACGGCTCTGTGTAGTAAATGCCGCTCCATCTGAAAGCAGGTGATGGCGATTTACTACTAATCAAGAAACGGGCTTTACTGATGAGATGCGCATGATTTTGACTATCGCGATTTATATGCAATTTATCGTGCCTCAAATGGATGCACCCTACACAAAGGGGGCGCATTACAAAAAGTTTGCACTAAATGATATTCTCTATTTTATTAGCCCAACTATATTCTCTTTACAGTATGGTTTGTAATTCAACGCATTAACATAACTGATGTGTGCTCATCCTATTCAGACACCAGAGGCAAAATCTATTTGACAGTGTTGATAAAATGATCGAAACGACAGTCTTATTTTTTCAAGCCATGTCTGTTGTAGATTCCCAGCCAGGCTCGGATGAGGAAGGCTGCTCGGAGGTCTTTCTTCCCACGGACAGCGACTATGACTCCAGTGACGCCCTGAGCCCCCGAGACCTGGACTTAGTTTATTCCTCAGCCCAGGATCTCTCCCATCAGTCCGCTCATATTCTCAGTGGCAGCGCTCCAGATGTACTTCAGATACATGATCTCAAATACAGCGCCTGCTCCGAGTCCATCCTGGAGACCGATTCCTGCGCCAAGGACATGGAGGACCTGTCGCTGTCCTCATATTCCGTAAAGTCTGTAGACAAATCGTCTCGCTGTAAGTTCCTGGCCGATCCGCCGACAAAACGCAAACTGCTCTCCAAAAGCCATCCCCAGAGGAGTTATTTCGGCGGACCACATCGCTGGCTGCGCGTGCAGAGCGAGAGCCACTCGCCCTCTCTCTCCGAAGGCATCTACACCAGACAGAATGATACTGAGTTACCGCTGGAGTCACCCCTCTCCCTGTCGCACTCTCCCACTACCTCCTACAGTTTGGATGAGTCCAGGGCGACCTACAGAGAGAGCAAGCCCAATGTCCGCAGAATCTTCGTGGAGTCGTGCAGTGAGACGTCGCCCAGGAGAGACCCTCCGCACTGGGAGGAGACGGGGATGAGCGGGGCTACCGCACGAGAGACGGGATCGGGATACGGCACCACGACGGAAGCTCAGGACGTAGACTCAGACGAGCTAACCAATGAACAAGTGTCGGAGGTCCTCAGCAGCACTCTTTAGAGCGTTTTACTGCGTAGATGTGCATTCATCTCACCAGCTGTATTGCCTCTTAGCTCAGACTACCCCTCGTCTCCAACCTATACAACACTATACAACAACTCACTGTTGTAGTGAGCGAACACTTAGGCTAATCAATTCTCTGTGGAGTTTGAAGAGGATATAAAGTTGCAGGTCAACTTTGTGGGACTCATAAACCATGGCTCTGACTGTTAAAATGTCGATTATCAATGCAACCTGATTTAAAGCACTGCGTTTCCTCAGAACTTGAAATTTCCTCAGCCAATAGAGCACAATGGTTCTGGAAGTACTGCTTTGTCCATTCATTTTCACCATAGTCTTTTTAAAAATGCTATTTAGAAGAAAAGTCTGAGCCTTGAACCAGCCTGCAAAGATGAATGCCAACATTTCAGGATTTAATATGAAACCAAAAGGGGCATTTGAAGCCGAATGGTAAAGTATAATATACACTACCGGTCAAACGTTTTAAAACATTAGAAACTTTACATTTACATTACATACTTTATTTATATGTTTTCCATATTAGAGAATAAAAGTAGACAAAAATTTAGCTATAGGCATTATGTTGTGACTAAAAGCATCCAAAATAAATACAAATTCTTATTAAGAATTCTAATTATTCTTATTAAATTTTTTATTAAAACGTTTCTTGCATTTTAAAGTCCATGTAAAGTAAATTCAGAGAACTGTTTCTCTTAATGTCAGAAATGTATTGCTGAAACACATTACAAACACTGTGAACGGTGTAGTACTGAATTCTGGAGTTAGATAAGTTAGTTAAACAGTTTTTCTTGATTTCTGAGTTCACGTTTTTTTAAGGCAGGCGTAAAATCATGACTGGATGATACCCTGGAGTCACCGCCCTAACACAATCACGAGCATCCATTCAGGTTGCAGCAGTTTTTCAAAGTTAAAAGAGACAGCAGCTTTCCTGCAAGGTGGGCGTGGACACGCCTCTAACGTTTGAAAGCACAGAATCCTGGCTATTTTTCCAAGATTTTGATAACTTATTTTATTTATCTTTTACAAATTTGGTTGGGTGGTTAATTGCACATTTTTCTGTGATGTGACAAATAATCAGGTGTTTACACAGAGTTCACATCTGTTCTGGACTGTTATTGGCTGTCTCTTATTGAATATTCAGTCTAATGCTGCGTTCACACCAGCCACAGTAGAGGCGTCAAGCGAGAGTGATTTCAACGTTAAGTCAATGTAAAGACGTGTTGACGCGCGTCTGGAGGTTAGGGTTAGGGCGGCGCGGTGGACTTGAAAAATATGAACTTTGGCAGAAAAACGTGCCGCGTTAACCGGTCAGGAGCTTGCTCTAGTAGTGACGTGATTACAGGAAGCGAGCAGAGTCGCTGAAGCCCCTCCCATGATGCGAATTTCCGCGTTAAATTCTAGTCATCTAGTCATTCTAGTCAACACACACGGGAGGCTTCAGCTTTCAACACGCGCGTTTCTTGTGGCAACTCTCAATTCGCGTCTACCGCGCCGCGGTAAACGCATCATTCACGCAGCGCCTTTCACGCACTAATGAAGTGAGTACACTCAAATGTTCAAGCATCCAACTACACACGGTAGACACAAATTTGATGCCTCAAATGAGTCTGGTGTGAACTCACAGTAAGTCATCTATTTAAAAAAAAGTAATACAATTTAAGTTTTCTAATAAAAATATTATATATAACTAAATAAAATAGAATTTATTTTGCAACAGTTAGACACATTCAGATTAAAAGATCATGGGAAATATTTAAGTCAAGTGTTTCAAAACTTTTGACCGGTAGTGTGAACTAATTTAGGTATGGCTTGTAAATATAAAAATACAATATTTAATTTAAATTAAATTATTTAAACTATATACAAATATGTGTTAAAGAAATAAAATGCTGGTTTGTTTCAACCCATGGTTGAGTAAAATATGGACAAACTCAAACATTGGGTTTAAATTAACCTGTGCTTGTTTGTTTCAACCAATGGTTGGGCCAAATATGGACTTTTTCTAGGTTTATTTAGATCAAGGGTTGGATTTGTCCATACTTTACCCAACCGTTGGTTAAAATAAACCAGCATTGTGTGGAGTGTACACTGTCAGATAAAATGGTCACTGTCACTGGGGCAGTTATGGGTCCTAATATGTACCATTTCATTTACTGTAGGTACAGATATGTAGGCTATACATTTGGTACCAATATGTATTTTGAGGTACTCTTAAGGTGCAATTTTTTAAAGGGTACCGCCCCAGTGCCAGTTCAACACCATTTTCTAACAAGATATTAAGTCGTTTTTTTCATTCAATATATATATATTTAATGTTATTCAACTTAAATCTTTTACCTAAAGTTAAACTAAAGTGATATTTGAGTTGAACATTTTTTAGGTGTTAGCAATTGAAGTATTTTCTTAAGTTGATCCAACTTTTTACAGTGTAGATGTTAAATAATGTTGAAATCACATATTTTTGGAAGAATATTTCATTCACCTTGAAGAGCTTCAGTAGGTCTATTTAAATATAAAAAAATTTGCTAAAAGTCCATTTCTCTATGGAGAAAATGAATGTGATTTTTACTTCCGTAACTACACATTGTGCTCTATTCTGGTGTTTTTAAGTGAAGAGTGGAGTTGGGTAAATTGGCAGACAGTTGAATTTCAGTAAGTGATGTGTATGTTTAGATCTACGACCGATCGATTTCATTTTACTTCCCAGTATAAACAGGAATAATTCCTCTAACGTTGCATGCAAAGTGTGTTTATGAATGAAAGACTGTCAAGACTGCAGTATGTTTTACACTTGTCTACCTAATTTCCACAAATGAGAGCCCTTCAAATTCAACACTTAGTGTGTGCGTCTTAAACTCTACAGCAAGAATTTGTTTTGTTGTTTACCCTTTGATGGCGATTTGTGGTGTTTGATTGTTCACATTTGAAGATCAATTGTAATGAATTTGTTTCTGTTCTTATTTATGATGGGTAACCCACTGATTAAAATGAAAACCACTTGTGGGTGGGTGCACTGAACTTTTAATATGGATCTGCGTCCCACACCTTAAGCTGCAATGAGGTAGTTTTATTGCTGAATTTAATGGATCACTTTTGACCTTTTACAAAAGAAGGTGCACCCCTATTTATTGTTTGCAGATTTATGCCACTTTAAATATTTTGAAAAAATGCATTTGAAAGTATTGCAAAATAACGAATCACAATATTTGCTTTGTCAAGAAACCCATAGATGTTCAGTTACACGTTTTTAATTGTGTTAAACTACACCACAATCATATTGCAGTTATGAAGATTCAGTGTGAGTACATATTTATTCACTGTAATCCAAACCTATGCCCTAAAAATGTATTAAGTAAAACGTTTTATTTTCCTAAATGAAAAGGGCAGCTTATGCGAGCAACATTGTGAATGTGTCCGTTGCAACGTTTCAACAATTCGTTGATATTTGTAGTGTTCTTTGTTTTGTTTCTTAAACAAATATTTGCACAAAATGTTCGTCGGTTTCCAAAAATATGCGGCAAATGGACATTTTCGATTTGAAGGATTGCAAAAATGTCATCTTCCTGGATAGCAGTGACGTTAGCTGGTGCTCAGGATCCTGTGGTTAAAACGCACTGCTCCGACACCAGTGCGTTTGGGCACGGTTCTTTACGTATGCATTCAACAAAACCCCACAGTGATGAAGCATTATATGAAAGCCCATCTTATGTATTCCAGTTAAACTGTTTGCAACTGGCATTTAGGGTATTATTGTTAAATTATGAGTATATTTGTCTTGATACCTTTATACTGTGCACATTGCAAGCCAAATCAAAGCACCATATCTGTATATTTTTGCATTATGCATTTATTGATCCAGATAATATATTTCAGTATTGTATTTTTGATGGTTGGTCCTATGTCATACGTTTGTTGTAACTTGGTTGCTTTTTGTGATAAAATTTGAATATAATGTTGTGACGGATATGTGCTTTAAGTCATAAAAAATAAAAATTCAACTGTTAATATGCTATTTGTGTTACTTAAGTCTCAAGACAAATTAGTTTTCTTTTTAAATCTCACATTACACACGCTGTTTTTGCTTATTCCATGTTAATCTTGAGTGTTCCTAGTGCATCCTTGATATATCCAAAGAGTGTTTAGTTTTATCAGATTTATAAAAGACAGATCAGCTGTACCGATTTTTTACGAGGCGTAACGCAGGATGAGTGAGTCACGAGCAAGCAACACACACAAAACATTATCACAAAACTATTTTTGGACAACTTATGATTGACTATGTTTTTATATGCACTTACGCACCGATTGCCAAAAACACAGAAGTTTGATGTAGTTTTACTTACTGCCTGCGACTCATGACCCAGTTGGGACTGCGAAACTTTAACGAAACTTTGCTGCTACCCCCAATAAACAAACTATATCCATTGTTTCCATAATGCCGGGTTCTTTGGGAAGCTGAACACGATTAAATTTTCCTCACAAACAACAACAACACACTTCTAGGGTGACATTGATTTTGTGTCAGCTCTTGGTTGGTGTGTGTGCGCTATTCTGGTTAAAATGCCCATATAAGGACTTCCACTGGACTTCCTGCACTGTATTTGCCCATAAGAAAAATAAATCAAAGCAAGATTGTTACATGTGAATCTTTCATGTTTCCGAAACTTTTACCAACCCTGACGAAGCACAGAAATACTTTGTCATATGTCTAACTGCTTTTTGACACCTTGCCAGTTTTAAGCATGAGTAATCCAACTCTTAAACAGTGTTAATAAGTCAAAATGCATGAAATAGCTTTAACCTTAAATTGTGTAGAGCAATTCAAATAACTCAAAAAAGTTAGTTTAATATTGCTGTAAAATAAGCTATTTTAAAAATTGAATTTTTTTATTGACAATCTGAAATTGTATGTAGATGTTTTGTACTGTATACCACGGTAAATGATGTGAAAATGTCAAACAAGCAGTGGGATAGACAGAAAAACTGATGATTTTTGTGTGTGTATGTTTGTATTTAAAACTGAACGGAATTCACGTCAGCTACAGTGAAACCGTAACTTTCAAATCGAGCGTTCAAATTGCTCTCTTGTTAGATCATCAAAGGTCTTCACAGGGAACTAAACAAAAACAAATGACTTTTTTATCTAGCTTACTCATGGAAGAATCGGGAATATTTGGACCTCGTGCTGGGAGGGCTTTTGATCCGTCATTAAGATTAAGTGAACTTCAGAGTTGAAATGAAAGCTGCATTAAGTGCGAGGTATTGATGGTCATGGAGGCACGACTGCTCTTTACCCAGATATTTCTTAAGAAAGTGCATATATGCCTCCAAATTCAAAACCCTTCGATCTCACTGTGAGTTTGTGAAAGGAGAGAATGCATGTATATGTTGGAAACAAACTCAAACCAGTACTATCAATGAGATGATCTGTCGATTAAATTCGGAATGACTCAATGTTCTCAATTGACAGGAATATGGCAATTTCATCCACTGTACTATGTGTCCCAAGTCCTATTACCAGACACTTCCATGGAAACCAATATAACACAACAGTCATTGGTACAAATTGCATGCTAGAATGCGTCATATACAGAGGAATACAGAAATACATCAACTGTGCCATAGTTAACGAGTCAAGGCCGTGAATATGACTGACACTTAATACTGCAACAGTATGGCCTCTGTTCATTACAAATGCATTAAGCAGTTTTACGTTCACAGGACCTTGAAAAATACCTCTTTATATGGCTCTTAGAAATGTCTTTGTTTGCTGACAGACCGCTCTGGCCCTCCGTTCTGTAATTCTACCCAGCGGATGGGCCATTTTTAAGGGCCAGCGATTCCTTCGTCACTACGGATGGTTGGCAAGCTTATCTCAAAAGCATAATTTCAGACCACTTCCTTTCTTTCAAATAAGAACTCGTATTCTGCTGGCGCCGGACATTCAATGACACAAGAGCAATCCGGAAAATTGCTCTAAGGTCAATTTAAACGTTAAAGAGGAGCACAAGAATATCATAGGAGATGTGAGACATGAAACGTTTTTATTTAGCTTTTCAAGGGCATCTGAGTGCAACTTGGACATTTTAACACAAGGTAGACGTTGGCACAGCTTGTTTAAATCAAAGGGTGGAACAAATACAGTTTATTTTTAGAAAATATTTGAGGGTAAGCTAATATAAAGTGATCATGTTTAAATAGGATATGCATAACAGATTCTTTAACATGCACATAGAAAGCATAAAGGGAATCAAAAGTTTCAAACTTAATTTTAATGTCATCAAAGTTTTGTAATTGCTGTGATGATAAATCGTTACAGTGAATAAATTGTTTTATATTTTTATGCTACATGTTTTATCTTAATGTACATCTTTCATTAGTTAGTTTTGATCTTTATTTGTAATGCTGTTTGCATTTTGCTGAAAAGTAATACAGTAGGCTATGTCATGGCCAGTTTCCAGACAATTTTCTTCCCTTATGGGTTTCCAAATTAGTTTCTAAACATCAAATGAACATTTCACAAAACCAGTCATAAGTAGCACTGGTATATTTGCAGCCAAAAATACATTGCATTGGTCGGAATTATCATTATTTTTTATGCCAAAAATCATGTTCCATGAAAAAATTGTAAATGTCCTACGGCGAATAGATGAAACATTTATTTATCTATCATTACTAAAAAGTTTTGCTAATGACTTTATTTGGACAACTTAAAAGGCGATTTGCTCAATATTTCAATTTTTTGCATCCAATTTCTAATTGTATCTTGGCCAAATAGTGTCCTATCCTAACAAACCGCATTATTTAGCTTTCAGATGATGTATAAATCTCATTTTCAAATTCTCAATTTCAATTCTTATTCCAAAAGACAATTTTTTCCATTATCCAGTTTTACATTAAATCTACAGGCTTGTTTCTAACTGTCATGTATGCAGTATTTTGACATGCCATACAAGTGTGCACGCACCGGCAGAGGGCGATGAACGACAGACAGCATTCAGGACCCCCTTATTTCCCCACCCACACCTATACCCCTTTACAGCCCACCCCCTCCCTAAATAGAAGGAGGTGTCGTGGAGCTCTGGCAACAGACCCACAATTGAGAATGGGTCTTTGGGTTCCGTCGCGACCCGTGAGGATAAATCAGACGAGCCAGGTGATTCTCAGTTCGGTACCCATCACCAGTAACCATGTGGATCTCCAGACACCAGGACTCCGGATTCAGATGCGAGGAACTGGATTTGCACGCGCACCCCGAGAGCTCAAAGCAGAGACCGGGTCTGGTTGAACGTCTGATGCTGTCATGAGCCCCTTTGCTGATGGAAACCCGTGCGTAAAAACCGAAGCAGGACCCGCGCAAGAAACTCGCGTAATGACCACAAAGTAGCCTGGTACACCGTTTTGGGATTGTTTCTGAATTTCTCTCATGCGAAGTGTCTTTGCGGATAGTACCTTGTGAACAGTTTTTAGGAAGCTTATTCGTGGAGAGATCTCAGCGCGCACCGGAGTTTGCGCTCTCGCGTCTCGCCATAAACTCAAGCGAACTGTCCAGCGCGAGGATTAATCTAATATTTGACACCAACAGCTGAAAGATGGATAACGTGCCATATTTTGTGGCGGTATATGTACTCATTTTCTCCCTCGGATTTAGGATAGAAGAAGGGATGTGCCAACATTACTACCTCCTCCGCCCCATTCCCAGCGACACTCTCCCCATAGTGGAACTTCAAGAGGACCCGGACCCCGCATTGGACCCTAAAGAGAGGGATCTGAACGAAACCGAACTCAGAGCCATACTGGGAAGTCACTTCGACCAGAACTTTATGTCTATAACTTCACCTGAGGACAAATACGCAGGGCACGACGACCTGAACGAATCAGAGATCACGAAGCTGCGTCCCACCGGCGTCATGCCCAAAGACATCAAGAACATGGAGTTTGATATCCAACATGGTAAAAAACAAAAGCCGAGTAGGAAACTCAGAAGAAGGCTTCAGCTCTGGCTGTGGTCCTATACTTTCTGCCCCGTGGTGCATACATGGCAGGACTTGGGGAACAGATTCTGGCCCCGTTACGTGAAGGTGGGCAGCTGCTACAATAAAAGGTCTTGTTCGGTTCCAGAAGGGATGGTTTGCAAACCTGCCAAATCTACCCATTTTACGGTTTTGAGATGGAGGTGCCTGCAGAGAAAGGGTGGACTGAAATGCGCCTGGATACCAGTTCAGTACCCCATTATTTCAGAGTGCAAATGCTCCTGCGCGAACTGAAATAAGCTACATGCTCATTTTCACATGCACTGTCTAGTGTGGGAATGTATATTTTATGTACATGTGGTGCCATTTTAGGTTACACTTATAATGGTGTTCATGTTACTGTTGTTTAAATTGCATAAGTTAAGTAGGGATGGACTTATGTAATTATATTGTGGAGCTGCTTGTCATTATATATGGTTCTTGTTTTTACTATAGTAATATGTGTGACATGGACACAAACAATAATGTAAAATGGATTAATTTGTAAAAAAAAAGAATGGTCAGTATTTGCCTATACAATAATAACCAGTGTCTACTGTAATTGCTAAGCATCATTTTGTTTTAATGTAACTTTAAACATATATATTTATGTGAATGAACATTTCGCGTTGCGGAAAATTTAAGTGCATCTATTGAAGGAATTCCATGCTTTTTCCATTATTCGGAAAAGAAAACTTTATCTTTATACACCTCAGACTGGAGAATATACATTACAGTCTCGGTGTGCTGTAAATATAAGGGGAATGGAAAATAACTGCTCATGTAAATTAAAAGAAACTTCTATTTATTCTTTATGTTCATGTAGTCAAAATGCATTTAAAATAAAACCACTAAAAATGACACTGACTTTGCTTATTTCACACTTTTACTGTACATACACTGCCTCTGGCACAGTGCGTCACACCAACAGCATGCAGTGAAATCCCCCGGTGGCTATTTATAAACTCCTGACACTGATGTGATGTTAATGGAGGTGATATTATTTTAATTTGATGTATGAAGTCAAGTCTGGATCCTAATGGACAATCAGTGATTCGTATTCCTCAGAGGGAGTGGATTGGTTTCTTTGTTTTTTTCCCTCAGAGACGCCGTTCTGTCCTTAGACAGTCTGAAGGGTCTTTGTAAAAGGATTAAAAGTTAAAGACCTTCATTTTCAGATTCTTTCATTTAATCTGTGTGGCGCCTGAAACACATGCTGGAAGGATGATCACATGTAAAACCTTCTCTGCTCTGTCTGCTGCCTATAAGTCTATTGGCATCAAAAGCACAACTTGACCTCGGAAAGGAATGGTGATACTAACGTTCCAATCTATATCGATTAAGTTTAAACCCCTTATTTGACAAACAACATAGTCTGACTTTTGCAAATGCACCGTTACATCATTTTGAAGGGAGGTTTTTGCAGCTCAATGACTTACAGTAAAGCCTGCGAGTTTAGAGAGTGAGATGGATCACACAAAGTTGAAACACTGCTTTCTATCCAAAATAAAACTTGCTCTTGACATAAGAGTAACTGTGCTTGTATAGTATAAAATAGATTGGTTGCTCATAAAAACACATTTAACAACTTCTGGATCTATCCACATGCACTGTTTGCACTATAGTAATGCATTAGATTTTGACAAAATCCACCAGAACATTGTATGGTTTCTCACAGTAATGAGGGTCTAATCTATTGTATACATAGTATTATTTCTAAAGCCCTTTCTAAACTTTCCAATATGCTTTGTAAGCTTTCTTTCTTCTGTGTGCATTTTTCACATAACAGGCCAGCACCGTGCACAATTTTCAACAACACCTTAATCTGTAACTTTTAAACAAAACACTCATAATTGCTCCAAATCATCATACTCAGGGCATCATGTCTTGGGAAATAAAAAAATATCAAAAAAATTCATCTCACACAGCAACGTGCCACCCACGTTTTGGAGTCCATCCAGTATCACTAACAATCAGGTGTGAGGAACAGTTGCCCCCTTACACGCTGCGCCCTTCCCGCGATGAAAGCCAGTCTGGCCACCCAGGCGCTCTCTCTAACCATGACAGAGCGGAAAAACCACCAGTCATTAAACCGTCAGATTGTTTTTTGCGCAGACACTCCCTGAAAGAAGCAGCATTCTCATTGGTCCAAAACCAGTGCGTGTTTCCTGGCGACTGGAACGCTGGCATGCAAAGGATGGATGGAACCCAAACCAAAGGAACATGGAGACATGAGTTTGTGGGCAATACAAATGGACTGGAAACTGTTACTGAAAGAACTCCAATCACAAATATGTGATTGACAGATATTTACATAATTCTTTAATGACTCAAGCTTAATGGTACATTTAAGATCAAACCTCCATGGATTAACAGCATCGATTTTTATTTTGGTGCTGTACGTAATCGCTTATGGTGCCAAATGTTATGTCATAAACATTGAGACATGAGACAAAAGCGGTCACTGGGGTGGCACCCTCTCAAAAGGCGCAGCTTTGTACCATATTAGTACCTCAAAGGTATACATTTTATCAAATCTGTAACTAAATTGTACATATAAGGGGATTTTTAAAGGGTGCCGTCCCAGTGACAACTTTTTTAGCTTTATAGAGCATATATAGCCTAGAGATAAAGACTCAAATAAAAGTAGAAAATCTCTTATATATTGATTATCTTTGTATGCTGTGTGGCATTACATTATTATTTCTGCTTGTTTATTTTTGCTGTTAGACAAATTTAGCTTTGAAAGACAGATCAAATGAGCCTACAGAAAAACTTAAAACAGCCTCCAACTGTGAAAGCAGATTTTACTACTGAGAAATTAGGTTGTTTTCAACATTACCAGTGAAATGTGTCACTTTACAGCCTTGACTTGTCAACGTTTCTCATATTTTATGAACGTGTGACACTTAAAAAACAACATGTGGTTTACCTTGCATTTATACATATGCAGATGATGTCAGGAAAAGACATGTATCAACACAAACCTGTCACTCCTCTGCATAATGTTCTCTTTACATTACGTTTGTATAATGAATACGAGTATTGGCATAGGTTATAGCTTAAATATTTGCATATACTCAGTGTGTAAGTTTTCATTAATTGTTGGTTTTCATTTTTGACACACTGTTGGAAAAAAATGGTCAAAAAATTGTCTGTCAATGGGGCTGTATCCTTTTAAAATTTACACATGTGCACCTAAAGAGATTAGTACCTCAGATGTACATATAGGTACCAAATATACTCTATATCTGTCTTTAAATGGTATATGGACCTTTTTAAATAAATAAAAAAATGTCACATACACATAAATACAAGTACGACATGCAGTGAAATACTTTTAACAACTGTCCGGTATTCAAACATAAAAGGAAAAAGCTGGGTATGCAATTTGGGATTAAAAAAATAATAAACCAAAAGAAAGTACATTAATAAAGTATAAACTATATAAAATATACACTAAAATATACCTAAAGGATTATTAGGAACACCTGTTCAATTTCTCATTAATGCAATTATCTAATCAACCAATCACATAACAGTTGTGTCAATGCATTTAGGGGTGTGGTCCTGGTCAAGACAATCTCCTGAACTCCAAACTGAATGTCAGAATGGGATAGAAATGGGATTTAAGCAATTTTGAGCGTTGCGTGGTTGTTGGTGCCAGACGATCCGGTCTGAGTATTTCACAATCTGCTCATTTACTGGGATTTTCACACACAACCATTTCTAGGGTTTACAAAAAATGGTGTGAAAAGGGAAAAAAAATCCACTATGCGACAGTCCTGTGGGTGAAAATGCCTTGTTGATGCTAGAGGTCAGAGAAGAATGGGCCGACTGATTCAAGTTGATAGAAGAGCAACTTTGACTGAAATAACAACTCATTACAACCGAGGTATGCAGCAAAGCATTTGTGAAGCCCAGGGGCGTCAGTTTGTGTTGAAAAGTGGTGGGGACAAAAAATCAGATGAAAAAACATTACAGCAGGACGGGAAAAATATTGAATAACGGCGCATCAAAAATGGGCATAGTGTAAGCCGGTCAACAACACAAAAATTCTCAGCATAAAGAAAAAATTTTCTTTGTATTTTTGCCTTGTTTTCAGTAAAAGTATCTAAAAATTCTTAAATTAAGATGCTTTTTCTTGAAAAATAAGAAAATAAGTCTAGTTTTTAGACGAAAAATACCAAATTTAAGTGATTTTGTGCATAAAACAAGCAAAAAAATCTGCCAATGAGGTAAGCACAAAAATTTGAGAATTTTTCTTAAACACTAAATTCTAAATATTGGCAGATTTTTTTGCTTGTTTAATGCACAAAATCACTTAAATTTGATACTTTTGGTCTAAAAACTAGATTTTTGCACATCAAGAAAAAGCATCTTAATTTAAGAATTTTTAGAGATTTTACTAAGAATTTTTTTCTTGAAAATCTGACTTTCTTCCTTAGTATTTTGTCTTGTTTTCAGTAGAAATATCTAAAAAATCTTAAATCAAGACGTATTTTCTTCATGAGCAAAATGACTTTAGAAAATAAGTCTAGTTTCTAGACAAAAAATATACAATTTAAGTGAATTTGTGCTTAAAACAAGCAAAAATATCTGCCAATGGGGTGAGAAAATTTTGCTTAAATTAAGTGTTTAAGAAAAAATAAATCTTATTTTTAGATTTTTTTCTCACCCCATTGACAGATATTTTTGCTTGTTTTAAGCACAAATTCACTTAAATTGTATATTTTTTTTCTAAAAACTATACTTATTTTCTTAGGTCATTTTGCTCATCAAGAAAAAGCATCTTGATTTAAGAATTTTTAGATATTTTTACTGAAAACAAGACAAAAATACTAAGTAAGAAAGTCATTTTTGCAGTGTAAGTCGCAAGGGTATTGTTTGATTTTTCAGAAAATTTTAACCAAATGCTTTCAAAAAGTGGTGGGGACAAAATTAGCCATTTCAAAAAGTGGTGGGGACATGTCCCCAGCGTCCCCAGTGTAAATGACACCTATGGTGAAGCCACAACATGCACAACCTTGAGGCGCAAGGGCTACAACAGCAGAAGACCAAACCAGGTACCACTTATCTACACTACAAATAGGAAAAAGAGGCAACAATTTGCATGAGCTCACCAAAAATGGACAGTTGAAGACTGGAAAAATGTTGCCTGGTCTGATGAGTCTTGATTTCTGTTGAGACGTTCAGATGGTAGAGTCAGAATTTGGCGTAAACAGAATGAGAACATGGATCCATCATGCCTTGTTACCACTGTGCAGGCGCTGGTGGTGGTGTAATTTTGTGGGGATGTTTTCTTGGCACACTAGGCCCCTTAGTGCCAATTGGGCATCGTTTAAATGCCACGGCCTACCTGAGCATTGTTTCTGACCATGGCTTTTTCCAGCAGGATAATGCAACATGTCACAAATCTCGAATCATTTAAAATTTGTTTCTTGAACATGACAATGAGTTCACTGTACTAAAATGGCCCCCACAGTCAACAGATCTCAACCCAATAGAGCATCTTTGGGATGTGGTGGAACGGGAGCTTCGTGCCCTGGATGTGCATCCCACAAATCTGCATCAACTGCAAGATGCTATCCTATTAATATGGGCCAACATTTCTAAAAAATGCCTTCAGCACCTTGTTGAATCAATGCCACGTAGAATTAAGGCAGTTCTGAAGGTGAAAGGGGGTCCAACACAGTATTAGTATGGTGTTCCTAATAATCCTTAGGGTTTGTGTATTAGAACTATATAAAATGTGAAAATATCAAAATATTATGTGAAAAATAGCACATAAATGTGTTTGTATGATTTTCCTTAAAGTGTCCATGTCCAGTATGGTGTATATAAAATGACACTGTGCTGTGCAAGCCCAGAGGTAGAGTGTTGAAGTGTCATAGTGCAAAAAGAAGGTAGTCCAGACCAGAACTAGATCCTGGGTGTTTCCTGGTTTAAACTCCGAATGGCCTGCAGGAAGAAGCTAAAAGGTGCTGGCCCAGTGACATCTTGGGACCATTTTTTTTCAGACAATGTAGAATTAAAAAAGGAGAAGGTAAAAATCTCTGGGCTACCTTACATTTGACCTCTTTTTGGTAAAGGACTGAAATCTCCATGCGTCCATCCATAAATGCATGGTTTTTGTATCTTGCAATGGGCTTCTCCTTGGAGTTTAACACCTACTTGGCAACTTGCATTCTCATTTCATTTAAATTTCATGCATTTAGCATGCATTGACTTTAAAACAACTATTCAAGATATAACTTTTTTCAGTATATGTGTTCCCTGGGATCAAACCCATGCACTGCTAACACAATTATGATTCTTTGAGGCTTATTACCAATTACCAATTTACCAGTGTCTGCCTAAAACAAAAAAATTTAAATATAAACTGTTATTCCTTATTTTTATGCATTTATCCTGCATAAAGAAAGGCTTTATAAAAGAAGACAATAAATGCGGCGATTCTAGTATATTCAACAAAGACTTATGTCAAATATGCCTTTGAAAAGCATAGATGCAATAGATTGTGAGTGGTGCTCTTGATGACGATACAAAATCATTGAGAAAAAGGTCACTGTGATCTTAAGTTCATAGCTGAGATCATAGTGCTGGGTTGAGAGATGAGTGCATCTTTGATGTTTAAAGATCAGAGTTATATTTGCAGACGCGAAGGGTCAAATTGACTTTGTCGTGTAGGATAGTCTGTACTAGATATGATTAAAGAATGCTTTATTTTTAATGAGAGAGAAAACATCAATCCACGGTCAGAGGAACTGCTAACACATTATACCATGGTACCTAGAATTGACTTAAATGCAGGACTTTCGGAATACTATAATACTCAAAGTATACATATAATAAATTAATATATGTGTTTTTTGGCATATTGTAATTATAGCAAGTAACATTAAAACACAGTGGAGCAGTTAGCTTGTGCATTTTACACTTCAACTGAAGATTGACAGACAGAAATGCATAAAACCCCCCGGCCTTCAGTCTGAGCTTAAGATCCCATAATTTTCTCCTCTTTTAAAAACACTACAGAAATGTAAGGGATGGCAAATACTTGACTCGACTGAGGTTTAATCAAACCGCAAGCTTCATCTCCCTTTTGTTCCTCCTGCCTTTTTTCCTTAAGAAATTGGCAGCGCAGCCCTATAATTTCCCCCAATCGCCAGGCCAATGTGGGCCCCGTGCCATAGTTCCACCCATTGCTGTCTATATTGTAAAGAATAGGTTTGTTCCTGTAGCAGATGCATGATCTCTTATTCTGCCTTCATAATACTTTAAACAAACATTTTAATCCTTTACTGAAAGACAAATCCCTGTGCATGCACTTGCCACCCGTTCACCGCATTCGCAGTGTTTTTGTAAGACAAAATCGTACGGTTTAGGATAGAGCACAGTTTTGTGGTGCTCTCATCATGCATGACAGCTGAAGCAGATATTTACAGGAGGTAAGATGAATATATAGATTTGAATCGTGATGATCTGGAACAGATCACCTCTAGTACATGTTGAGACAGCATTTTGTTTGTGTAAAAGCTCATTAATGTCATGGAAAGCTCAGAAACCGAGTGAATCTGTGACAGAGTAAGCCTTCCTTGTCCAGATCAGTTATTAAGATCATTTAGGAATTGGATAGAGGGATGTTTTGGATGGCAGCATGATGGACAGGGCTCAAGAAGAAACTGTCGTGGATGTATGTTCAATCCAAAAGCCAGATCCATCAAGGAGGTTGGACTGATGTTGAAAGTATTGGCAAAGCTGATCCATAATAAATGCACCCAGCAGATTGTGGCGCCACTCTCGTGTGTTACTCCGCATATGAACATTATGTCTATGGGCTTGTGTTGGTTGAATTTGTTAGACAGCATGTAACAGCATGTTTTTGTGTCTGGATATGTCATGGAATTAAAGTTTGTAATGACTTATGAGTGATAGCTCACTATGTGTTTCCAGTGCAGACACAAAACTGATGTATTACGGATCACGGACTTCTTAACATGAGACGCAGTGTAACGGAAGATGTGAAGTCATAAAGCATAGTGGCATCAAATGTCTGCGCTGCTATATATTTTCCAAAGTAAACGTGTGTTGTTTTTGATGGATGGGGCGTAGGGGAATTGCTAATCTAATTTTCAAAATTAATTAATTTTTCTGGTATTTTACTGCCAAACAAAACATGTAGCAAAAGTTTACAGTATATAATTGTTATATAATTGAGTCTGTCAGTCTGATATCATGCCCCTTGTCACACGTTGATGTTCAATATACATGTAATGTGAAATCATTAAAACATTTATGTATAAGCTGATAAAAACACTGATTGCTTAATGTGTGGTCTTAAAATAAATAGTTTTGGAAAATACTTTTATTTTACATGTTTTATTTGAACTTTCTTACCACCATAATTTTTCCTTTTTAGCTTTTGCTCAATATAGGATCAGTTTATCAATATCATAAGACATGAATACATCATCAGCATCTTGTATCTCTCATCTGTATGTATGCCAAGCAAGATGCGCCCCCCAGTGGTTCATAAGTGAGTATGCATTACTACAGAAGAATTCAGATGTTTGCACCACAGTAAAACTTCAGTCTACAACTAACAATAAATCTCGTTTATTTGATGAAAAAGTACCTACAGCCAGAGGTGTGTGCTTATTATCTTTTTCTAAACCAGTGGTTCTCAAACTGGGGGCCGCGAGATGGTGCCAGGGGGGCCCCAGTTTTATGACATTTTATATAATACATTAATTTATCATGAATTCTCATCTAAAATGTATCTTAATTTATTTTCATTATCACGAAAAAAATAAGGCTACTAACCAACAGCACAGCTTTGGGGGGGGGGGGGGGTGCGAAGGAATGCACCATACATAAGGGGGGCCGCACGGTGAAAAAGTTTGAGAACCACTGTTCTAAACAATGTGCCATGAGGGCTCGATTATTTATTAGGAAAAAGTTAATGATGTCTACAACACATTGAGAGGAAAGTATTTATAGGTCCTACTATAGGAACCCTTACGCTAATTAATCATTATTAAACTATAGTACCAGTTGTTTGGTCTCATTTGAGAAACCATGTCCTATCACAACACAGTAGGCCTAGGCCTAACCATACGATATTTTTATAGTGAAACTACACATATGAGAATAAAAAAAATTATATTATAACACATATGATAATAAATAAAAGTGTATTTATAATGAAAATATATACATATTTCAAAATATATAAATGTGACCCTCTCTGTTAAAGTCCAGGCTAATTATGAGATTTGGAGCATCAAAGTTTTAATCATACTTTCATTTTGATTTTAATATATTGATCAGTCAATATCAAAGATATTACAGTTATATTTTTTACAGGACGTTCTTTATGTGTTGCATTGTGCGCTCATCTTGTGCCCATCATACAACCAAGTCGTTTAATTAAACATTGAGTTCCTACAATGTAGTCATAAAGCCATAAAGATCCCAGCGGTTTTTACATGTTTTTTTCAAGTCATTTTACATTAGTCAAACGATTAATTGAAATTTCTCGCATACAAAATAAAAGTTTTTTCATCATTTGCATTCATGTGCGTATATTTAAATGTAAAAACAAATAAACACATACACATACGCACACGCACATATATAACACATTTATATTTAAATATTTTTTTCTTAAATTTATACATGTATGTGTGTATGCAAACACCAACTTTTATTTTGTATGCCATTACCGTTTGACAGCCCTCACAACGCGGCGCTCATCTCACGTGAAACTGAAAACAACGACTCAACCAAAAAGCCAAAGCGTCCATCTACATTTAGGTATGTGACATGGTTAAAACTAGTTGTTCAGATAGAAAGAGCTTGAAAAAACTTTACAATGACACCAAGACCAAGTTCAAGAATAACAAAATACTGGCCATTTGAAACTCGAAAATCACCTTATTTTGTCCCATTGTTTTCCATTTTGCGGGTGGTAAAACCCGTGCGCGTCGTTCAAATTCATTGAAATTTCGTTCACTTGTATTTTAGCAATTAAACTAAATCAAAGTTACAATTTCCAGAATTTTTTACTTCGCACGTCGCTTGAGGTAATCCGAAATTTCGTCGAGAGGAACCAAATTGTCAGCCATGACAGCCGAGATTGTCACGTGCCTACTACATGTCTTTAATAATAATTTATTAATTAGACAAACATTAATAATATAACATAGACTATTTCTGTGTTAAAGAAAGTTTCATGTACAAACAGACAGGTGTTTTCTGCTTCATAGGTAAGTCAGTAAAGCTAGGTTTGCGCTAGTTAGTTTAATAATTCTCTAAGTTAAAAAAAAAGGCTTCAGGCATTTAGTGGCAATGCACATCAATTCTGTTGTTATAATGATCAGGATAAAGGGTCTTGTTTCACCCTGAAGGGTTTTATTTTACATAAACAACCATTGGCTGTACATTATCCCTTACTTACAATCCCTGAACATATAAAACACGCAATACCTAATCATAGGATTTTTTGCCATGTAAGTAAACATGACACGAAATATTGATTTGAAGTGTTTTATTAGCTCATTCGTTATTCGTAAACGAAACAGCGGAGTGGTACATTAAGCATAAAAATAGTACTGGTTAAGATCAATAAAAAAATATTACCATGACTGACCAATCAGAATCAAGGCTGTTTATGCCCCTTTTTTAAGGCGGTCAAGTGGTGACGGTAGCCCCATGTGCACACCGTGTAGTTAATCTGCGCTTTAGGCATTCACACTACACTCAGATCAGTTTGGCTATCACATGACTCATTTAACAGTAAATATACATGAAATTCCATAACCAGATTTTATTAAAACCTTTGCACAATTGTCATGTCCCATACAGGTACGTCATTTGTTTTTACTTTGCGAGTGTGCAAGTATTACATACTTCAGTGGTTACGCAAATATATAAAACCAAACCATAGATGGCACCGATAAATGGCAGCTTTTGTGTTCGCCAGCTTTTCGAAAGCGATTCTGAAGCATCCATCCATCAAAATACAAATGACAGATTTATGGCGCTGCTTTTGAGACCATTTCCCCCTATACATAGATATTACCTCCTAAATTTTGCAGCTACGTTAGAGTTATTCAACCTGGCAAGCATGAAAGCATGAGGCAAGCTTTGGAGGGAAGACCTGCACCCACATGCTGGCAAAGGGGAAAGTTATCATGGATTAACGCCTTGTTTCTGCTTAAAGGAATGCCTCATCAGAACTGCCTGGGCGGGACTGCGGACCCGGTCTTTGGGCTTGGAGAGGGAGGCTATGGAGGTGTTGAGTCAGTGTTTCCACGGCGGCGCTGGAGGAGAAAGCATGGCGCGCTTTCTATGCGGTGACACCTCATTGACAGGTATGTCGGAGAGGTGTGCTTGTGTCCTGGAGCCGGGCAGCCGTACCGCAGAGCTTGTCAGCCGGACGCTCGGTGTAAATCTGTCGTCACAAACTCATACGAGGTCTCACCAGGGTGCGAGGCGACACGGTTCTTGTCTGCCCCCGCAGGACAAGGCCTTTGTAAGACATGGCATCTGACCAAGACCACCAGTGCATCTTGGCCGGTCCTTGCTAAATAGTTTAAATGGTTTCAGACCTCATTTTGTGGGAGCTGTGGAGGATTTATTAGATTGACCACAATAAATAATGCTTTATATTTGAAATTAAATTAATATATAAAGTGACTGTTTCACTGTTTTTTGCCTTCAGTACACTGAAAAAAAAATACATTATGAAACTATTATAATAGCCCAGCAAAAATAGTCCACGAGATCCCCTTGATATGCCGTTCTGCATTCCCTGCGTGAATCCGAGCTCAGAAGAATAAATAAGGCACGTTTGTTAAGCTTCAGATGTAAACATAACTTGTTTTGCAGCCTGACTGCTGTTCTCCGCACTGAACATCACAGATGTGCGGATAGTCGAAGGCAGAAAATCCACTCTGAAGAATGTGTCTGTTTGACATGTGCTCTCACGGCTAATAATGGATGATGTTGTTATAGAATTAAACAGCTTCTCTAGAGGGAAATTCCCAAGCGTTTACACAATGACACCGGCCATCATGACCATGAAATCATAGAAAGAGCAGCACAGATGTTTTTCAAAATCTCTCTTGTTGCGTATTGAACATGATTAGGGACAGTAAATTATGGCAAAATTTACTATTTAATGTTCCTGTAGTGCTGGGGTGTGCTTACACTCAAACAAATAATATAAAAAAATGGTCCTAGATGTCACTGGGGTGTTACCCTTTTCGAAAAGCACATCTTTGCAACTAAAGAGGTTAAATTAGTACCTCAGAGGTAAATATTTGTAAATCAAAGGTTCATACTGGTACCAAACGTGTACAGGATATACTCAAAAAATTGGATTGGATTTAAAAAGAGTCAAGCTTTAGCCCCTTATGATTTAACATATGCTGGGTTGTTTCAACTGGAGATGCACCAAATATTAAATGACGATACTGATTAACTTGCATTAAAGGGACAATAAGTAGAATTTACCCCCATCTAGTGGTGAAATTGTATTTTGCATTCAAACGAATAGTGCTCTCTAGCGCCGCGCTTTTCCAAATGCATGTTGCAACTACGGTAGCCGTTATGTAATCACTGATCTCCTTGTTCGTTTCAGCTAGTTCACTTGTTCTGAATGAAAACGTTTTGTGGAAACATGTTGGTAGGCTAGTGCTTTTTGTCCCTCTCTGCTATTATAGTTTATCATTACGTTGGAACCATATATATCTATAATAAAGGCTACAGTAGATGTCTCTAACGTCATCACCTGGTGGCCATCTTACCTCAGACAGCTCGCTCACTCTAAGCATTGTGTTTAATGGTGCGTGTACGGATAAATCACCATAACTTGCTCAATTTTCGGTTTGGTTTCTTACAATTATTATTAACATGGCTATAATTCTGGATGCTTTAACATGTTTCATGAAAATTATTCATAAGTATGCAGTGTCATAGGTACATCTTTGACGTTTATAACAAACCAAACCGTTTGAAAATCGGTAGAAAATTGAGCAAGTTATGGTCATTTAAAAGTACATGCTCCATTAAACACAATGCTACGAGTGAGCGAGCTGCCTGAGGTAAGTTGGCCGCCAGGTGCGGACGTCGACCTCTATTGGCCAGCAGCGCGGGCGAGACATCTAGCCTTTATTATACATATCTATGGGCGGAACGACATGGAAGCCTCCTTGGACTTACCCGTTTAATGTAAGTAAAGAGAAAAAATTCTAAGCTTACAAAGAAAAGTCAGATCACTGTCAGAGTTCATTTGACACCAATGAGGACATAATTATGAATAAAGACATTGATTTTAATTAATAAAACACTTAAAACCATACTTACTGTCCCTTTAACTAAATTCTAAAGATAACATTTTCTGAATGTTATTCATTCACATAATGGCCATTAATATTGAACAATAAACTAGTGATATTTTAACATTTTCTACACAGAACTTAAATTTATGCAGTTTCCTGTTCTCTTTTGATTTACCGGATATATCGGCCATGACCATCGGCTGTTTTTAAAGCCAATGGTGTGAAAAATTTATTTAATCAACTGATAACGATTATTAGCCAACATATCGGTGCATCTCTAATTTTAACCCATTGTTGGGTCAAATATAATTTATTTTTTTGGTTAATATAACCCAATGGCATGGGCTCAACCATTTTTGACCTAACACTGGGTTAAAAATAACCCAGCATTTTTTATAGTGCATAACTGTACTGTACCTAAATAGTACATTTGTAAAGGGTACTGACCCAGTGACAACTTGTGACCATATTTTGGACATTTGTCTCACAGTTTTATAATGGTGCTACAATTTCTTTATTGATATTATTGCAAATTATGCAGTGTAAAAATTCTGATCCTGTCCTGTATATCTTTTCTTGTTTTAAGGACCATTTTATGTGTAAGATGGAAAGGCATGTGTAGTTTAATATGACACCTGTTATTTATAATTTTAATTGACTTACAGTATTTACAGTTTTATTAGATTATAATCCATTTATAAGCACAATAAAATGTGCAATAATACAGTACTATATATTCTATATACAGTAACTATATATTTAATCATTTTCTTGTTTTCTGTATTTGTTTATTTCTTTGTCTTTCTTGTAAAGCTGATTTAAAACATAAAAAAAACCGTATATCAATAAATTTTACTAAACTTGACTTGAGTGTAGCTCAGTTGGTAGAGCGTTGCACAGCAGTGCAAAGGTCATGAGTTCGATTTTCAGAAAACATGCATGCTGATAAAAGTATACTGTATCTTGTAATGCACCATAAGTCGCTTTGGAAAAGCATCTCTCATATGCATAAATGTAAATATAATGTGTCATAAGATGCACTGCATGGGAGGCATCATAGTGTTACACTAAACTTGTAGTGTGCTTGTACTACAGCATTTTCCTTTAAAAAACCCATTTGTGCAAGAGTGTAAAAGATTAACTGTATAGATTAAGTATGTGTCCTGCAACATTACATCACATTTACATTTATGCATTGGGCAGATGCTTTTATCCACAGTGACTTGGGGTACACATGCGTTCCCAGGAAGTCGAACCAAATGCAATGCTCTACCAATTGAGCGACAGGAACACTACAGTAGTAAAGAGATAGAGAGAAAGAACTGGAGAAATGTTATTGCACTTGAAGATGGATGAGAGTCTGGTTCGTGTGCCAGAGGGAGACTCCACATTTCCAGACTGGCTCTGCTTTGGCGGGTGTCTGAATATGTGTGTGTTTGGAGGGGGCTACACTGCAGCACACTGTTCAAACTGTTTATGCATACCAGCCTGCTCTGAGTGGCTCTTTGTCATGAGCTGTTTACTTAAACTTATTTTGGGAAAATTCCACATGACTGGACAGGATTTCACTATAAATCATTGAATCTGCAGCTTTGTGTAATGATAACTTCTGTCAGTCATTCAGTCAACATAAATTTCTTTTCTTCTGTGTGTTTTTCCACAGAGCCGAGCGCTATTGTACCACCACCAACAGTATTGTGTGAGAGTGAAGGTAAAATCGTGTGCTCGGAAGAGGATTCAAAGTCTATCGAATTGAGATAAGAATTTATGGTTGTTGTTCAAGTCAATATTTAATAACATTTAATAACTTAACATACAGACACAATTGTTTCATTAATACTTATAATATCCACTAGATGGCATCAGTAAATAAAAAGCCAATTTTATATAATAATATTGAATTAGTACTATAATAATGAAATTCAGTTTATCTGTTTACTATGTGAGGCTTTACGTCAGTCAATATGATGCATATTACAATATTAGGAGTACAAAAATGTCAGCCCACTAGTAAAAATGCCTCTATTTTGTGAAATGCATTTTCATTACAAGTGATATTAACAACAATATGAGCTTAAATGGAAGAATAAATCACAGATGTTGTTCAATATGGTCCCAGACTTTTGGACCCCACTGTTATATTAAATTAAGTCTAAATGATTGTCTCTCTTAGAATGTGGTTTGCTTGATATCCTCATTCTCATTTTTTATGTCTTCTGATCTGCTGGAGAGAGAAGGTAAAAAACACTGTAGATTCATAAAACAGAGAAGAGATGTATCAAAAATTAAAATAGTGAATGTATATGTTTGAGACATACCTTTGATTCTTTTTATTCCTTTTATAAACATTGTTCGATGTAACAATCACAAACACCACCACTAAAAATCCAGCCACAGCACCGAGCCCAACCATGACATTTTTAAGACTTGACTCCGAAGTATCTAAAAAACAGCACACTCATTGTAAATGAGCTGAACTTTATGTAATCAGTGATAAGATTACTGGAATTGGTCGATAGGCTAATGCAGTGAAGGACAGAGTAAAGCAGAGTAATAAAAAGGTTTTTTATTAATTTGCTGATATAGTGGTTTGTGTTGATAGCGTTGTTTGTTACCACTACTATAATTTGCAAGCTTTGAAAGTGCATAAAGTCATTAGATATAAGATATCTTATCAAGAGATCACATCTGATTATCAACACAGAGATTATGTTTGATACTATCAACATATTGTTTATCATTTATCTGACAAGGATCACAACTATGGAACATAATGTTTTTTGGCTGTTTGTATGAGTAGGGCTGTATGATTATGACAAACATATAAGTTGTTGATTTTTTGGTATTGTAATTGCAATGACCAATGTTTAGCAATACAATTCAATATAATATATGTATAATGCATTTATATATGTATAAATGTGCTGCTTGCTTTGTTCTTTATGTAGCCTACATGCCCAAAACCAAATACTGTTTTATTCATCACTAGATAATGCAAATTCTAGACTAGCACAGAAAGAAAACTTATTTAGATTAAAAATGTGCACAATGGAAACATGACAATTTTGCATAAACTCCCATATATAGCAAAAAGTTTTTAAGGTTGGGTAATGTGTTTTTTCCGGCAATTCAATAAATAAATATATATTGCAAAACTGCAATGGAAACCTGACGTGTAAAAGTCACATGATCATTCTTTAAATATGGAGCGGTATGTTTGATTGGAGGACCAGACAGAGACAGTGTGGTTTGACTTCATGTGGCGTCACAAGAACCGACAACCCCATGACATCAAAATAAAGTGAGAGGGAGGCCCTGTCCCAAATGGCACACGCCGGACTTGTGCACTCTAAAAATGGCCGGGTTATTTTTGACCGATAATGGGTAAATATTGGACAGAAGACACCACTTGGTTAAAATTGACCCAATGCTGGGTTGTTTAATCCAACTGCTGGGTCATTATGAGGCTGTTTACACTTGGCATTAACATGCGTTTTCGTCGATCGGATCACAAGTGGACGACGTTAATGCCAGGTGTAAACGGTGTTCAAAACGTTTTGAACGCGTCCACTTTCGACCACTTTCAACCACATTCAGAGGTAGTCGAAACCACTTTCGATCGGATCGCTTTGGAGTTGCGGAACGCAATGTGGTTGAATGCGTTCGAACAGCCACATGCGACCGCCTTCTCTCCGCCCATTTATCTAATCTGAGGTATTAAACACTAATTTTACGTCTTTTTTGACTTCTGCCGTGAACATACGGTGAACAGCGCTATTTTTAGCCTTTCATTGATAAAACTACTGCCGGGTGTTCTCCGTAGTTTCGTTTTGAAAGCGTGAAAGTTGCGCGATCCTATTTCATCAATTGCGCTGAAAATTCACAGAAAGCTCCAACAAATAAACGTACAAAACACTGTGCAGCATGTATACTTGCTAAACAAGCAGCGGGCTCCGACATAATATAAGTTTGCGTCCATATAAACTCATAATTACTCCCACTCGCGTTTGAATGACAGCAGAGAGACTCGCCCACCGTCTCACAGACCACCCCCTCACAGTATTCAGGACAGATGCGGTCGAAAGTGGACAAAAGAGACGGATTTAAATACAAGGTGTAAACGCAATGTGTCTCTCTCGTCCACTTGTGATCCGATCGATGAAAACACATCTTAATACCAAGTGTAAACAGCCCCTATGCCTCATGGTTGCATAACAGCCCAGCATGGGGTAATTTTTAACCCAGCATGTGTTCTGTCCAATATTTACCCATTATGGGTCAAAAATAACCTAGCCATTCCTCAGAGTTTAGTGCAGACTTTAGGGACACTTGACATGAGTCCACGAGGGTGCACCGGAGTCGTATTTTGGGACAGATTTGACAGATTCGAAATAGGAAAATAAGTTTTCTTCACATCCGTAGTCTGATTGCTCTTTCGCAAGGACTCTTTTGCAAGGACTCTTTCGCAAGGACTTGGGTAGGTAAAGTGCGTGGAGCCTGCAGTGCGGGCTTTGCCAAAGACCGCTTTAAGGATGCAAAGGGGGTGCTGATGAGCACACTTCGGAACGTAAAAATGACAGATGGGACACCTTACGGACCACGAGACTGAAGGTCCATATAAAGTGCGCCATTTGTGACAGGGCCGGAGTCGACTGCTCTGTATGCTTTCGAGGGGCTCTCGCTGTATTTTTATGCAATCCGCATGTAGGTCTGCACGGCGCCGTATGAGGCCGAACACACCAGCTGGGTTTCCATTAAACACATTGCGCAAAACGTTACCATTATTTTCTATTTTCACAAAAGTCTTTTAATGGAAACGCAGCGTTTGTCACCCAATTAAAATAAACACTACAACATGGGTTCTGATGCGTTTTTCTTCCCCTCAAGATAGCATATATATGAAGAGTTTCGTTGCAAAACGATATGACTCCGTTTTTTTTTTTTTCAGAAATTAATATCAATTCAACTGCGGTTGGTTTGTTTTGATTTAAACATTCATAATTAAAAAATACAGCATTATTTAGTTCTTACCTTTGGATCCACATGGCACTCCATTGGAGATCAGCATGTGTCGGGTGACATCCAGTGACCCGTCATTGACTTCTGGTGTAATGCCCAGTAGGTGGCACATAAGAGCGTACACGTTTACAGACTCAAATGGTCCAACCAACAAGTTTTTGTGGAAATCTGGTCCTACTGCCCTGAAGAAAGCCTTCATGTCCATGACCTCATTGTCATAGCCATGTTCTCCTAAATTGGTCTGGAATGGGAAGAACTAGAAGATAAAACACAGAACGTTAGAAGTGATTAAATGTAACAGTGTTTTCCATATATATATTCATTAAAATGACCTATTATCCAGTCCACAGTGTTACATACTGTCGGCCTATACAGTAAGTAGTTTAGCAATAAGTCCATACCCCATTAATGACATATCCTGGGTCTGCATAGAGAATTATGGGTAGAATGCGTGGATGGTTGGCGTAATGCAGTCGTGCAGGCATGTCCTCCTTCGTGTAAACGTGAAGGTTTGGATGACCTCCTTTCAAAGCTTTGTAAACCTTGTCATGCCTCCCGTCTTTGGGCAACACTATCCCAGAGGCTCCATAGTCTACCATGTGGAATTTCAGATCCAACAAAGAGAAGCCTGGGATTTTACTGAGAATGATTTCGTTTACGTTTTCTCCTTTAAACACTGTGCTCATTCCATGGTCAGCAGTGATGATAATATTCAGTTTATTACTAAGTCCATGTTTATTTACAGTTTCCCTTATGTAGCCCACTGTCCGGTCAACTTTTTTGACAGCCTCTCGCCTCTCAGGTGAATCAGGCCCGTGCTTGTGCCCCGTCTCATCTGGGTCACCAAAATACAACGTGACAAGGTCTAAGTCTTTCTCTTTAAACCATTTCCCAATTACTGTATCCACATTCTCCCTCCATACTGTTTCATTGGTGTGGTCATAAAATCTTACTTCCACTTTTTGTTCTTGAACTGTTTCGTTTTGGTAGGAAGCAGCAGTGCCAGGAAAGTAATGGGATCCTGTTTTTAGACCCTATGAAAGTCACAGATATAATATAATGTGCATTTAACATGATGTTGAAGATATATTGTTGTGCTGTGGTATCAGTTGTATATTTGTATAGCAAAGCAATACAGTTTAATGTATAAAACTAAACCATTATACTTGTACGTTAAAGCATTGCTTGTAACTTATGTAATGACAGTGAAAATTAAAAAGTAGAAAATAAATGATTTCTGCTTAATCAGAAAGACTATCAATGTCAACTCTGCACATTCATTGTTCAACTTTCTTCTTTTGCCTTTGGTTTGAGATGTACCTGTCTTTGAGCTGTAATCCAAATAGGCAGACTGCCATTATCCCAGTACTCATTCTTAAACTGTGTCATGTAGTACTGTTCCTTTTCCTGTGTGGTTATGTTGAACCAATTGTTATGAATCACACCATGGTTCTCAATGTACCTTCCTTCAACAAAAAAACAAACATATTTTTCATGTCATTGCATAGTTTGGTGAGTATTCTGCTTGCCAAGCCTGAAGATGGAGGAGGGAAATGGGAATGCCGATCTTTATCCACCATCTTTATATCATACACTTCTAAATATTAAGGTGCTTCACAATGTCATAGAATCCTGCTCCTGGAGGGCAGGTGTCTCTGCAGAGTTTTGCTCCAACTATAATCAAACACACCTGATCCAGCTAATCAAGGTCTTACTGTACGTTCACACCAGATGTGGAAGAGGTGGCAAAACGCATGTAGTTGGACGCTTGAACATTTTGAGTTCATGCATTTCACTCAAGCGTGAAAGCTGCGCTTGAAATTCTAGTCATTCGAGACATCACGCGGAGATTTGCGTCATGGGCGGGGTTTATATAGCTCAAATTGAGTAAACTTACCAGATTGTTCAACCTCCTCACTCTTCCAAACAAGATCCTTTTAATTCCTGTTAAAGTGCGAAGATGTCTCGTGTAGTGACGATAATTGTCCTCCATTGTTGTTTTGTTTTTCTGCCTCCACTCACTTCATTTAATCACGTCACTGCTACGGCATGAAAATCCGCCAAATGTAATATTTTTTAAGTTTGATCACATGGCAACTCTCAATTTGCATGGACACGTGGCAACGCTCAATTTCGCACCTTCAGCTTTGTTTATACTCGCACTTTGGTCCGCAACGCGAGCCTCTGCTGATCGCACGTGGTCTCAACAAACGGACGAGGCGTTTATAGGCCCTGTCCCAAAAAGCGCACTTTATGTGGATTTGCGGTCTCGTGGCTTTAAAATGCGCGTGCTCGCTTAGTCTACGAGTCTAAGTAGGGTATCCTATCTGTCATTTTTATGCTTCGAAGTGTGCTCATCAGCGCCCCCTTTGCCCCCTTGATGTGGTCTTCGGCGAAGCCCGCACTGCAGCAGGCTTCGCACACTTTATCAACCCAAAAGTCCTTGCGAAAGAGTAATCGGACGATGGAAGGGAGGAGTTCACACTGACGGGCAACTTCTCTTCCTATTTCCGGTGTGACACTTGAGTTTGTCCCAAAATACGACTCCGGTGCACCCATGTGGACTCGCATCAAGGGTCCCTAAAGTCTGGACTATATGATGTCATCTTAGGAGGACCACAAGTCCGGAGTGTGCCATTTGGAACAGGGCCATAGATGACACGCTCACTGTTGCACTATTATTGAACCACCAGGGGGCGACGCGAGCAATCGAGTCAAAAACAAACACAAAGAAGAGGATAAAAGTTGTCGTCTGGTGGAACAATCCTGCTTCTAACATCAGAGCTTGATATATAAATATGAGAACATGAATAAAACAACAATCTCTTAAATATGTTTTTATTGAACAAGATCATTTCATTAACGTTTTACTAAACAAACTGTACAGACATCTTAAGGTTTGTATTATTCCTCATCCAGTGGTTCATTCAATACAAAATAAGCCAAAAATTCTGAACCAAATCAAAAAGAATTTTTGTTTTAAACTGCAAAGTTTCCATACTTTACTTTGAGTGTCATATAAATAGTATATGCATTATTTTGCATGGAGTGGTCAAAGAGATAAAAAATCGGCTCAAGTTCGGTCAATTTTGGATGCGGAGCCACGCGCCGTTACAAAAGTTACCGTGCACACCTCCACCCAAAATGGGGTCTCGCGCACCCAACCGCCCACTCTGCGTTGATGTCATTTTTGCCGTGCGGACGTGTTGTAGTATAAACAAAGTTTTACGTGCTGCGCAGCATGATGCCTATTTGCATTTTTGCATTGACTTAAAATGTAAATCACTCACGATTGCCGCCTCTTTTGTGTCTGGTGTGAATGCACTATTACTAGGTAGACTCAAAAATGTCAGGCAGGTTTTAGCTAAACTCTGCAAGGCACCGGCCCATTACGAGTGAGTTTGGACACCCCTGTCGTAGAAGAACCATTTTTGGCTAAATGGTTCTTTAAAGAACCTTTACCTCTGAAGAACCTTTCTGTTTCACAAACGCTTCTTTGCAGTGATTAAAGGTTCCTGAGATTATAAAAAGGTATGAAAGAAATGATTATTCTAAGAACCTTTGATTGAATGGTTTCTTGAGGAACCAAAAATGGTTCACTCTGAAGAACCTTTTAAGCACATTTTTATGAAATGCAATGTATTGACTTTACATAAAATGAAACTAAAACAACTCAGCAGTCTTTTTATTCTGTAATTTCAAACCTAACATTTGAATTTCTCTTGAAATGTTTTGCTTGGAGTGTGCATGTGCTGTATTTGGAGTAAATGCCACTTGAGTTGAGATTTTGACATTCATACATAATTAAGTGTGGCTTAAGTGTCAAAATATTTTTTTGTGGGCACAGCTATTATTTTTATATATTATATATTGTCACTTGAGGACAGGATAAGGTGCAAATGTGGAAAGCGAAGTGCTGGGACTTTTTTCCAAATTAAAGCACATGAATTCTCATAAAAATCTTATTGCTATTCATTTTTGAAACACATTTTCTGCCTAAAACACTAAGTAACATTCACTGGTACTGTGGCAGTGCTAACACACTATAAATATATGGAGTTTTGGATGCAATAGATGTTATTGAACTGTAAGAAAAACATTATCTGCTCTTAAACATGCAGGTGTACTGTGCACTGTCAGACAAATTGACAAAATTGGTCCCTAGCTGTCACTGGGACGGTACCCTTTCAAAACGTATACTTTACTTTACTTTTACTTACATACAGTATTGGTACAAAATGTATTCATATCTGTATCTAAATGATATGTATAAGGCGTTTTAAAATGGTACTGCCGCAGTGACAGCATGGAAACATTTTTGACAATTTTCTCAAAAGTGTGAGATTGTTTTTACTTTAAAACAAACAGAATTGCAAAGTGATTTTGAATTTCTCTTCTTTGTTTCTTACCAGTTAACAGTGTAAAGTGTGAAGGACTGGTCATGGTCACGTAAGGTGGAGTGATGTATGTCGCCTTGACTCCTTCCTCAGCCATTCTGTCCAGATATGGAGTGTCCACATCTCTGTCATAGTCCCACCTGAAGCCGTCAAACGAGATTAACAGCAGTTTGTTTTTGCCTGTGGTGCATTGTTCTTTAGCTGGAGCCGAGAGAGCGGCGGGTATTACAAGCAGCCAAAGACTCAGTTCTAATAACATGACTATTCCACTTAACTCACAGGTACGGTTTAGATTGAATAATCTTGCTGAATGCCCGATGGTGTTAATTCTGGTTTAACAGCCTGGACCTGACTTTGTCTTCTGCTATTAATTTTTACACACTGAGGTTTCTCCTATCACTGGGGTTTATGGGACGGATTGCATGCTTATGTTATCTTATCTATGGCTTTATCAGAAGTTATAGGGTATCTGGAATAACTTTGTCCCTTTCCTTTGATTTATTCCCTGCTGCTTATGAAATCAAATAATGGTTTTATATAACGACTCAAGGTTAAGATGTGATGTGTCAAGGGAAAGATAAATGTCTAGCCAGCCATGATACTCATTGCATAATTCAGTTTTGCGTCTGCTTGTGGGATTAGGACGGGGTCATATTTAGTCATAGAGTGCTTTAAAAAGTGACCCACAATGAGCAAGGGACCGGGCAAAAATGGTCACTGGGGCCTACACTCACAAAAAGTACACTTTTTGCACCTAAAGAGGTCAAATTAGTACCTCAGAGGTACATATTGGTAGCAAAGAGTGCATATTAAAAGCTTAGAGGTACATAATTGTGCCAAAATTATACATATCAATAGCCTTTATACAGCAAGGGGTTAACAAATGGTCACTAGCTGTCAATTTGGATGTACACTTCTGCACCTAAATATTTCATATATTAGTACATCAGAGGTACATATTAGTACCTGAGTGCATACGTATTAATACCAAATGTATACATTTATTTACCTAAATGGTTCATATTAGGATATTTTTAAAGAGTTGTGCCCCAATGACTGCTTGGGACCATTTGTCTGACAGTGTAAGACACTAACAGGCTTATCTTTCCCTGCTTAAACATATTGATTGTGAGACCTCACATTACGTAACCACACAAATAAGATAGATATTCATGATCCTGGAGGACTAAAGTCATTTATATTGTTTGTAACCCTTCAGCATTACTGCATATTTTAGGATTATTAGATTTTTAAACGATCCACATTTGAAAGCGCTTGTAAAAGTCTGTGGCCCAAAGAAATGCATATGTTAAGAATATTGCAATGTGTTTGAGTTAAATTTTCCTGAGATAAATCACTTCCATCCTTTTAGAATGATGGAATGGGTGCATTAGTCCCAAACTGCATTTACGGCAGTCCAGCAGAGGGCAATATTTATTATGGTTTTAACAATATTGTAGTCATGTTTCTCCACTCTTAAAATTATAAAACAAATCTGCTTAATTCATAGAAATGGAATATGGATTTAAAGAAACGATCATAGCGATTGATCTGGTCTTTAACTGGGTCACAAAACAGACAAATGCATTAATGACACATACTGTGAACATATGAAGAGCTCAGATAATGATATTAACCACATGCTCTTGGCATGTACTATATGTTTATAACATACTTTCCCTTCAATTCTGCTTAGTCCCGGCCCAAGGCCATTCAGAAATATAGTTTTGTTGGCAGAGCTAATTTACAAGAAAACATCCATTTGCACTTAGAGGGTTTTGCATCTAAACTCATGATATGTGACCTGTTCTATTATTTTAAGCTCATTAAGACTTAGAGACACAATTTGCTTTAAGCACTGTCTGTGAAACCAGGGGTAAATATTTTTGCTTTTTAATGATGTCACTGTTATGCTGTTGCTTCAAATTATTTCAGATGTATATTATAAATGTAATATGACACTGTTTTTTTGTAATTTAATGCATAAAAAGCAAATAGTGACACAAATGGTCAGTAAAATGATCTGAATTTGTCATGAATATGATACAGTCACTCCAGAAGGTGTATCATATTCTATTGAAGTCATTTTGTTGCTGATTACTCCTGTGCTTTCAGTTTTGTTGTTGTGTTGTCACTGTTGAGCTTACGTTCTCACATAAAATCTGCTGATGAACTTAGGAATTCATTTTCACACGATAGCAAGCTGTCCAGGTCTTTAGGGAACAAAGCAGTCAGGCTTTCTTTTTTATAAAGAGAATACAAACAGTATTGTTTAAATTAAAATATATTAAGTAATACACATTTATTCATTGACAATAGCATTCCTTTACCATGCACATACCAGAAATGTTTTTATTATTTCATAAAAGAATTACCAACTCTTCATTCTTCATCATCATAAAGCTCTATGTAGGATTATTTTTTAAGAGTTATTTTTTAAAACTCTTTTTTTTCAGATAACAATGCCTTATATGTGCAAGCAATTTATCACATTTACAGCAAACAGTTACAAAATTTTTTTCTTGTTTTTGCCCTTTATTTGTAGGTGCCAGCTGTAAGCTCTTCTGTTCATCCTTTGTCCAAAAAGCAATATTAGAATTTTCAAGAAGGAAATATTTCAGGTACAGTACTTGCATATTATTTCTATTGAACCATAAACTTAAAGTGTCATGTTTGCATTATAATATCACAATTACTACAATTTAAACAAAATGGATAAATGATATATATTTAGCAAAGGGGTGTCTTACTAAAGGTTCTTCATATGTAGGGGCCCTTGTCATCATACAGTATAGTTTATGAACCCCTGACTTGTTTATTCTTGTTTATTTATTTGCTGACAGAGCAATGACTTAAACAGCATTTTCTTTATTGGTATAATTTGTAACCTTTGATATTGCATGAAATTATTAAGGGATCTCTTATCAAGATAGGCCTACCACATTGCATGTCATGTCATATTTTTTGTGTGCTTTGTTATATGCTTCTGAACTTTTACTAAGTTAATAATATTAGTACTTTATGAGATGAATTGCGCACTTATGTTCTCTTATCCTGTGGCTTTATCAGAAGTATGGCAGCAGTAATTACTCGGCTGTTTTTCCAATGTAAAATGCTTACAGAAGTACAGAAGTCTGATATTTCGTTCACAGCTATTTTTCCTTGCAACCCCATCATAACCCATCAACAAGACTTAATGTATCTCATACTATGTCTTTCAGCATGAATGATATATTAATAATATTGATAAACAAATTAGGAACACATACAGTATATACATACAGTATTTAGCGTTAGTATTTAGTAGTGATGTAGTACTCGAGTGCATTCTCGGACTCTTTCCGGACTTGTTCCTTCAAAGACTTGGTCTTGACTCGGTCTCGGACCACAGTGGGAGGAGAAGGACTCGTAATTGCAGGCAGAGTTCTCGAGACCAGCGCATTTTTTTATGTTCATATAAAAAAAAAACACACAACACATAACAATAATAATAAAATGCAATGTTGACGGGCATTATTTGAAAATGACACCCCATAATGCAATGCAAAGATATTGCCATCAGAGCCGTTTATTTATCTCTAGAAAAATAGGCAGATGATGATGCATGTGGTAGGGATTTTTTTAATGATAGTAAAAGCATAGTCCTTATTAAGACATTAAGACTGCTCCTCTAAACAATTCCCAATCTAGCTTAGTCTATAGGCCTAACTGTTGATTATTAACTGGGGTGATATTAAATAATGAATATGTAAACTGACATGTTTTGTTATGGCCTTGGTCTCGACTCCTAAAGGACTCGGTCTCAACTCAGACTTGCTTCATCAAAGACTCAATCTTGACTCAGACTGACTGTATTTGAAAACCAATGGACTTGGTCTCGACTTGGTCTTGACCCTTCAAAGACTCTGTCTTGACTCGGACTTGACTGTATTTGAAAACCAACGGACTCGGTCTCGACTCGTTCTCGACCCTTCAAAGACTCTGTCTTGACTTGGACTCGACTGTATTTGAAAACCAACGGACTTGGTCTCGACTTGGTCTTGACCCTTCAAAGACTCTGTCTTGACTCGGACTTGACTGTATTTGAAAACCAACGGACTCGGTCTCGACTCGTTCTCGACCCTTCAAAGACTCTGTCTTGACTTGGACTCGACTGTATTTGAAAACCAACGGACTCGGTCTCGACTTGGTCTTGACCCTTCAAAGACTCGGCCTTGACTTGGACTCAGCTGTATTTGAAAACCAACGGACTCGGTCTCGATCCTTCAAAGACTCGGTCTTGACTTGGACTCGGCTGCATTTGAAAACCAACGGACTCTGCTTCGACTCGGACTTGACTGTATCTTAAGACCAACAGACTTGGTCTCGCCCCTTCAAAGACTCGGTCTTGACTCGGACTCGGCTGTATTTGAAAACCAACGGACTCGGTCTCGACTCAGTCTCGACCCTTCAAAGACTCGGCCTTGACTTGGACTCGGCTGTATTTGAAAACCAACGGACTCGGTCTCGACTTGCTCTCGACCCTTCAAAGACTGTCTTGACCCGGACTAGACTGTATCTGAAAACCAACGGACTTTGTCTCGACTCGGTCTCGACCCTTCAAAGACTCGGTCTTGACTCCGACTCGATTGTATTTGAAAACCAACGGACTCGGTCTCGACTCATTCTCGACCCTTTAAAGACTCAGTCTTGACTTGGACTCGGCTGTATTTGAAAACCAACGGACTCGGTCTCGACTCGTTCTCGACCCTTTAAAGACTCTGTCTTGACTCTGACTCGACTGTATTTGAAAACCAACGGACTCTGTCTCGACCTGGTCTCAACTCTTCAAAGACTCGGTCTTGACTTGGACTCGGCTGTATTTGAAAACCAACAGACTCGGTCCGGACTCGGTCTCGACCCTTCAAAGACTCGGTCTTGACTCGGACTCCACTCTATTTGAAAACCAATGGACTCGGTCTTGACTTGGACTCGGCTGTATTTGAAAACCAATGGACTCGGTCTCGACTCGTTCTCGACCCTTCAAAGACTCGGTCTTGACTCAGACTCGACTGTATTTGAAAACCAACGGACTCGGTCTCAACTTGGTCTCAACCCTTCAAAGACTCGGTCTTGACTTGGACTCGGCTGTATTTGAAAACCAACCGACTCGGTCCGGACTCTGTCTCGACCCTTCAAAGACTCTGTCTTGACTCGGACTCCTCTGTATTTGAAAACCAACGGACTCGGTCTCGACCCTTCAAAGACTCTGTCTTGACTCGGACTCCACTCTATTTGAAAACCAATGGACTCGGTCTTGACTTGGACTCTGCTGTATTTGAAAACCAATGGACTCGGTCTCGACTCGTTCTCGACCCTTCAAAGACTCGGTCTTGACTCAGACTCGACTGTATTTGAAAACCAACGGACTCGGTCTCAACTTGGTCTCAACCCTTCAAAGACTCGGTCTTGACTTGGACTCGGCTGTATTTGAAAACCAACCGACTCGGTCCGGACTCTGTCTCGACCCTTCAAAGACTCTGTCTTGACTCGGACTCCTCTGTATTTGAAAACCAACGGACTCGGCCTTGACCCTTCAAAGACTTGGTCTTGACTTGGACTCTGCTGTATTTGAAAACCAACGTACTCGGCCTCGACTCGGTCTCGACCCTTCAAAGACTCGGTCTTGACTCGGACTCCACTGTATTTGAAAACCAACAGACTTTGTCTCGCCCCTTTAAAGACTCGCTCTTGACTTTGAATCGGCTGTATTTGAAAACCAATGGACTCGGTCTCAACTCAGTTTCGACCCTTCAAAGACTCGGTCTTGACTCGGACTCGGCTGTATTTGAAAACCAACAGACTCGGTCTCGACCCTTAAAAGACTCGGTCTTGACTTGGAATCGGCTGTATTTGAAAACCAATGCACTCGGTCTCGACTCAGTTTGGACCCTTCAAAGACTCGGTCTTGACTCGGACTCGGCTGTATTTGAAAACCAACGGACTCGGTCTCGACTCTTAAAAGACTCGGTCTTGACTTGGAATCGGCTGTATTTGAAAACCAATGGACTCTGTCTCGACTCAGTTTGGACCCTTCAAAGACTCGGTCTTGACTCGGACTCGGCTGTATTTGAAAACCAACGGACTCGGTCTCGACTCTTAAAAGACTCGGTCTTGACTTGGAATCGGCTGTATTTGAAAACCAATGGACTCTGTCTCGACTCAGTTTCGACCCTTCAAAGACTCCGTCTTGACTCGGACTCGGCTGTATTTGAAAACCAACGGTTTCGGTCTCGACTCTTAAAAGACTCGGTCTTGACTTGGAATCGGCTGTATTTGAAAACCAATGGACTCGGTCTCGACTCAGTTTCGACCCTTCAAAGACTCGGTCTTGACTCGGACTAGACTGTATTTGAAAACCAACAGACTCTGTCTCGACCCTTCAAAGACTCTGTCTTGACTCGGACTGGACTGTATTTGAAAACCAACGAACTCGGTCTCGACTTGGTCTCGACCCTTCAAATACTCAGTCTTGACACTGACTTAGCGTAGGCTGTCTTGTCCCCATCACTAGTATTTAGCGTTACCTCTCTTGACACAAAACACATCTTGAGCTTTTTGAGGAGAAATTTTATTGCATTTAGGTTTAAGAGATCCTGCTGTTTCCTGCTATTGCTCAAGCGTGGGGGGGACCCTAAATACTTGCCACTTCAGGTTATACCCTTATACTGTTTTTAATACACATTTTCTGTGTTTTCCGGTTGTATTGTAATAAAGAGACTGAGAAATAATTATATATGATTGATACTATACTATACCATTTCAAAACAAACAAATGTAATTGTGGCATGGTGGCCTATACTGCCCTACAAAGCGAAAGCGCAGTAACTACACATTTGGTCAAAATTGAGTTAAGGGTTAAAATGGGCTTTGTGAGATCTGTTGTGTCTTGTGACAAAGTCTCCTGGTTAAATTTTGTCCCATTTCAGAGAAATGTGTGTGCCAAAATTGCAGTAACATGTTTGACTGGCTGGTGTAAAAAACTTTAAAGCCATTTTTCTCAGTTTCAGTGTTTGCGTAGATACTGCACTTAGCCTTTGGAGGGCAGTATAGACTTTTGCAGAGTACTGTATGTTGTGTCATGGTAAAGGTACAGTATTTGTCTAGCCACTCATAACCCTTTCATTGCCTAATGGAGTTACTGTATCTGCAGAACTGAAGTGAAATTTAGCTCAAGAAATCCTTTATTTAATCAGACAGAGACTTAAATTTAAAGCCAAAGTTGGAAGAGAAGTACTGTGTGAACCATTAACCCTCCAGCTGGTGAATAATTTCCGTTGTTAAGACGTTCGGAGATAAATCCTGCAGTCTACAGACTTTTGCCACAATGCTTATGTTACCTTTTACCTATATACCTTCAATATGAGACACTATATTACACAACTAAATGATAAAAAATGCCTGATCCTTAGGAACCAAAAGCATTTAAATGATTTGTAATGTGCAATAAATTAATTTTTTATTTTTATTTTAGATTTTAGCTATGCACATTTGGCAATTCTTGTGACAAATATATAACCAAAGGAATATGTTAATGCATTTAGCTTATATTTAATGAGATCAGATAAATCAGGTGGTTCTTTTTTTGAGAATGATGAAGCTTATACATTATTTGCATTAGCTGTATAACTTTAAAAAATGCATCTATTGGATGTTCAGCAGAGGGCAGCATTTACTCACTGTTTTTCAAGTACAATTTCATTTTATGGTAACTTTTTTATTTTTGCCTCTTCAGCTGGTACTCTCCTACATGTATTTCCCACTCACATTCATGTTAATAATATTATGCTTATGATACCATTTAGGTTTTAACAAAAATGTCACAGAACACATCTCAGACCTGTCAAATATTAGGGGTCTAAATACTTTACATATCTATTTCATAGATGAGTTCTTGAATTCAAAGTTCAAGATTATAATCGCAAGGTCTTTTGCCATCCCATACCGCAATTTCCCTCTTATTTATTGTTATTATTCTGGCACTCTCATCAGATGTAGCCCAGAAGACCTACAAGATGCAAACATCATTGGTTGACATGTGCAACCTCTTACGTACTATCTGCTGATGTTGTTGGCAATTTCATGGTCTTGACCCGAGCTTTCAATAACAGAAGCACACATGCTTGTTCTATATTACCACCTTCATGTGACACACAATCATGACCCCAAAACTCATCTCATTTCATTATGCATTTTATGATGCACTATCCCAACCCCCACACACCTACTGTACTTACCAGGTTAAAGACAAGCCAAATGCTAGATGCTTACAGGCTCACCTCATGCCAGAGCATTGCATTAGCAGTGCAAAGGTTGTGGATTTGACTCTTAGGAAACACATAAAATGTTTACCTTGAATGCAATGCAAGTCACTTTGGATAAAACAGTCGGGCAAATATATTAAAATGTAAAACGTATACATACCATTTCCAAGATTTCCTATTATTGACCTACTGTATTAATGTGTGTTGTTAGTGTAGTTATGGATATCGATGTGGTAGCCACAAATATTGATCTATTTCTTTTATATATAAGAAATCTGAGCAGTGCAATATCTGTAAAATAATATTTTCATACTCTTACCTTTTAAAGTACAGGTTTCACGCCGATCTCAGAGAGAGTATTCTCTTGGTTATTGGTCAGTTGTGTTTTATGATGTGCCCTTATTGATGTCAATCAAATCATCTGGCAGCTAGTTGCTCATATGGGTTTTACTTTTGGCCTTGCTAACGGTTCAAGGTGAATATTTCATCTGTTGAAGGATAAGCTACACTCTAAAAAACAAACGGTGCTATATAGCACCAAAACAGTTGCTTTGGATCGTAACGATAGAAGAACCATTTTTAGTGCCATATAGCACCGGTGAAGAACCAGTGAAGCACCAGTGAAGCACCAGTGAAGCACCTGTGTAGAACCATATAGTGCTATGTAGAACCATATGTGGTGCTATATGGCCCCTATATGGTTCTACACTGGTGCTTCACTGGTGCTTCACTGGTGCTTCACTGGTTCTTCACCGGTGCTATATGGCACTAAAATGGTTCTTCTATCGTTACGATCCAAAGCAATTGTTTTGGTGCTATATAGCACCGTTTGTTTTTTTAGAGTGTATAACCATCAGCAGCTCGCATTTTTCTCATTTACATTCCCCTATGAACTGTATGTGAAAGCTGCATGTATGTTGCAATTAAACGCCACAACGTTAGCTTCTGCTACTTGGGCATGCTTTTTTGTGTGTGTGGGGGGTTACAAAAAGCATATGGTTTGTATTCGCACCGTATATTTGGTTTGAACAGGCAGTGCATCTGGTGGTTGGCTAGGGGGTGGAGGTCTCAGTGTGGCACTGCGCAAGCCGGATTAGATCTAAGCCTGACTAGAGCTCTAGTTAGGTTTAGTTTTAAGCCTGCACCGGGCACTTCAAATAACACATCCTAAGCCCTCGAATACTAGACTGTGGCCTGTGTCAAGCATTCTCATCTACCATATTACAAGTTTGAAAGGCACCTTGTAGCACTTGTTCTGAGCCTTTAATTGTTTTTTATGGGTTTTCCTCAGTAAAGACTCCGTACAAACTAATGAAGATGAACCTGAATTTAAAAGGTAAAGGGGTGGAGGTTAACGCTTGTTAAATACCACTGAGTAAAATCCCTGTATTACAGTATGTATTTAAGGTTATATTCAATGATGACCGATCTAAGAGGATATTTTTGTCATGTTGAAAAAATGTGCGGTAATGTATGATTTTGGAATTAATTTATGTGATATAAGTCATAATTATGAGATATGTCAATTGTAAAAGACTAGGTTATTAGATTTAAAAGTTTTCATGATATGAAAATGTTTTAATCATGATTTAGTATCTTAAAATTGCACTGAGGACATCTCATGATGACTTTCTATTTCATAAATTATTTAATATCTCATAATATGTGACTCTTTCTGTGAAATCCAGGTTAAAGTTTCATAATATGCAAAGTTTGATTTCACATTGATTTCAATTTTTATTAGTCAATATTAAAGATAACAAGTTTATATTCACTGATGTTGTTTAGATTATGTAAGATGATTTTATGTTCTTTAGCTGGGTTTTTAGAGACAGGGTCGAAATGTTAAAATCTACAAATATGACTTACCAAACCTCGTTTTCTTCACAGTATGACTGACAAAGCATCTATATATGTATCCGCTATATGGTGATGTGGAAAGTGAATAGCAGGGTGCGTGAATTGATATTATTTGTGCGAATCCCTTGAAAACAAGTTGTTAAGTGCTTGTATCAGTCAGCTGGGGTTTGTAATCAAGCCAGAGGAGAGAATCCCGTAGACGTCCTGTGGAGATGTGACATCTCCTCTCATATTGACTCATCAGCGGCTAAATGGTGCTGAGGAAAACAAGTAACAGTAAAATACAATAGATAATATTGCACATTTAATCTAAACAGGTTTGATTTCCTGCTGTTTTTGGTCATTTGCGCTCGTATGACTGAGGGCGTCAGATGCATTATCATGGCCCTGAGTCGCACTTATTTGTAACAAATGCGTTTTGAGCCACACCACTTTGCATTCGATTCTTATTGCTTAATTAGTTTTAACAGCAAATGTTGTTACACAGCAGCAGTCACATACGGATCTAATACTGAGATCTCGCTCATTAATTAAGTGTGTTAATTGTGAGTATAACAGATGAGTGCAGTATGGCTGGCTTCCTCTACTGCCTCTCGTCTACGCTGTTTATCACGCGGACGTAAGCTGTCAGCGGCTTTTCAGACACAGCCAAAGCCGCATCTGGCTAATTACCTGCCATTTATGTTGAACTCTTCAAGAAACTGTGTGAATAAAAAAATACAAATCATGCTTTTTCGGTTTAGTTCCGCTTAAAGGAATAGTTGATCTTAAAATAAAAATGGTCCCATAATTCACTCATTATAGGTGTATATGACTTCTTTCTTTAGTTGAACACATTGGGTCCGTTTCCAAGACAGGGATTAGACTAGTCCTAGACTAAAATAAATGTAAGAGCTTTCCAAACACTGCCATCTTAAAGGGGCAATGGCATGAAAATCTGACTTTTTCCATGTTTAAGTGCTATGATTGCGTCCCCAGTGCTTCTATCAACCTAGAACATGTGAAAAAGATCAACCCAGTAACTTAGTTATAGTAAACCTTTCTCTGAAAGCATGTGAAAAATTAGGTCATTGAAATGTGGCTCTCCTTGTGATGTCATAAGGAGCTCTTATTATAATAATACCGCCCCTTAATCTGCACTATCCAACCACAGCACTGCCATTTAGTGCAGATAGAAAGAGAGAGAGAAAGAGAAAATAATTGACAGCACAATTGAGTTTCAATTGCATCAAACCACCATCATTGTGATCAGTGTTTGCACTTTATCCGCTTATTTGCATTTTAAAGGACACACCCCAAAGTCCTGGTGGAAGTCCTGGCTTAAGCTAATCCCTGTCTGGGAAACCACTCCATTGAGTTGAGTTATATTAAATAATATCTTAACTCTTTCTGGCTTTGTAATGAATTGAATAGTGGGCAACATTCTTAAAGGGACAGTTCACCCAAAAATGAAATTCTGTAATAATTTACTCACCCTTATGTTGTTCTAAGGGGGCGTATACATCGAAGCGTTTAAACTTGGCGGCAGGCGGACACCGACTGTAGACGTTTGCATGCTTTTTTCGGCTTGCTATGATACTTCTGCTTCGTTTATTAGTCGTTGTACGACGCGATGGTTCGTTGTTGTGATATTTGTCCCGAGTGATGTAGTACTCAAGTTCGATACCGGTCTCGAGACCGATTTGTGCTTTCTTGGACTCATCTTGGACTTGTTCCTTCAAAGACTCTTGACTCGGTCTCAGACGAGAAGGACTCCTAATAAAATGCAATGTTGACGGGCATTATTTGAAAATGATATCCCATGGTGTAATGCAAAGATACTGCCATCAGAGTCGTTTATTTATCCGTTTTTTAGGGAAAACTCTTCCTTGAAGCTTTAAAAGCAACCATCATTAAAGTAATGCAAATGACTCCCATGGGTTAATTTATGTCTTCTGAAGTGAATCGATATGTTTTTTAAAGAGAACAATGAATATTTAAAGCTTACTTAGTGATTAGTACATAGCATATTATTGTTACTTACAAATCAGTGTTGTAAATGCAGACATGGCAGCACATTGATAACGTCATGATAATTTCTTGTGAGTGGCTGTCATATGTGCGTTTCATCCAAGGATGGGCACGAGCATCCGAGTATTCAAACGTGACATCAGTGATCAATCACGAAGACAATGATCATGTTTAAAATATTTTGTCTGGCATTTTGAGGTCTGACTGGGTAGGGTTACAAGCGCATGTGGTTTATAGTAAAGACTAGAGATGTGTTTGACTTCATGCGGTGCTGCACAGACTTTTTTGTAACATTGTTTAAAAAAAACTATCCCCATGATGCTTACACCTGGTCAGGAGTACTTGAATACAAATTTTTCAGACCTATGGAGTACTCAAAATGAAAAACTGACAAAAATGCACATCTCCAATGTCATTTCCCAATGACAACCAATAAATCAATGAGAGTTGACTTTTACATTTTGTCATTTTATGATGAGCTATTACTTTATGTTCAGGTTAGGGCATTTAATTTTCTAAAGCCAGAGGTTTTCTCTGGTGGAAGTCTCCCTTAGCACTTTGTTATTTTTATAATCTTGATTTTTGTGTGCAGCAGACCGCATATTGATAGATCTTATTGGTGCACATTTCAGTATAAGGCTTTTTACAATGCTGTGATCAATATTGTTGTGCACCACAGACTTGCCAAAGAGATAAAACATCCAATAAACAATGTAAAACATCTCCCAATCTCATGCAAAAAACAACAGATTTCATTTAAAACAGTATTGTTACTCTTGTAATCAGTTACGGCAATGCATTCATTTGCTGCCGGCCACAATCAAGCTCCAAAGATCTAAAGTCCACCAATATTTCCTAGAAGCGTTCTTTGATCAATGCTTTATCTAATCCGTTCTTCCCGAGAGCACTTCTTTTGCATGGGAACATTGTGTGCCGTGTGCATGAGTAAACTGTGTGCCTTTATTATCTATGGCTTGGTGCGTGTGTGTGTTTGTACCTGTGGCGCAGTGAGGCATGAGGGCAGGGTCTAAGATTGCCGTGCCACCTTAGCGCCCTCCTCTGACTGCTGGCTGGCCATTGGAACAGCGGCCCTTTGTGTGCTGACAGTGATGTATGGGTAATTTAAAAAGTCGTTCTTTTTCAAAGCAGCCAGCTGCTGAGAGGGCATCCAAGCACGGCCCATCCGCGCGCAGTATGAAGAACAAACTCATTTAAATTTACTTTACAGATCAAGGCAAATCAGATCTACATTAATGTGGCCGCATCCTGTTTGTGTTTCTGCCGTGGGCTGTCGCATAAAACGCACAAATAACCCAACTATACTGATTATCTCTCACATTACCAAGATAAAGTGGAAAAAGTCTGAGTTATGTGGTCGTTTAAATGCTGAGCAGAATGGGAAAAGTTGGACTGTGGGAAATTAAAACTCAAAACAAGTAATAATGCTACGACGGATCGATGTTATGAACTCTTGGCGAGTACGACTCCTAATAAATTAGAGCCCGGAATTGATTTCAGTTACGCACGCTGCATTTCATGTGCTTTTCTGCCATTTTCTATCATATAAATGTACCTTGTAGCTTTATTGGCGGTGTGCTGGTAATGAGACACCCACACCGTAATGCTGAGGTTCTGTGAGCTTCATTAACTGAAAGGTTGGTCTTCGGGTCAGAGATCAGGGTTCTCATCAGGAAAGCCCACTTGTGTTTACATGTCTCTAGGATGGAGCGGGTTCTTATCATGAGTGGATAAGAAAATGGCACAAGGACTTTAGACAATGGTACTGGATGGCACTTCCAGAAATACGGAATCTCAAAACTAGAAACTGATGGGGTTAGTAATTTATAGTAAACTAAATTAAACTCTGCCTTGGGGACCAAAGCTTTGTAGTTACAGATAAACATATATTTTTATACATTATAACTGACAATTCTTATTTATCAATGAAATATTGCAGTGTTCATAATTAACAATTAATTAATATTTAAATATTCACATGTTTTCAAAAACTTGAATCAAATGCTATGTCTTAAACAGCTCCATAGACACTTAAATAGTGCACTATTTGAGGGTACAGACATCTTGTAATGGAGTCCGAAATTATAGCGGGTGCACTTATTCAATCCCATAATGAACCCCCATAACCGATGTGCATTCAACAGCTAGCCAATACCCCTTCACTTTGAGGCCTGTGTCAACTCTATTTTGGAAGCAGACAAAATCTGTACTTGTGCCCTCTTGTGGTGATGCCTCTCTGATGATGTCAGCTTGGCGGCTTGGGCAAAGCATCCATTAACTCCGCCCCCTTTTAACTGTCTGCCTGCAGAAATTCCATTTCTGAATGAAACGCCTACTTCTATATCCAATTAATTCACGGTGGAAAACACAAGCCACGCCTATTAATTTCCTCATGTGATGTTCCGACATGAAAAAATGTCAGAATACGAAAGTCGGTCACAAGGTTTTGATTTGTTTTAATTTTTTACTACAAACAGCTTTGTTTGAACATTAAATGATTAAGCTTGACAAATACAGCCGTGGAAAAGATTAAGGGACCACTTCAAGATTATTTTTAGTTTTGCTAAACTAACTATTTATAGGTATGTGTTTAAGTAAAATTATAATTTTTGTTTCATTCTGCCAACTACTAACAACATTTCTGCATTTATTTACTGGAAATTGAAAAAGGGGGAACATGGTCCAAATAACAAAAAAGATACTGTGTTTTCCCATATTGAATACCGCAGAAAAACAAGTTCGAATTTAAATACTCAATAACAAAACACTTTTTACATGTATTTTTGAAAATTTCCGAAAAAAATTATTTAACGGATAACCCAGCCTGATTTCACGAAAATTCGTACATGTTTTACGAGTTGGCTAATTTGTATGAATTCATACGAAGTTAATCGTGCAAAAATGTACGATTCTCTTGAAAAAAACAACAACGAAACCCAACCCCTAATGCCGCACCTAACCCCAACGTCACGGGGTCAAGGCAAATCATGGAAAAACGTGGTCGTATGAATTAATATGAATTAGCCAACTCATAAATATGTAAAAATTCTCGTGAGATAGCGTTGCATAAACCTGATTTTTAATGTGCTTTGTATCAACTCAGTTTTTTACATTGCTGTTGGGTGGCTCATGAGGTTTGCTTTTGTTGGAATTCAACAAACATTGGACAGTAGGGATGCACCGATACCACTTTTTTGGAATACGAGTACGAGTACGAGTACTTGCATTTCAGTGCTTGCCGATACCGATACCGAGTACTTAATAAAATACATGATTTAAATTTACAGGTAACAGCTTTAGTCATATAATTTAACAAAAAAAAAAAAACAAGGGACTAGTTTTCCAGTTTGTTGTAAACTCTGCCTCTTTGGACAACACAAGAGGCATTAACCCCTTACACGCCGCTCAAACATAGACATTTCTCAGACCGTGGTATCGATCCCTGGTATCGGGGGACTTTCAATGAGTACGAGTACTTTAGAAAATGTGGTATCGAGGCCGATACCAGTATCGGTATCGGTGCATCCCTATTGGACAGAAAAAGTCGTAATATATGTAAAAATTATGATTAAAGGCAAAACTGGAGTGGTCTCTTAATTTTTCCTGTGCTGCATTTTAAATATAATTTTTTTTAATGTAAAAATGTACCTGTGCTTCTACTGTATACCATGTAACTTTGGTTGCTGGTATGTGTATTTAAAGCCATAATGTTTTGTTCATTTTATATTAAAAGAAATAGTGCATCTATTATATAGCTACAGCAGGAAAATATTTCAGCAAAATGTCATAATTCTGTCACCCCCATGCTATGCCGGATATATATGACTTCCTTTCTTAAACTGAACACAAATGAAAAATTGTATATTGAAATGCCGTCATGTTATCATCTTATATGCGAGCCAACATGGCAAAGCTCCAGAAAGCCATTAAAGTAATCCAAATGACTCCAGTTGGTTAATATACGTCTTCTGAAGCGAAACGATACATTTGTGAAAGAAAACGATTCATATTTTGAGTTCATTTAGCATTTGATACGTCGTGTAGCCATGGAAACAGTGATCAGCATGATAAGTCCAAACCTGGCGGCACATTGATAATGTACATAAATTAACCAACTGGATTACTTTACGTCATTTGGATTTCTTTAATAATGGATTTATTTGCTTACTGAAGCTTTGCCATGCTGGTTCGGGTTCCCATATAAGATAATAACAATGGCATTTCAATATAAAATAATTTGTTTGTGTTCAACTGAATAAAGGAAGTCATATGTTACACACTGTTGGAAGGGTGGTACTCTTTAAAAAGGTCCTAATATGTACCATAAGGTACATATATGCATACATTTGGTACCAATATGTACCTTTGAGGTACTAATATGTATATTTGAGATACTAATATAAACTTTTTGGTACAAAGCTGTACTTTTTGAAAGGGTACAGCCCAGTGACAGCTGAGGTATATATATATATATTTTTTTTTTAATTCTGACCATAAATTTGGGATGGAGGGTAAGTACAGTGTAAATTATGAAAGAATAAAAAAAATGTGAACTATTCTTTTAATTGGGAGAGGGGGACACAACCTAATGCTTTTTGGTTTTGGCTCAATCATTCAAAAAATATTTGAGTTTGATTAATTATATTTTTTTACACAAGCAACACACACATCTCTGCTACAAATGAACATTTGAAGTTTGTTTCTAGTACTTACCATTCTTGGACAATTACACCAAATGTGACAGAAGTGCAAACGTTACAACTTACACCATAGGTGGGGTTAATTGTAACAGGTAGGGGGTTAGTTGTAACACTTGCTAAAAATTAAGTTTGCAGGCAAATATCTCGATACTATTTTGTCTATATACTTGAAGTGGATGTTGTTTATATATCTGTCTATAATAGACAGGTATCCACACTTTATTCATTCATCCAGCCCTTTTCTAACAATAGTTCAATTATAAATGGATACATATGTCTAAATATGTGAGAAAAAGCAGCACAATTATGACAATTTTTTTATATGTGATGCAGTCTGTAATAACCATACTACAGTTTCAAAATCAAATTCTGAGATAATGAGCATCAAAGTCTGATTTGAGCCATTCATTTTATTATGATTTTAATCTTTGACTTGACCTTATTCAATCAATATTAAAGATATGAACAAAAATACATTTTGACGATTTTTGATAAGTCAGGCACATTTTTTTTGTTGGCAGCCAGCAATCATTCGTGTGTAGCCTATTTAAAACAACGGCAAGAATTACGCTAACGTTACACGTAACGCTGTTTTCATATCATAAGTGCTGAGGGGTTAGTTGTAACACAGCGTTACAATTAACCCAGCTGGATCAAAATATTTTCAAGCGCACCAAAAAGTTGCTAAGAGCTGCAGACATATTTCACGATGTTTTAGTCAACAAGACACTGATTAATATGTCATAGCATTGGATTTGGTATCTTACACACCCAATTTAAAAAACGAAAAAAAAAACATATGATGAAAAAATGTACTCGTTCATCAATAACTCTCTGGAAAAATATTATACATTTCCAATAATTTGCGTGAGTTACCACTAACACTGCCTTAGTTTTTACCTCGCGCACCCCTACTTCCTCAAAAAATAACTTAAGACTTGTGCAACTGTTGATGAGACACTTTGCTGAGCTGGTTGGAGGAAGACACAGAGACAGTCTTCAAGTATACTGTGACCAGACATAGGAGAACCATGTTGGGCCAGGAATGTAGGAACAAGGAATAAGGTTTTCAAATAAATTCGAGCATATTTCACATTTCTAGTTTGAAAAACACATTAACGTAACGTTCACAATTGTTGATGGACAATGTGAATCATGTCTATTGTCCAAACTCCTTTGTCCGCACACTCCATTGTACATTCAGCTGTTGAAAAGTACTTGTGCAGGAAGAGTCTTGCAAATCTTGTATACGAGTAAATGAATGTTTGACTCTTGAAAAGGCTACCTAAGTTTTGCCTAATTAGGCATTGTCTGTATGTGAGAGCGTCAGATAACTGTCATCGGTTACATATTGCCCGCTTTCCGTCTTCTATTCTACACCGAGCTAATTAAAGCCTAATTTAAAGGTTTGCTTGCTTTCTGTCAGTCCGCCGTTGCCCATAATGTGTTTTTCTGACAGAAGAAAAATATAGCCATCAGCGTTATGTTCCAGGCTTAATTAAGCAGGCGGTATAGAAAACGTGGCTTTGCTGCCGGTTCGATTTGACCTCGGGTTCCTCGCGATAGATTAGCCTCTCTCAGCTAACGGCGACGCAGTGAGTATTTAAATCCTGCCGGGTGAGGATCGCTCACTTACTTGCTCGTGCAAGGTGCAAACTTCTGTTATTAATGAAGAGGTGCCGGATCCGAACGGGTCACGTCCGGTTATCTGCGTTCGGAATAATGACAGCGGCCAATTAATGCCGAAGACGGATCTGAAATACTGTCTAGATAGGCGGCGAGCCGTCGGGATTCCCAGTTGTTTGCGAGGTGATTGTAGAGCGGAGAGGTCTCTAATCAGCTGCTGAGTGACAGCACTCCCAAAACCAATTCCTGCACTGTAATCCTCCTTTTGTGGACGGCGTTGGAGATAAGTTGGCCAGGTTAATGCGTTGTGCTCCTCTACGTGGCCACACATTGACAGGGCCCTGACAGGTAGACATAGACACAGGTGCTTGTTTATGCTAATGGCGTGTCGGACCGGCCAGATAGAGACATTGTGGTTGTGGACGCCTGGGAGGGGTGGGTGAGAACACACACACATTTTCTTTAACTTGAATTAACGGTAAGGCTTCATTACCAGGGTAAAGACTTTAGGAAACGTTAAAATACCCAGATGGGGAGCAGAGCGTTGCATATACATGTGTGTGTGATTATGGATGTGTTTAGAGAGGGTAATGGATAGGGGTGATCCTTGGTTCCTTTGGTCGTCTCCTAGGTCGACAGCTCAACGGAGAACCGGGCGCAGAGGGTCATTACTCATATCTGCACACACAGGGAGGAGCCGGAGAGGGTGGAAGCTATGAATCAAGGGCGAGCAGCCATCACACAGAGATTGATGAAAAGCCAACGCATGGTTAAGCCTGATTTCATTTACAAGCACAATTTTACCAAGGTGGGAGGGGCGTATGCGGGTACGCGAGTGTGCGGAGGGGACAAACAACACACCCCTGGGCTGGATTTCATAAAACAAATACTTGTAATGAATAATGGTGCGGTGACTTTGATTGAATGCGAGCGTAGTGGGGGTTGATCAACAATGCAAAAAGGGCCTTCTCCTCGTACCTACAGTCGAGGTCGCGTCCTCTTCGGTGCATGTTTTTGGCTCAGGGTGAAACATGACGTGAATCGATTATCATACACAGTCTAATTATTCTCATGTTTTAATGCATAGAAAAACGAACCAGACCAGGCGGCAGGCGATATGCAAATGTAATCCAGATAAGGTCAGTAAAAATGTGCTCTTAATCATTACAGTGTCGATGCGACTGTTGCTTTTGGTTTGAAAGATCGTTTTTGGAATTCCATTTTTTAGGGTTTTTACATTTGTGTAATCCTAATATATCCTTGCTGTTGTATGGAAACAGAGTAAACACAACTACTGGATACAGATAAAAAGTGCATTATGTAATGTTACGTTTATGTTTGCCGGCTCACCTCAGCGGTCTTGGGCTTTATACTGACATCTATTGCAGACAAGTTTTCATCTTCATGTACTACTGAAATTGTGAAAGCTCGTAACTTTTTTTAAAATTAACTTAAGAATAGACTAAAATCTACAAAACAACATCTTTTTATCTTTGCATTTTCAATGGCAAGCTTATAATAATAATTTATAAAGTTAAAAATGTATTATTAGTAATAGGTTGAGCTGTCAGGTACAAAATTTGTAGGAAATTTGTTGTGTCAGTTCGAATTCAACACGTAAACAACAGGATGTAAAGTAACCTGCAATTTATGTTTTAAACAGAGGGGGCGACAGAGTGCAAAAAGTTACAAATTGCAGCTGTAAATTAATTGCAACATGAGAGAGGGTGACCCGCTTCATAGGTTACTGATACACAAGCCTTCATTTTAAATAAGGGTGTGCCATTTCAAGCTAACTTATTTGAAGTATTTGTCAGCTGTTAAACTGAAAAAAATTCTAAATGCACTTTTCTGGACATTAAAATTGTTTGACCGTTTTATTCCTCCTTTAAACTGCAACTTTTTGGTTAAAAATAAACAAAAATCACTCAGTAGTTTTGTCAGTTGTTTTACAATATATGAATAGTTTGGTTTGAAAATGCGATAAGTGCCATTTTTAACAAAAAAATGAGTTACCACCAAAATCAGCATTGTATCAGGTCAGTATTAAAAAGTACATTATAAATTTTACCCAAAATTCAATTATCGCGTGTTGTTGTGTCATCTTTTCTCCATTTTTCCTAAAAAGCGATAAAAGCCAGACTTCCTTCTCTGCAGAATGCAATAAATCCCCTTAACAAATCACAGCGCACCATTCCACGCATAGTAAACAACAATGGCGGTGCATTGAATACACACAGAATCCTAGTTTTCCTCATCTACTTTGTACTTCGTGATCAACAAACCAACAAAAACAAAATAATAATTTTGATAGCATTGATAAACCTGTGGTGGAAGAAACGTAAGACACTCGGGAGACGGAAAAATGCCGGCTGTTGCTTGTTCTCACACAACAGCATCAGTCTTCTGTCATGCTAACACATTGACCCCAGGGGATCTTATAAAAAACGTTCCATTATTTTACTCAAAGTCAACAAAAATCTAGCAGGACCGAAACATTTTACAGCTGATCGCTATCAAAAAAAATCAGCGACAACGTTCCAAGAATGACAGCAGCAATGACAGTGTTATTAATATTACAAAGTAAGTGATTATTTCCATTAATGTTTAATTTTTTAATTAGTCTATACCACTAGTCAACTAAATAAATATAACATGGCAAAGATGAATGCACATTTATATATTGATTTCAATAGATTTTGGAAAAAAGGTGAGAAAATATTATAAATTTTTATAATAAATCTTTGAAAATCAAATTATGGATTTGAATTTTTTATGTTATTATAACCTAAAGATGCTATGTGAAAGTATGTAGCAGAAAATAGTGGTTTTCATCTTGTCACTTTCTTGGTATAGAAAATCACATTTTTACCGAAATTAGTCAAAATGGATTTATTGCGTTTTGGAAACAAACTCTTTATATGTAACTATTAGGGCTGTCAATAGATTAAAATATTTAATCGCGATTAATCGCATGATTTCATGAGTTAACTTGTGATTAATCGCAAATTAATCGCACATTTTTCTAAATTTACCTAACAGGGTCAAACAGAAATTGCGTGTTGCGTTAATCGCGCGTTAATAAAATTAGTGCCGTTAAAATGAATTTGCGTTAAGGCGTTATTAACGCGTTTATTTTGACAGCCCTAGTAACTATAGATAGTTTCATCGAATACATGCATGTTGCTGCGCCTAGAGGGAAGTTAACTTCTGGTCTGTGCTTATTTATCGGTCTGGCTAGTGGCTAACCTGACCTCTGGAATGAATACCTTGTGAAAAAAAGTTTAGTTTACAAAGACAGTAATCCAAAGGGGTTTACAAAGGGAGACAGTGAGCATACATCACTGCTGTGTGGAGAGGTTTGGTACCCAGGCAAGATTTCAAAGACCTGAAGCTAACATTGTATACATTTATTTTAAACAGTAAACTTAGCTCAGTGTATTTGATACACGTTAGAAATGATTTATGAATAAAGGTAAATTACTTGTCATTTATTTTGCTTTTTATCACAAATAAACTACTCTGAAAGGACTCTTGATTCTATGTGGAAGCTTACCGGAAGTTTTGTTTAGTCCACGTCCGTTTGTTCATCTTGTCGTTGCTGAAACCGTCTATAAGTTGCAATTTTATTTTTCAAACAGAGATGGCGATGGATAGACAAAAATTACAGATTTCAGCTTTAAACAAACATCTTATAAATAAAACAACAATGCACAATACAAATCACATTGGCCTTTCTAGTTTTTTAAGTGGCTGCTATTTGTTTTAATCATGAGGATGTAGTGTTTACCGTGCAGAGCTCATCTTCAAAACCCACCTCTGAAATAACAGAGCTTCTTACTTATTTAGCCGATGTCACAGCTTCAGTCAATGAAATGGCTCTCGTCAAGGGTATAAATGATTCTGAGGGCAGAGGGCCCTCGGGGTTCCGGATGGGGATCTCTTTTTGTGTCTCCTCTCCTCCACTTTCCCCAGGGCCACTCCAACTTAATGGGTGCATGTTGAGCTCCGGCATTCCATTCCAATTTAATAATAATGATATTTGCACAGGATGCCCTTTGCTTGCACAGTGTAATTACCTACTTTTTATATGATCTCTATTATTGGAAATCAATGTCGATAAGAGCACCCCATTAGAGCTTGTTATTATCACAGCTTGGGTTTTGCTACACTGCCATTATTATTTTACACACTCTACACTGGCAGGGTTTATGGCCCTGCTCTCTGCAGCCTGGCTAGAGTGTCAGTCTAATTCACAGACCTGCATCCAGGGAATAAGACTTCAGGACTGGGAACTCTGAGCGGGGAAATCACCAGCGAGCGTTTTTTTTTAATCGGATTCGGACGAATGTTAAAACCGACAGCTGGAAAGGAGATAATGGTGGATTTAAGAATTAATAAATTAATTTTTTACTGGAAGTTTCCGCTTGCGTAGGTCAGATAAGCAATTCTCTCCGAAGGGACGGTCCAAACACTTCTGTCTGTTTAAAAATGCGCAGCTTTGTGGTATTCCCTACTGTGAGAATGAAATTATTATTATAAGTTTTTAATGAAGCGTTGTAAATATTTCCACATCATCAGTCCGTTTTTGTGAGTATGTGTTTTTATTTATTTTAAGCAATCGGATTAAAACGCATCACTTTTTCCTGGTACATACATTGTACATTGTGAAAATGCCTATAGTTTATTAATTTAATGAACCATTTTTTATGTTTATTGATTCAGTTCACTGATTCATTTAAATCTCTGTACTTTTTTCAATTCAATTCTAATTTTACAATTAGATAAATGCTTATTATAAGTTGGTATCTCAGTAGTGTTGCTAACTACCCCTAATAATAGCTTGATTTAAAGAGGCAGGGTTCCCACGCGTCCTGGAAAATCTGGAAAACCTGGAAAATGAAAAACCAATTTTCCAGTACTGGAAAACACATAAAAAATGGGGGGAAACGTCAAATGTCCTGGAAACGCTTGCGTTGTCCTGGAAAATTATTTTCCCTCCTGGTAGGATGAACGCAAACGGGTTAAAAATGTTATGCATGAATGTCTGTTTTGACCTGCCTTTAACGTGTAATATTGGGCTGGAGCGCTTGTCTGCTTTCATTTCCGCATGTAGCCAGCACACCGCCCCACGTGACACAAACCTGCCAATGTATGCGTTTGCTTAGCAAGTGCGCAATTTGACGACATAGTACGCTGGTAGGACTTGCCCCTCTAAACTACGGACATGTGAGTTCTGTGGCAAATATGCACGTGCGGTACTCCTGTCTGACAACACGATTCAGCAGCGTGGTGAAGCAGTTTCAGCTAATCATTGTAGAAAAGCAGAGAATAACAAGTCTACTGAACCTACAACGTAACTTTCCCGTCCCTCTCCTCAGCATCGCTCTACTCAATGGCACTGCTCTGCCTCACTCTCTGTACCCCGTTCCCCATTTGCTGCAGTTGGGCTTAAAAAGGTAATGTGTGTGTGTGTGTGTGTACGTGTGTGTGTGTACGTGTGTGTGTACCTGCCAGCTTTTGGTAAATGTGAACCGTTACACGTAAGGATTCACTGTGAAAGCATTCGAGTCGAAGTCTAAGTGAAAAAATAATGTGTTGTGTACAGTAAGTATAATACATAAAATATAGGGGTGTGACGAGATCTCGTGCGATTAAATATGTATCGCGAAATTAATTATGTCACGAGATTTCTCGGGGAGGTCAAATGCTGGCTGTTTCTTATACAAAATGCTGCATCCAGAGGTTGCATTTGTAGACTGCATACGTCATAAATTAAATTATATTCTGTCTTTTACTGCGTTTGCTTTTTAAATCTTGCTCAATAATAACAGTGACTGTATAATTTCTACTGTAAAGAATTGGACAAATATCAAAGATTTAAATGGATTTAAACGTTGTTTGGCTAAAAGCATCCATTTAAAATTAAAGTAACTGAAGTGGGTCATTTACCGCCCCCTGTAGGCATTTGTTATAGTACGTTATAGTTTTTGATACTTTATTTGGACGAATTATTATTGCATTGTCATTATTATGTAATGTTAAAGGTTATTATTTTATTACCAAAAATATCAAATTACTTCATTATCAATTAGCAAAATAATTGTTAGGGACAGTCCTAGATTAGTTAAATCATTTCAAAATAATGTGATTTCAGTTTCCCATTCATTTATTTTATCATTGAGAATTTCTTAAAAATAAAGTAAAAATCTCGTCTCGTTCTCGTGAACCCAATTTTGTGTCTCGTCTCGTGGATTAAGTGCCTCGTCACACCCCTAATAGAATATGAAAGATATGAAAATGCTAAGGTATGAAAAGTAGGCCTAATTTCAGTAATCAATCAAATATAAGTAGTTTTAGACTTTCAAATTTCTGTTGTCCTTTATAGGCAGGAGTTAGTGACGATGTCAGGAAGACAGAGCAAATTCAAAACTGAGTGGAAGGAAAACCCCCAGTTCAGGGAATGGCTAGAAAAAGTCTGGAGATGTGCATAGGGCATATTGCAAGCTCTGCAGGAAATCTTTTGATATTGGTAACATGGGAGTCTCAGCAGTCAGGAGTCATGCACGGGGACAAGGCCATGTTAAGATTATGTTAGTGACTGATTGCGAATACAGCTTGACTGTGAGAGTTTGGATTTTTAAACTGATATCAGCAATGATGATATGATACTATCTAGGGATGCACCGAAATGAAAATTCTTGGCCGAAACCGAAAACCGAAAATGAGGAAACCAAGGCCGAAAAACCGAAACCGAAACACCGAAATAAATTATTATGCCAATTATTAGTACAAATGCATTTATGGCTATCACTGTGTACTAACTTTACTAGGGGTTTGTTACAGATCACAAAACTCACGGTTCAGATCACATTACAGTTTTTGAGGCATGGATCGGATTATTTTTCAGATCAGCAAAAAGGGGGTGGGGAAAATCTAATAACAAATAAAGAAATTACAAACATTTATAAAAAAGAACAAAGCTGCACATTAATAAGGGCTAACATTAGCATTTGGTACAGAAATCAAATTAAATGAGTCATAACACTGTCTTTATTGTATAAATTAAATATATTATTATTTTTAGAGCTATTTGTCTCTTTGTTAGACTTCAGTAGGTTATTTGAGGTTACTGTAAGCAGAGACTGGATTATGACTGTAATCTATACATACACTTAAGACATAAACAAATGTTTTTATTAGAAAAAGAATACTTTGGAGATAATTTTGTTTATATGTGCCCTGTCAATAACAGAAAGATTTTACGTTCGCTTGTTTGCGTCTTACTCGTGTGTGCACTATTGAGAGAACGCGCACGCACACAGAGAACGAAGGCGAATCCCAAACAGCGCAGCATAAAAACGTTATGTTGTTTTTCATTGCTTTATTCGGCACATGTATGTTAATGGACTATACAGTATGAGACACATTTGCGCGACTCTCTCTAAAGTTTACACATCAAGAGTTCTGATCTTTGAAGAGCGTACTCACTGTGATGATCACGTCTGGACCGGACACAACCGCATGTGCCTCTGTGTGTACTTTAGCGCCTTTTTGCGGTTAAATACATCCACGCCGCATACATGTTGCTTCAGACAATCACGTGCAGGTCGCGGTTTCTGTTTGCGTCATCACAACATTTCGGCCGTATTGTTTCGGTGATAAAAGTCTTTCGGCCAAAAGCCGAAAATGCTCTTTTGGGCTATTTTCGGCCGAAAATTTTCGGTGGCCGAATATTCGGTGCATCCCTAATACTATCACTACTACCCGGCCTTAGTTGTGATAACTTGACTCACACTGTAGCAGCTGAAAATGTCCTGAAAATGTCCTGGAAACGTCCTGGAAAATCTTTTCAAGAAAAGAGTGGGAACCCTGAAAGGACACCTCATGAACATCTGACTTTGTTCATGTGCTATAATTGGGTCCCCAGTGCTTCTATCAACCTAGAAAATGTGAAAAATAACCCAGTAACTTAGTTTTGGTAAACCATTCTCTGCAAGCACCTGAAAAAATAGGTCATTGAAATCTGGCTCCCCTTGTGATGTCAGAAAGGGATAATACCGCCCCTTAATCTGCACTATCCAACCATGGCACTGCCATTTAGTGCAGTGATCCGCTCATTTTTATTTAAAAGGACACCCCCAAATGGCACATTTTTGCTCACACATACAAAGTGGCCTTTTTAACACGTTAATTATATGTTGGGTATTTTGAACTTGAGGGACACCAAAGATTTATTTCACATCTTAAAAAGGCCTTGTGAAATGTCCTCTTTAGGTTAAACTAGATTTTAGGACACTCATTTTCCTTGGCATCACTGCCCTTGGCATACAGTAGTAGCCGAAAGTGATGTTTGTGGGGAAATTAGCTTTTAATGCCTTCATGTTTGATTACAGATAAAAGATAATTGGCCCGACTTTGGGTCGATATTCCCCCCGACAATCCTAGTTCAAATCCTGATCTTCTTGGTGGTTGCACCGATTACAGTATCTTATCCAATTTTCCTGTGGTGTGTGGTTAAGGGTGATTGAATCTGCTTGGAATCACATTGGGGTTGCTCCGATCGCAAATTGTAACTATTCAACATGTGGAATATTTACGATCAGAAATTCTGTTTCTGTGGGGTTAACGCAGATGCATGCTGTAGATTATGACGTGAATGAAATGATACCCAATCAGAAGCGAGCTGACATCGAGCTTGTTCTATAATGTGTAATAGTCCATAGTCCACCATGTTTTTACTCTAATGTCACGTTTGACCATGAGAGATTTTGTGAGATTTCACGTTTTCAGAGTCGGGTCTCTGGTTGTTTGTGAATAGAATTTGTAGTGTATGTACGCTTTCTTGGTCACATGGCAGCACTTCAGGCATAGGAACAAAAATATCTTAGATTTTTTATATTGTCATGTCATCTCTCACATTTTGAAACTTTAAACCAAGTATAAGGTGTGTGCTAAAAATGGACAAAACACCAAACTTTTATAGTATTTATTGGAAAAAGTACTTTGGTAAAAGACAAAGCACAGCACATTAGGGAATCTGGGTATTATTCAAATATACACATGTGCACATGCAAAAATTTAACAAAGCATAATTCAATTTAAACTTAAATACTTTACATGGATTCATACATTTTATTGCAAATAATATTTAAACAAAGTGTGAAGAGTTGGGTATCAATTTTGGCCACTACTGTATAAAAGCCTTGGCAAGGACGTATGTTCAAATATTCTGTACACCATCTAACAAAAGACATATTTTAAAATAAATAATGAAAAAACATCAGATATATAATTCACATGTTCCTTGTTAATTTAGTTGTATCACATAAAATGTCAGCATTTTTCTGATTTAAAAATCTAATGTCCGGTTTTCATCATCCTTTAATAGATCTGGACAACATCCAAACAGCCGTTTCAAGAGCAGCTTCACGGACCTGTCATAATATTTTACGCCAAATATAAACGTCATTAAAAGATACCTGATGTGCAGCTTGCCACTTCACTGCAATCCCCTCATATTGATTTCTGGTGAAGATCTGGAATCTTGTATTTCATTGGGTTGTGTGCCAGAAGAGGGTTAGGAAAATCAGATGTGGGAGAAATGATAACCCTTACGTTTACTGCGGCAGGAATTAGGATGACTGGATTGACAGTCTTTCCAGAAAAACGCAGAAAAACATGAGTTTTTGTGATTGTTGCGGGCAAAAATCCTTGATCTTGCGGCACGCTTTCTTAAAAAATGCGATGGAATATGTGGTATATTTATGCAATTTTATGTGATCAAATTGCGGGAATTTGCAAAAATTGTGGGAACTTGCAAAAATTGCGGGAACTTGCAAAAACGGCGGGAACTTGCAAAAACTGTTTTCAGCTTTTGCAGCTTTTCAGTGATGTTCACGTCACATATTCACGTCACTTCATAACGTTTCCATGGCAACAGGGGACATTGCTGCGCTAGTGTGAGGTAAATGCAAAATTTTTCGACTTTTTTGCTTAAATATATGTGATTTTTGCTAGGAAACTGCGGGGATTATTATTATGAAATTATGCAAGCCCTGCATATTTTGCGCAAGGAAATCTGCAATATATGCTGCGAAAGTGCGATGTATATGGCTGATTATGCGTTAAATCATGCGATCGCATAATCGCCTTTTTCTGGAGGGACTGGATTGAGCTATGCAATTCCATCCTAACGCGTTCTTCCTTCAGAAAGAATTGTGTCTAGATGGAGATGCAAGGTGCACTTGAGATGCAAGGTAGACCTGGAAACAGATGTGAGTGAGCTCGAATCAATGGGGGTATAGAGAGAGATGGAGAGAGAGAGGGATGTTGGAGAATCTTGTCTGGACATATCGAGTGGAATGGAGACAGTTTGACATGGTTCCTAGACTAAGTGCTGTGTGCTGTGAATTCAGGTTTAGTGGAGTCTGAATTCATTCGCTTTTAACTTAATACCCTATTACCACAAATGTTTCTGTCCTATGTGTCGATGTAGAAACCAGCAACTCTTCTCTCGATGGAAACTGCCCCTTGTAGAAATGACAGATCATGTCGGGCTAAAGTAAAATCTCACTCTCACTAGAATCTCCTCTCATCTCTGTAGGGTTGTACTTCAAGTCTTCTGATATCTATAAAACAAATATAAGCTTTAGGTGAGATTCACGATCCTGATGCCAGGCACAGACAGATGGATGTGAGGTTATGTTTGCTCTCTACTTTGGCTGTGCTGGATTACTTTTGTAGGAGAAACATGAAAGTTGCTCATGATGAAAATTTCATGGATCAAGAATACGAAAGATACCAACCATCCCATTGAGTTCAAGTGTGTCAGGTTTATTTTTCCAGGCAGGTTTCAGGGACAGAATATCGGAAGCTGAGTAAACAGTAATACTACAGTACAATAAACCACAGGATGGTTTTCAAGGCTGTCTGGATGGTTATGAACTGAACTGACATTATACTTATCGATACAACTCTTTAAATCACTATTATCTAGATATGATAAATAAGAGGTACTTAATAATTAAAGACTGTCCACCAAAATATAACAACCTCATAGGTCGTTTCTTATTACAATGTATTAAGGGATTAGTGTCCTCTAGGGGCAGTAGCTTTTACAAACTGTTGTTATGTTTTAAGGTTTTTGCCTTATACATCAGATTAGACATTTAATTTTATAAATTTGTAAATGTAGAAATGGTTTCATAAACATTTATGGTTTTAAAGATATTTTGGAGCAGGTTTTAAAGATATTTTGGAGCATCTAACCCTACCCTCACCCTTACCCTAAACCCAACCACTTCTCAACCATATAAAACACAACACGCAAGTAAAAGTACAGTCAGGTATTTATTGCATAAAACAGTATAAAAGTATTACAAACCATTCGCGATGCAAACCTTGCCATATGATTACTTTATATGAAGAACGCACAGTCAGATCTCATTCAAACATAAACCAGCATGACGTAGTCGGTCACAAGAGCCAACAGCGCTTCACATTCTTAGCTGATGTAATGATGCGATTGGTCACAAAACACACGAGAGCCAATGCCTTTTCACAATCATAGATGACATATCATCGCTTCTTCTGGCAGCAGTTTTTGAATCAGTGTACGTCCGGATCTGATATTTACAGCGGATTGTCATCGCTTTGCATCTTTTCTTCAAATAAATCGATCGTTTGACCTCGGTACACTTAGAATATTTTTAGTTCATTTTTAAAAAGGTGTGACAGGTATTGTGTGCTGTGTTTATATCATAAATTGAATAAATGAGTACGTTATTTGCCCTAAATGCCTGAATTGTGTAATGTGTAATAAAATACAATTAATCCTGACAGTTTAAATTGAAAATCTTATTCCAGTACATGTCATCATAGCAAAATGATACCCCAAAATATCATTTTATACCCTAATATATTAAGTTTCACCTACTGCCAGTAGAGGCGCTAATTTACAAAATGCATCTATTGGTCGTATTTGGTGAAATGGACAAACGACCAAAGCAATCGTATGGGTTGGAGAATATGTTGTTATAATTACTACTATACATTATTATGTAAAGAATGTTATTGGAAATACAGATGGCTTTGTTTTTGTGTAAAGCATCAAATGTAAGCCACCTACCAGGGGGTTTTAAGATGAGCAAAGTAAATCGACCATTTTCACTGTGTCTGTTTATTCACACAACCATCAAATTTCAAATAAAAAAGCACAGTGTTTGTGACAGTTCTTCAAATGTTCCCAGATGAGAGCAGAACAAACAACATTTAATCAAATAATTCTGCCCCCGGGGTTTGTCTACGGTCCCATCTTAGATCGAATGGCAAATGGCTTTAAAGCCAATCTTGGATTTTATAGCAAAAGGTTGGTGCTCTCCCCCTTTCCCCTCATTCTTTAATATTGAAAAAAAATGAAGCTATTGATTTTCTGTCTGTTTCTCACACTGCACAGAATATTAAAATAGACAGTGAGATCTTGCAGACGGCCGTGTCCCCATTCTCAGCCGTGTTGATGTTCGGCTGCAGTAAAAATGGTTGTTGATGGCAGGATGTTCGCAGGGCTGTTTTTTTAAGAGAAATGGAATGAAGGAAGGTCACAGGGCTAATCTCACTGTTTCTTTTTGCGTTGTGCCATTAATCCCTTTGTTCAGACGGATAGGGCTTTCATATATGTCTCGGAATTTGAGCTGTGAGTGTGTTAGTTACATTGCGGTGTTTCGGGGTCTGATTGTGTTTCCTGTGTTCTGTCATTACACTGTAGGGCAATAAAAATCATAATTAAATGTATCAAGACATACTGGATGTCAGCCCTGCTGAACAAAAAAACATCTAAAACCAACCTCATGTTTATATTTCGCCCCACCATGGGTTGAAACAACCCAGCATGGGTTCATTCATAACCGAAAGGTAGTTGTTTTTAAAGGTGTTTTCTCATGTGCTGCCACAAATTGCAAGTCTGGAAAAAAACTGTTATAATATTCCTGATTCACAACCTGTGGATGTTTTCAGCGCTAAAAGAGAGTTTGGAAACTTACGGCAAAGCACATGACAACATGTTTCCTCGAGACAGCGCAAGCTAGCATGAAGGTAAAGCTAATCTTTTACATTATAGTGATGATGCTGGTAGTGACGATTCTCTCAGACCAATCAGTGATCTACAGTGATTTTGCGTCATGTTTTGGTATCAGCTCAGGTCGCTGGAACCCCAAACGAGGTGTTAGTAAAAAAAGTATCGGGTACCACGTACTGCACCCAGTGGAAAAGCCTCCAAACCAAATCATGGGGTACTATCCCAGAGTGGTTTTAGAATTGAAGTGTATATTTTTATGTTTCCCACTTGAAATACAATGCATGTGTGCATGCATGAGGGCGTGTGCTAACAAAAAAGGGATGACCCCAATCTGTTGGGTTGTAATTTAACCTATGCTGGGTTGTTTTAACTTATGTTTGGGTCAGATATAAACATTTTCTAGGTTCATGTAACCCATGGCTGAATTTGTTCCTTTTTGACCCAACGCTGGGTTGAAAATAAGCATTTTTTGTGTGTGTACATGCACAGCTGGGGTCATAAGTTTACATACTGTACCTTCAATGTAAATGCTGTATCATCAGCACAATGCAGAAACTCTATTAAATGCATACAGAACAGAATGCTAAACATTTATAAGTCTCTTTTCGGTTCTGTTCTTCCTAAAAAATGCATAAGTAACTATATTTTAACATTTATTGTCATTATTTGGTCACATGCAAAGCATGCTGGATAGTTGGAATTTTTTTGCCTATTTCAGTAATGAGTTTGAATTTGAATCAAGTTATTTAATTGATCATGACGACATTACAAACCTATAAAGGTATTTGTTCTGATGAATACAAAGGAAGATATTTTGAGGAAACTGATCAGAAGCCCCATTGACTTCCATAATAGAAAAACAAATACCATGGAAGCGAATAGGTACGGACAGCTGTGTGCTTACCATCATTTATCAAAATATCTTCTTTTGTGTTCAAAAAAAGAAACTTATAAAAGTATAAAACAACATTACGGTGAAAAATGTAGACATAATTTTTTAAGTTACAGTATATAATAAATAATGTGTTGCATTGTCTTCAACAATGGAGTCCAAAAAATACTATTTTGTGATAGTAATGTATTCTTTTATTGATTCTTATAAATTATAATAATATAATAATACAATTTAAAAAATATATTTGTTTTTTTAGTAGGAAATATTTTGTTCAACACTTTAAGCATAGTTGCCCTACAGAATGTGTTCTCTTACAGATCAATTTTCATCAGCTTTCTTTGCATTATAAAACAAATGATGGCAGAGCTATGGTTCAACTATTTGCTTTTTGTTGACATGCATGTAGATCATCTACAGCTGTGGTGCTTTTTGTTCTGCTTCTGCTGGAGAATTCATTCATCTGAAACAGTGTAGAGAGACAAAAATTTCACACCCCTTTAGCAACTTCAGCTCCCGGTGGAAATACACTTCAGCTATCCACACAAGCTCAAAACATCATCACACGTCACAGCGTCCTTCAACTGAAACTTTCCTACAACTTTCCCTTAATGAAAATCACAATGACGAGCTCAAGGACGAGCAATTCACAGAAAAGCCATTTACAACACAAAAAATGGACGAAGAGCGTTGAGGAAACAACAAGAGAATTGAAAAGTTGTAGAGGAATGTGACAGGTCCGTGAAAATCACAGAAAATGGTTAGTGATGAGTTTATCTTTGCCAGGCCATGGCAACACTCACCTTGCGGGGGCCACATGCCCAGCATTTGAAGAACAGGGGGCCAAAGTCACACATTTTACTCAAGCATTCCACTTCACGACCACTAAGGGAGGTTGTAACCCTGGGAATCTGTTTTAGTTTAGCCGAGCGATGCCATTAATACTGGCCGCTTTAACATCCTAACCTTTCCCATGCTCATCTCAAGGGTGTTTTTAAAGCAAAAAACATCGCTTTTGGAACAATGGCTTGGGGCGATCTAAAAGTGACCTCCAGCCAAAGTCAGTTATTTCTTTTTAATCAGTAGATTCCACCATCCGCAGTTGCACTGCGTCCCTTTATACTCTGCCCTTCATACTTAACTTCTTCCTCTCCTGAGCGTGAGTTTAGTATTGCGCATCATGAAACACATGCTGAAACGTGGTCATGAAGTCAGTTATTGTTAACTGATATGTACTGTTTAAGGGTCATAAACACTATGCTGCCTTTCAGTTAAACATATCTGTAAAATTCTGTCTGTGGCTTTTCACACCACAGAAAATGTGTTATTAACCACACAGACAAATTTGAATGGTAAAAAAAATGCCAGGTACATAAAATAAGTTAAATCAGAGTCAGGGAGGGTTTTCTGCTCTCAAATGCTGGGGGCGTGTTCGCTGTAGGCGCTGAAACCACGCCCACTCACAGGAAAGCTGCCGCCTCTTTTAACTTTCAAAAGCTTCTGCAACCTGAATACAAATATTCACTTAATTCATTCTTAATACAAATTCTTTGTGCCCTAAAGCTATCCAACCAGACTGGAACTTAGATATACACTCACCTAAAGGATTGTAAGGAACACCATACTAATACTGTGTTTGACCCCCTTTCGCCTTCAAAACTGCCTTAATTCAATGTGGCATTGATTCAACACGGTGTTGAAAGCATTCTTTAGAAATGTTGGCCCATATTGATAGGATAGCATCTTGCAGTTGATGGAGATTTGTGGGATGCACATCCAGGGAACGAAGCTCCCGTTCCACCACATCCCAAAGATGCTCTATTGGGTTGAGATCTGGTGACTGTGTGGGCCATTTTAGTACAGTGAACTCATTGTCATGTTCAAGAAACCAATTTGAAATGATTCGAGCTTTGTGACATGGTGCATTATCCTGCTGGAAATAACCATTAGAGAATGGGTACATGGTGGTCATAAATGGATGGACATGGTCAGAAACAATGCTCAGGTAGGTCGTGGCATTTAAACGATGCCCAATTGGCACTAAGGGGCCTAAAAAGTTTGCCAAGAAAACATCCCCTACACCAGTACACCACCACCACCAGCCTGCACAGTGGTAACAAGGCATGATGGATTCATGTTCTCATTCTTTTTACGCCAAATTCTGACTCTACCATCTGAATGTCTCAACAGAAATCGAGACTCATCAGACCAGGCAACATTTTTCCAGTCTTCAACTGTCCAATTTTGCTGAGCTGGTGCAAATTGTAGCCTTTTTTCCTATTTGTAGTGGAGATGAGTGGTACCCGGTGGGGTCTTCTGCTGTTGTAGCCCATCCACCTCAAGGTTGTGCGTGTTGTGGATTCATAAATGCTTTGCTGCATACCTCGGTTGTAACGAGTGGTTATTTCAGTCAAAGTTGCTCTTCTATCAGCTTGAATCAGTCGGCCCATTCTCCTCTGACCTCTAGCATCAACAAGGCATTTTTGCCCACAGGACTGCCGCATACTGAATGTTTTTCAATTTTCACACCAGTCTTTGTAAACCCCAGAAATGGTTGTGCGTGAAAGTTCCAGTTACTGAGCAGATTGTGAAATACTCAGACCGGCCCATCTGGCACCAACAACCATGCCACGCTCAAAATTGCTTAAATCACCTTTCTTTCCCATTCTGACATTCAGTTTGGAGTTCAAGAGATTGTCTTGACCAGGACCACACCCCTAAAGCAACTGCCATGTGATTGGTATATAGTTATATTTTTATATATACATATACATACATACATTTTATCTTACATTTATACATGTACTGTATGTGTGTATTTATATATACATAATCATTTCACACACAGATATATTTTGCAAGCACAAACTTTTATTTTGTATACGATTAATCACGATTAATCTTTTGAGAGCCCTAGTATAAAGTATACACCAGATATTTATTGAATAAGGTTGGCACCTTGTAGTTTTCCAATTTCATTTGTTTTCCAGTTTTGCTTTTGTTAGAGGCTTTAACTTTTAGCCTTAAAGAGCCATTTAGAGTACAAGGCTGTGAGGAATATCAACAAGAACGTACTTCCAAAAAAGAAGTCTTCAAGGAGTTTTAAAGTCATCACCGCTGCTGTGTGCTCTGAAGTTATTAATAAATGTTTATTGTGCCGTTGTTCTGCGAGATGCGAATACGCCTCGGTGGAATTCTCACACGGAGGCATCATTTTTCTTGATGACAACAAAAGACAGCGCTCTTTGGATATCACTTTAAAACATCAACCCTTTGTCTGGGAAACAAAGGGCAGGGATGTGCAATTGTTTGACTTTTAATGCAGAGTTCAGGAACTTGCCTTTTTGCATGCCTATCAAAACATTGTATGTCAGACAGTACAGTGCAAATGATTTATATCTTATCAAAACAACATGAAAGTGCATACATTGTCAAAATTGCTTGAGAAGGAATCTAAGTCTCCAAACCATAAGGTGCCAGTAACAGTGCAAAACGCATAAAGTTTTGGTTGCATTACTTTACCTGGTCAGTTGGGTAAAATTACCCTGTTTAAAGCTCACCGACTTGTATCAGTCCGCAAGAGATCCTTTTTTTTTTTTTTGAGGCTCAATCCTCTACAGGATATCTCCAACTGCATCTCCAGTTCGCTTGATTGACCAAGACCAGAGGCATGCGATGCATCAAATTACTGTATAACTGTCCTTCAGGGAAGCGTGAGACCCTGAGCTGGGCCACACTAGACTTTATAACTGTGACACCAGCTTATTAGATCACAGAGGTCATCCACCTTCCGCTCATTTAGCGTCCGGGCCACCAATAATAGACGGTCTGGGTGTCATTGGGATGAAGCAGTGTGTCAACGCAGCGCTGGACTCCAATTTGAAAAGTGTTCGGGATGTCCAATGGGAGTCCCAGTTCTGTTTCAGCCACATTTGTCCGGTGACCTTGCAGGGTCACTCGTATTTCGAAAAGAAAGGGAAGATTAATCAGGTGTCTTGAACCGTTCCCGTTTTAAGCGCTAACTGATTGGCCGGAGTGCTGGGAGGAACAAGGAGATTAGCCCATCTTTCCGTCCTTCCATTTACTATAATAATACATTATGTGTTAAGGTTAAACTCTGCAGTAGATGCTTGCTTCCTTTTTCAATATCTATATCGCTCAGCTATTAAAAGCCCTGTAAAACCATGAAGGTGCTACTTTTTAAAGAAACTGTAGTATAAAGTGAAATTTGCTTGAATTGCAGGTCTCAGCACGGTGGCCGCTTTAATTCATTATAAAGAATAAAACAGCTTTTCATGAAACTATTGTGTAAAAGTTTAGCAACATTTTAAAATATGTATTTGTTAACACATAAGCATCATATGAAGAGTTTGGTTCCAAAACGCAATAAATCCATGTCGACTAATTTTATTTTAGAAAGTGACAAGATGAAAACCACTATTTTCTGTTACAAACTTTCACATAGCATCTTTGGGTTATAATAGCATAAAAAATAAAAATCCATAATTTGATTTTCAAAGATATATTATAAAAACTACAATGCAATAAATGCAATACATTCATGACAAGCTTTTTTTTCAAAATGCTATAAATCTGTTTTATCAATATAAATGTGCATTCATCTTTGCCATGTTATATTCATTTAGTTGACTAGTGCTATACACTGATAAAAAAATAAACATTAATGGCATTAATCAAAACACTTACTTTGTCATATTAAGAACACTGTCATTGCAGTTGTCATCCTTGGGACGTGTTGCTTTTTTTGACAGCGATCAGCTGTAAAATGTTTTGGTCCTGCTCGATTTTTGTTGACTTTAAGTAAAATAATGGAAAGTTTTTCATAAGATCCCCTGGGGTCAATGTGTTAGCATGACAGAAGCTTGATGCTACAGTCGGCATTTTTCCTGAGTGCCTCTCACGTAAATTATTCGATTTTGATGGCTTACGTTTCTTCCCCGCCACAGAAAACCACCATAGGTTTATCATTGCCATAAAAATTCCTATTTTGGTTTTGTTTGTTTGTTGATCACAAAGTACAAAGTAGATGAGGACAACTAGGATTGCGTGAATGCGCAATGTTTACAATGCATGGAATGCTGCGCTGTGATTGGTTAAGCAGATTTATTGCATTCTGCAGAGGATGAGGAATGGCGTTTATTTCGCATTTTGGGAAAAAGGGAGAAAAGATGACAGAATAACATGGCGGATATTGGATTTTGCGTAAAATTAAGAATTTACTGATCAGAAACAATACTGATTTTGACGGTAACATTTTTTTTTAAATGCCGTTTTGGAACCAAACTCTTCATATATTTTCAGGATTTAATGCCTTTGTTCATGTTAGTTATTGCCAACACAATTGTTTATGTTCATTGCACATATAACTAATGATAACAGTTACAACTTTTAATTTTATGTACATATAAATTAGGGATGCACCGAATCCAGATTTTTTGGGTTCGGCCGAATACCGAATCCTACTCGCATCCTTATTCCATTACAGCGCTCGCAAAATTTCAAAATCCCTGGTAGCCCTTCGGGCAGGCACTCTTCAGTTGTTGGTAGCACGAAATTTTGCCAATACAAAGCCAATAGGGCCTCTAACCACAATGTTTAATCTGCTATTCTTGTTGTTGTTTTGATGCTGTTGGTTTTTTAACAAACAAAAAGACTGGATTTCCATGTAAACCAACTGTTCCTGCTCATCCCCACACCAGATATACCCACCATTTAAAAGTGGTTCAGTGGGTCACAAAACTCAAAGTTAGGATCATCCAGTTAGAGATTGGATCATTTTTTCGATTAGAAAAACAGGGGCTACTGTCGCTTTAAGAGCGATTCTGTCACTCTCTTCACTGCCCGTATAATCTATAACACTTTAAAACTTGCTGCGAGAGATTTAATTTTCTTACGTGAGGATAGTAATGACTGACAGGACGAAGTTGGAGGATTTGCACAAAAATCCATGACTAATCAGTACGGATTGCTTTCCTGTTCTGCGACTTCGCCCGATCGCGAAAGTAAAACTCGAGCGCGCGCTCAAACACAATTTAAATACCCAAAATGCCTGAATTTCATGCACCAAAATTACCCATTCAAATCTGTGAGAGGATACATAAGCATTTAAATATATTTTTTCCTCCCTATAAGTCAAGATAGCCCGACGGGCAGGGCGGGGATGCATTTTGATAGCCGACTGCAAAGCACAATGAAAGCGATGTGGTGCGATGCGTTAGTTTTTCCAGGTGGGTCCACGAAATGTGATACGCCCCTATAAGGCTCACCGGGAAAAAAAACGCTTAACTCCACGTCAGCACCTGATGTGTGTAATCAACGGCCGCGTGACGTCGACCAGCGTAGCGCAAGCTTAGGGTTCGGTTCGGTGGAAAAAAAATCTAAGATTCGGCCGAACACGAACCTCGTCAAAAAGCCCAGTATTTGGACGAATCTGAATCCTGGATTCGGTGCATCCCTAATATAAATATAATAAAATGTATTAGTAAATGCTGAAATTACCAAGAAATAAGCTTTAAAAAGTGCACCAGTGCTGTAAATGTAACCAACAAAATCGTTTTTGTCCTAATGTTGATATCTATATCAATCCATCCTTTTAATCTATTTCTCCGCAAAAAGGGTCAGTTTATATATGCAGACTATAATTCTGTTTCCATTTCTCTCAGTGTCTGATCTGCAAATAAATGAGCTTCACTTTGGAGTGTTAAACATCCTTCATGTTCACTGCTGCACTCAAGAGACATTTATTCAGTGTGGAAAAAGAGCTCGGGTTAAAACGATTCTGGCACCCGTGATTAATTCTCTTTTGTACATCCGAGAAACAAATATGGCTTTTCCTTCTTTTCGCACGGCACTGGGCAATTTTTAAATCCTGGATTTTGATGCTTTTCAAGGCTGTCTTGAAATTGAATCGAGTAATATAACTTTAATTGGTTTTTAATTGGGTTTTGAGCAATTGCTTGCACAAGTATTCCCTGTTATTGTTAAAACTACCCAAAAAATGCCTTTAACATATTCACAAATAATATTAGGTAGTAGAAACGTCTCCCAGAATTCAATTTGTTTCTCACAGAAAGGATACTTTGTGTTTTCAAATATTACAGACTTGAAAGTGGAACACAAAGAGAGCTCGTTTATCAAACAGCCCTATTCGTAGTAGCTTATTTTAGTTGGATATTTTTCTGTTTATCAGTTTGTTTAACTATTTATAGTTTTTTCGCTTACAGATTTTTAAAACTATCAAAATAGAGAGAAAAACGGAAGGTTACTGCGGTTGGCTTCACTGGTGTTTTCAAAACAATCATGAATTTCTGTTGTTTTAATCAAAAACAATTTCTTTCTTTTTAAATTAAGAAGCAAGTTTGTACATACTTGAAATGTGATTTTGTTAGACAAGGCTCTCCTTGCGAAATGAGTTTGTTTTTACTTTAAAAGATCAAAGCAACTTTTTGAAACATCTGTAAAGGAAATAATTTATGTGTAGAGTAAAAGCACTGTTATACATGTTCTCATTCCACGACTAAGGCAAAATGCCACAAATAGCTCAGGGAGCTTGGCACCTTGTACTGCGAGAGACTTGCCATCCAGAGCAAAGCTATTAGTTAATGGAACAGCATGACATCACCCTGATGAAGAGACAAATTTGTTCACATGACAACATTTTATACAGAGTTGTAGTGCGATGGTGTGGGGTTAGAGCTTTAGTAGTGGCCACATGCCTGCTTTCTGTTGTTAACAAGCTTTGGGCTTCTGGTGCACGCGGGTCTCTTCCCACTGGCCCAACATCACTCAAAGACTGCCCATCTGCCATAGGATTCCCTGTCCATTGGACAGTGATGGATTCTCTTTATTCCTATGACTGCCAGACTTCACATGAGTTCCCTTCAAAAAGCAACAGAGCTCATTAAGATAAATAGCTGCAAATCAAAACCTTCTTGCTGCAAAATAATTTCTGTCAAATTTGCTCCCATATACTTATTCAATACATTATATTATGTTCCTAGGAATGAGTAAAAATGTAATATATAATTTAAAAGAAACCATGGTCACCACCAATGTTATATTTGTACACTCACCTAAATTATTATAAGGAACACCTGTTCAGTTTCTCATTAATGCAATTATCTAATCAACCAATCACATGGCAGTTGCTTAAATGCATTTAGGGATGTGGTCCTGGTCAAGACAATCTCCTGAACTCCAAACTGAATGTCAGAATGGGAAAGAAAGGTGATTTAAGTAATTTTGAGCGTGGCATGGTTGTTGGTGCCAGACAGGCCGGTCTGAGTATTTCACAATCTGCTCAGTTACTGGGATTTTCACACACAACCATTTCTAGGGTTTACAAAGGGGGTAAAAATGGAAAAACATCCAGTATGCAGCAGTCCTGTGGGCGAAAATGCCTTGTTGATGCTAGAGGTCAGAGGAGAATGGGCCGACTGATTCAAGCTGATAGAAGAGCAAATTTGACTGAAATAACCACTCGTTTCAACTGAGGTATGCAGCAAAGCATTTGTGAAGCCACAACACGCACAACCTTGAGGCGGATGGGCTACAACAGCAGAAGACCCCACCTGATACCACTCATCTCCCCTACAAATAGGAAAAAGAGGCTACAATTTGCACAAGCTCACCAAAATTGGACAGTTGATTGCCTGGTCTGATGAGTCTCGATTTCTGTTTAGACATTCAGATGATAGAGACAGAATTTGGCGTTAACAGAATGAGAACATGGATCCATCATGCCTTGTTACCAATGTGCAGGTTGGTGGTGGTGTAACGGTGTGGGGGATGTCTTTGCCCCTTAGTGCCAATTGGGCATTGTTTAAATGCCACGGCCTACCCGAGCATTGTTTCTGACCATGTCCATCCCTTTATGACCACCATGTACCCATCCTCTGATTGCTACTTCCAGCAGAATAATGCACCATGTCACAAAGCTTGAATAATTTCAAATTGGTTTCTTGAACATGAGTTCACTGTACTAAAATGGCCCCCACAGTCACCAGATCTCAACCCTATAGAGCATCTTTGGGATGTGGTGGAATGGGAGCTTCGTGCCCTGGATGTGCATCCCACAAATCTCCATCATCTGCAAGATGCTATACTATCAATTTGGGCCAACATTTCTAAAGAATGCTTTCAGCACCTTGCTGAATCAAGGCCACATAGAATTAAGGCAGTTCTGAAGGCGAAAGGTGGTCAAACACAGTATTAGTATGGTGTTCCTAATAATCCTTTAGGTGATTGTATATGTACTGTATATTGTGTATAAATAAAAAAACTACATGTGTGTTTAATCATTTATCACATTGGCTAAATTGTTTATTTCTCTAAATATTTGTTGTTTTAAATACTAAAGTAGAAAACATGTTAATAGTATTGTAAATCAACATTGTTTTAATGCACTGTACAATAAGCAAAGCAAATAGATCAGGTTTACGCAGGGTTGCCTGATCTACATTTAAAAAAAAACAGCCCAGTGGCCATTCAAAACTATTTACAGCTCAAATACCAAAAACTAATGAACGTTATCCTTTCATCTTTATCCGCAGAAAAACTTCAACCTGTGGAAACAGTTTAAAAGTAGCCCAAATCAGATCTCCGGCGAAAGGCAGCAGACCTGGAATTTGATGATCAAAAATACGTTGGATCAGTGTCAGAAATCAGAAGGTATTATTCCAACATTCATTTTTTTATAATTTTATTTTTAGATAATACTGTTTCACTTAGTATTATTTTATCAAGAAGTAGTCTACACCAGGGATTTTCAAACCTGTCCTGGAGGACATATTATTGGACAGGAGGAATATATACATCCAACAAATAAAAAAAAACATCCATCCATCAAAATTTATTTTGGACTAACAGAGCCAATGGATGAAGACCCATACCCATTAGAAGTTGAGCGAGTTTATAACATTTGGATGCGTTTATGGCTTGTTTTAAAACACAGGTATGATCATTGTTTAATTTGACACGCATTTTGTACCCCTGAAACAAATAATAAAAAGTAAATCTTAAAATATGATAAATTATTTCTAGTTTGCATATATTGCATATATTTATCGATCTGGCCAGTGGCTATACTGAGAATTCAAGGACCTGTAGCTAACATTGTATACATATTTTTCACACAGTAACTGTGCATTCACGCCGCATTCACACGGGGCGTCAGCGTTAACGCTTTCTATTCACTTTTAATGGGTGATGTCATGCATTGCCGAACTGAATTGTGGATCCGTCGGTGCCGCGTCAGTGCCGTTGCTCGCCACCGGAGAGAGCGTCAAAGTGGCCGGAAGTCATTCATTTTCAATGAGAGCCGGCGGCGAGCAGTGGCGCATCATGTACAGTGTGAGCGTCGATGAGAGTTGAAATCAGCTCAACTTTATGGTAATGAGATATGACGCGGTTCGGCGGCAACCAATTGGAAGGCGGAAACCTCCGCCTGACAGTACATTCACACGGGGCGTGGGTGTAAGCGTTTACGCTTAACGGAAAGCTTGTCTGAAGCATGGCCAAGCCAATCAAAGTGGCTTCAATACATGCTCCGGTCTTCCATAAACATAATTAGCTGGCTCAGTCTATGTTATTTGCATAAGGCGATCTGATTGGCTGACGCACGCGTCGCCACTTGAAAAGTTCAGAAATGTTCAACTTCTGCTGCGAGCAAAGGCAGTGACGCGACGCTGACGGATCCACAATTCAGTTCGGCAACAAATGATGTCACTCATTGAAAGTGAATGGGAAGCGTTAACGCTGACGCACCGTGTGAATGCACCCTGAGAGGAGTTCAGAAAATGCATTCGAGCGTCTGAGCGTCCACTATACCTTGTCTTTAGCGTCGTTAGCAGGGCAGCCAGAGCTTTTTTTGACGCTCTCGCCGGTGGCGTTGTGAATGCACAGTAAGGTTAGCTCAGTGTCATAGTTAATACGCGTTAGGTAATTTACTTGTCATCTATTTCCCTTGTTATCAGAAATAAACAACTGTTGTTATTGATTCCATGTGGAAGTCTCCCGATAGTTGCGTTTAGCCCACAAAAGGACTTTTTAAAGGTGCTGAACCTTGGACCATTATTTCACCATACATTTCCTTGACAGTGCACATAAAGTTGTTGTCAACATTTATTAAAAAGTTTCTGTTCAGTAAACAATTATTATGAGATAACATACCAACATGATAAGAGAGGCACAAAGTAAGATAACATTTTGGTGATTTTTGTTCTTTTTCCGAGATTTGAAAAATCTCAGATCACAGACATTTTCCCGAAGTGCTCTTACTCTGACCGCATGGCTCACATGAATGAGTAATTTCTCACGTGATTAACTACTTTATTAACCCTCCCCCCAACATTGCACATCTGAGAAACTATAATTTGTACAGATTTTATTTTGTTTTGGGAAGTACTTAATTATTTTGATAATGATAAAAAAAAATGCTGGATTATGCAACAGACATGCAATTTATAGACTTAACGCATTTAAATAAAAAACAATACATATCGGTGGCCGATACATCGGCGCATCACTAATAGTAACTTTTTAAACCAAAGCAATACTTCTAGTTTGTGGTTTATTTTCAGTGTTTAGCTATGAAATACTTTTAAACTTATATATAAATAAAATAAATGTAACCTCAAATGGGTTGATCTTGAAAGGACACTAATTTGAGAAAAAAAGGACCTGTCTAACATAAATAACAGAATGATTTAATTACGAGTTTGGTTAATTAAGGTTACTTTAATTTGCTTTAGATCATTAGGCATGAGGTTACAGTGTCTAGAAAAATGTTGAAATCAGTTTAGGAAGTACCTTCATACACAACACATGGCCTGTAAAGTCATTGACTGACTGACTGACTGCAGCAGCATGGTAACAGCCTTGGGTTGCAGACGCAGATGCAGTTTAAAGATGTACCACAACAATGGGAATTGCCTACAGTAGTGACTTTAGTCTGTTTGTCACACCTGTTAAATATTTTAAAATTTTTAACTGGTGGTTGATGGAAATAAACCCTTTAAAAGAACAGGTTTGTGGGAATGAATTGGACTTCGCATCAGTAATGAGCGCTCTTTAAAACTTTTGAAGAACTGTGTAAATAGGTATTGATATGAATATATAGCTTATTTTTGTAATAATACATAGTTTTTAAGCAAATCTCTTTGTAGAATAGACACAATGGGCCCTATCTTGCACCCAGCGCAATTGACTTTGTCAGTGACGCATGTATCATCCGTATTTTGCATCATTCGGGTTTTTTCCCTCCACAGACGCACGTCTGCAAACTAGGGAATGAACTTGCGCTCCCTGGGCGGTTCAGCGCAAAAAAGAGGCGTGTTCCGGCGCAAACCATACCTGATGCTATTTTGCAGTTTCAAAAAACAATTGCGCCACTGACCAGAAAAAAAAAGTTTAAAGTCAGTGGCGCGTTGCGCGTTGTTCATTATGCTATTTTAAGGGCGCATGCTTGACCATAATCTATAGCGTGCACAATGCGCATACACTTTGCATCTAATCTACACAGATGCAACAGTTATTTTTGCAAATCATAAATTGTTACACTAAAAAATATTAATACACGAGATAAAGGGGAATCACAGTGGTGAGCATTGTGGTGATAGTTTTTATTTATTGTGTGGCTGCGTTAAAAAATTCTCATGCAAATAACGATTAAAATATTTTCATAAGTTTGTTGTGTGCCTATTACGTTTATTTTATGTAAATAATAATTAAAATGTTTTCATAAGAAACCTTAATGTATATGAACTTGATTTGTAAGAGTACTTTGGGGTTGGACCTTGCTTGCGTTTCATGGGTCCGATATCAAAGACCCCAAACCCTTTCAGCGGTGAGGGTGGACGCAGCGATGTCCTCTGTGCTGGCGTCTGTGTAGAGGCAGATCCACCTCCCGTTACACGGCGTGCCCGATTTATGCTGGCAAGCTTGGGATTCCCCCGTCTCCTGACATCATTGTAGCGCTTGGCGCAACGATGCTGCCAGCTGATGAGACTGTGGCTATTTCCTCTCACGCCTGTTTAACCTACGCTGATTTGGGCGAGTTTCTCCCATCCCCATACAAAACAACTTCTCTGTCTTTGACTGCTCTTACAAGAACGTGGGTCTCCTCGGCTGTAAACCGCTCCTGGCGTGCGCCTGGTAAATCCGTCCTAATATTAGCAACCCGCCATGGAACTTGCGCCCTTGCGTTTAAAGGGAATGTTGGATAGTGTTCTGATTGGTTTATTTGACCTTACACCCAAACCACACCTATGAATAATGAACCTATTTCAGACCAAACCCTTATTGATTTGCGCCCGGCGCAAGAGTTATTTCTCACGCCGGGAAAATAGCAACAGCGCCCAAGATCCGCCCACAAACTCACTTGCGCGTTGCGCTTCGCACTTGCGTTTCAGATTGTTAAAATAGGGCCCAAAGTGACATAACGTATGAAGTTGTCGGTTACACCTGGATTATTTCTTTGATCTGTGTTTAAGCACCTGCTGTTGAGTTAATGGTTTAGGGGCTTACTGTATGTGTTTGTCAAGGTTAGTCTGAGTTGGAGTCGTGATCTTCTTGGTCTCGAGACCTCTTCCTTGATCTGGATTTAAGTTTCTACCTTCAAATTTTGTGTATTTCTTTATTTTGTCAGTCATGTTATTCCCAGTGAAGCACATTCAGTTTTATTATGGTTGTCTAATTTTCCAATAATACAGTTTTCAATCAGGTTTCTACTGCATGTCTTGGGTTAACCTTTATTAGGAAAGCTGAATTTGGCATTGAATGTTAATAGGTAAAGCGGCCATCTGTGTTTTGAGATATCACAAAAATGCTTATTAATTTGCTTTTTTATGTAATTCGTTAGCATTACATTAGTTTTTTTTTATAAATGTTGTTTGCAATTTTAAAATATAACACTTTTTATTTTTTTATACAGTAGAGGAATAAAAGCTTGGGCTTGGGGAATAAATTAAAGCGAGTGGACGTGTGTTCTGTGTTCACTGTGTTTAAAACTTCATACAGTAGTTACCTGTCAACTTTTTTGTTTGCTAGTTTAACCCAGTTTTTAAGTTCAATCAGTTGAGTGCACTAAACCCCTTTAGAGCCGGCCAAAGGTTTAGATTGACAAGATGACCTTCAACTGCACAAATCGAGCTCAAATGAGATCAGTGCTTGGCCAAGTGATTCATACGTACTTTCACGTAGTCAGCTGCACTGATATGGGTCCGAGACTAACATGGGAGGAATTTTTCCAAGGGTTTCTTCTTGTATTTAAAGGACTTCAGAGCACTAATCTACATAATATGAATACAAATGACTCTGGCAGTGGAACACTGTACAAAGCCGGCTGCTGGCAGCATTTGGCTGCATTTATCAATCATTTGCCTGTGCAAGACTTAGTAGAGAGAGCACGAGACCATCCATGACATGGATCTCATGCACTGAATCAGTATGATTCATGCATGTATTCAAGTAATATGTGATGCTGTCCGTAAAATCCAGATTAAAGTCTCGATCATTTAAAGTTTCAATCATTGATTAGACATGACCTTACTCAGTCAACATGAAGGTTATATTTTTACACAGTGTTCTTTATGTAGGATGATTTTATGTGGAACAGTTATTTACAAAAAAGTCACATCTATAGCTTACTAGAGCCTTGGATACAGTGGGGTACAAAGGACAACATAGAAATATGGCATTCACAATGTAATTTAAATCAATCTTCTGGCATGTATTTTTAGTATTGACTTTATGACATTAATTCATATGAACTATAAGATTCTGGACTGTTTCTAGGTTTCAAAACAAATCAGCAAATGTTTAACATTGACAATGTTAACTCATTTGTACAAAAGGAGATATCATTGCCTTCCACTGAAGCATGCGAGATGCTCTTTGGAACATTTTCAAAGCATGCTGGGATAGCATGGATCATAAACTCTTGTAGAGTTTATGCCAGCTCATGTGAATGCTGGCATTAAAGTAAAAGGGCGATTTACAAATGCTAAGGCGTTCTGGGATATTATTTTCTGAACCTTTTACCTAAATTGTTTTGCTGTTGATATAAGCGTAATCGAATTATACCAGCACATCTTTAAATTACGTAATGCATGCACTGATTTAGAAGATGAAATACAAACTAGCACTTGTAACATTTAAGCTGCCTTTCACTGTACACGACATTTGGGCACGACTGTTGAAGTTCTCCCCCTAGTGGCAGTCGTAATGTTTATTCGCAAATCCGTGCCAACATGGACGAGAAAGACCATTCCAGAGCAAGAGCCCATATTATTATATTCACCATAGTGGAATAAAAAAAATAAATGCAAATAAATGAAACAATAAACCGGTATGCATATATGCGGAGACCACCAATAATAATAAAAAAAAACGTTTTAAATGACGTATAAATATTAATTATTTAAAAAATATATAATTTATTACAGTAATGGTTTTAAAAGGATTCAAGTGTTACTGATTAAGTTAAACAAAAAATCATTTATAATTTTCATCTCACACACAGTTTTTGACAGTTTTTTTTTCAGAAGTCGCACGTGTTCAATTTTTTCTTAACGGATCTAAAGCCCAAATTGGATTTGCAAATTACGCATTCACAGAAAAAAATGATAAAAAAATGACATGTAAATATTAAATTAATTATTTATTACAGTAATGGTTTTTAAAGAATTCAAGTGTTACTGATGAAGTTAAACAAAAAATTATTCATAATTTTAATCTCACACACAGTTTTTGACTGTAATACACTGAAATACATCACTTCCAGTTGGTGTGCACATGCGGTGTAGTCACACGAGTTACATTTTTGTAACAATCCAAAGACCAAATCAGATTAGCAAATTACGCATTCGCAAAAAAAAATAAAAATACAATTAACTCTTTCACCGCCAGCATTTTTTTAAAAAGTTGCCAGCGCCAGCATTTTTCATGATTTTCACCAAAGTTTAATGCCTTCCAGAAAATGTTCTTCTTTAAATATATAAACATACAATATACAAAATGAAAGAACAGACCCTCTGCTTTAAAAAAAAAAAAAAAAAAAAAAAACGTTTCATCCTACCTTCAGTGGTTCTTTTGTAATCAGCTTTTGAATATGGTTAAGTTTCTGAAAAAACGCATTTTGAGCAAAAAGCAGAGATAATTCAATTTTTGTGACGGACTTTTCATAGAGATCCCATTCAGATCGATCTTTAAAACAGACACGGACATGCAGCCGCTTGCCATAGGGCAATACTTCCGAGTTTAAAAAGTTGCGGAAGATAATAGCGGTATTGCGGAAAGACGGAAAATCTCGTCATTGTCAGGGAAGCGTTTTCTCTTGATTGACGAGATATCTCGTCAATGGCGGCGAAAGAGTTAAAAACAATGACGTGTAAATATTAAATTAATAATTTATTACAGTAATAATTTTTTAAACGATTCAAGTGTTACTGATGAAGTTAAACAAAAATTATTCATAATTTTAATCTCACACACAGTTTTTGACTGTAATACACTGAAATACATCACTTCCGGTCAGTGTGTCACATGCGATGTAGTGACACGAGTTAAATTTTTGTAACGGATCCAAAGCTCAAATCGGATTGGCAAATTACGCATATGCAGATTTTTTTTAAATACGATTAAAAACAATGATGTGTAAATATTAAATTAATAATTTATTCAAGTAATCGTTTTTTAAACGATTCAAGTGTTACTGATGAAGTTAAACAAAAAATGATTTATAATTTTAATCTCACCCACAGTTTTTGACTGTAATACACGGAAATACATCACTTCCGGTTGACGTGTCACATGCGGTGTAGTCACGCAAGTTAAATTTTTGTAACGGATCCAAAGCTAAAATCAAAAGCTCAAAGCAAATTATGCATTCCCAGATGGTTGCCACCCCACGCAGCCCCTTTGTGACTCTCCATAGGAAATGACTGACTTCCGGTTTATCGGACGCATTAAGGCGGCATTAACAATAAAGATTATGCGAGTATCTAGCAAATGCGAGTGTCTCTTTTCACAAAAACCCTGAAATTCACACCACACACATAATGGGCTACATACATGTTGTGACGAACTTTGCATCGTGCGCCCATTGAAAAAAAAGTCACCGGCCGCCACTGTTTTTGACATACTGTATGCAAACGTGGATGCTTATCGGACTTCCGTATGAAACTACGAAGCAAACTTCTTAAATTTATTTTCTCTGGCAGTAATGGGTTAAAACTTTCAAATAGGAGGAGAGCAACATGATCTTTGAAAATATTGGCTAATCAATGAAAAGTAATTTACAGTGATTACCCGTCTACGTGTAAAGATCTTTTAAACAGTGTCAAGACTTGTAAACCATCCCCCGTTCGCACCCGAAGCTTTCACGTTGCAAAAATCCATACCCAGCAAATACAATCTCATTTCTCCCTCCGCCCCGCCGCTTTAAATAGTCCATATTGAATTAACTCCATAAAAACAGAGATCGATCTTTCCATTGCCCATCTTGATACTGCTGCTCGCACCACTGAACTCATAATCACCTCTGATCCAAGCAAGGCATTCATTTAAAAGAGAAAAGCTTTTTCCATCAAGAGTCACGTATATATCCGACCATCGGCCGAGCAACTCTTTGCTAATATCAGCTGCTTTCTTATTATGGGTCAATGGGTGACACAACGGTTCCACTTTGAATGTTGTACGTATTAACCGTAAATTAATTTTCATGGATCCCATTTAATGGTTATTGATAGCCCACTGATTTTCACAAGTTGAAACCTATTGCATTTTATGTGAACCTTTCAGATTTAATGGGGACACGGCAAGTGTCTATTTTCCACTTCAATAACATCTACCTTTATGCGATTCAAAACTGCTGGGTCAGCGTCATGTTAAACAATTAAAGAAAATGTTCATCTCACAAAAAAGGATTAAATCATCTTTATGCCTTTTCAAGCCTATATGATTTTCTTTCTTCCATAGAAAAGAAAGAGAAGAAATATTCACTTGCTTAGTAAGATTTACCGTCCAGTGAGCTCTTAAAGATACACCGACTATGAAACTTTATATTTGCCTTCAACTTCTAAAATTCATTGATAACATTAAATATTTAATTACTTAAAAAAAACTTCCACATGTAATACTCATTTTAAGCTATGGAGGCCATTATGTTACGCGTTTTAAAAATTCATTGAAAATATTACTACAGTTTACTATTGTAGATACTAGGGGTGTCACGATTCTCCAAATCCTTGATTATTACATTTTCGATTTTCAGGTCATGATTCGATTCTCGATTTTTTTTTTGAAAGCACAAAAAAATGCTGTGCCATTTTAAGACTAGACTTGTATGAAATATAATATCTGACCTTGAACCCAGAGATGCCCTGCCGTGCTGCCAGTGGAAAAATATGGTACACGCACATACCTGATAAAACAAAACTTCCTGTCAGATGAACATTCCCATCAGTACTTTGGACCTTAAAACGCGCTTTTATTACCGTCAAACGAGATTGTGAGACTATACCCCAATAGGTCATGTTTAAACGCTGTTTTCATAACTCTTAAGCAACTGAAATAAGTCGTTGTGAAACTTAAAAAGATCTCAGTTCAGAGAAACGACCGGTCCTGGCACAGAATTTTTTATTTGAAGTTCGAGGTTGTGACTTAATTTTGATCGATTTCAATTCAAAAACTTTCTGTTAGAGGGCTGAACAGAAGACCTGATGATGTATTTTTTATGAAATGCGGACCAAAACCGCCACATGCTGTCTGTGTGCGTTTATAACTCGTATCTTTTGTTTCACATCATTTTATAATACTGATTGAAGACTTGTTAACACGTTTGCTTTTCTGTAGCGTTAATAAAACGTGTTTTATTGCAACCCTTGCATAGCGACTTCTTGCATAGCGATTTAAAACAAAGTGGCAGCCTCCGAATAAAAAAGGTTTTTGTCAAGTTTATTAAAACTATGACATTTGTACTGTTTTTGTATTTTCACATACATATTGCCATTCCCAGTGTTAAAGGCGGGGTGCATATTTTTGAAAAAAACTTTGGAAAAGGGAGTCAGGCCGAAACACACTTGTAGCCAATCAGCAGTAAGGGGCATGTCTACTGACCAACGTTGCCTGGGTTGTGTACTGTATGTGTGGGGCGGTTCTATCAAAAGAACATCCAGATTCTATTGGGGTAGGGGCGCGTTTGTTTAGGTGATTTCAAATATCAACATTGGCTTCAGAGATCCTTTTATTTATTAAATTATATTTGGGGTACCCTTTAAAAGTATAGTTTACCCAAAAATGAAAATTTCCATAATTTACTCAACCTGTTTCATGAGTTTTTTCATTCTGTTGAACACAAAAGAAGATATTTTGATAAATGATAGTAAGCACGCAGTTGACGGTACCCATTAAATTCCATAGTATTTGTTTTTCCTATGGAAGTCAGTTGGTGTGAATAATGAATGATGACAATCAATAGAAATCATTATTATGAATAATAATAAATGAGTAAAATGTTTTTGCAATTTTTATTAGAACTAATGTAGCCATGTAAAAATGTTTTTGTCAATTGCTAATCATATTATGACAACAATCTGTTTACCAACATCTGCCTTTAAGGACCAATGGGCTATTGCAAGGTCACAAATATAATATTCATAAGCAGATACATATTTTCTTTTAAGACTGCCACCATTAGAAGTTGTTTAGTCTACTGTAATCAAACTACCGTTCTGTCGGTCTACTATTTTCCATTGTACACAAGTCATTTCGACTGCGTCTTCAAGGTCTGGCAGTTGTGGATCATCTAATGAATCAAACGTGGTGGAGAACAAAGACAGTGTTAAACATTTAAATCACACAGTTATGCATTAATGCTGACAGTCAGCACTGTAGGGGTATTTGATGCCATGAAATATTCTTGTGATGGAGAAACAGGATAGGCAGTATCAAAGCAAACAAGAATAATGGAGCAAAGAATGACACATTCATTATTCATCATGGGGCTTTCGCTAAACATTTATTTATTCATTCAGTGGCTTATTTATTTATTTTATTTATGAACGAATCCCACATTCAGCACGACGGCAGACTCGCGCCTCGCTTTAGCCTCACAGGAAGTCGTTCCCCATATTGATGGCACTTTGAGAATGATGCTTTGTCAGTTTTTTGACGTATACTTTAAAGGTGAATGAGAAATGATGATTGACTGGGGTTTTCACCTTCCACACTGTTATTGCCTTCTGCGCACAATGATGTTAACCGTCGCCCGAAGTGATGGGGAACTATGATTGTACTATGGAGCGAAGAGCGTACCTGATAACTCTAGAGGTCTGGCTTTTCGGTTTTTGCTTCGGGATGTTAGATGCAGAGCTATTACCGTCTGCAAAGGAGCTTTGCCTCGACTACCTAGTTCCTCCGTTATCACAATGGAGATTAATTTGCATGGGTGCCAGACACAGACTTTTTTTGAATTTATTTATTGCTTTCCAGTGGCAGGAAATTTCCCAAATTTGATGAAAATGCGCACATACTCAATCTTCTATGCATCAGTCATATGGGAGCCATCAGACGAACATAAATTAGAGAAATGCATGGTGAAGGCCTCATTTATAAAGGCAAAAATAATCACAAAACACTGAGCCCTCGGGGATCTCAAATACAATTTTCATTTACTTCAGATCTTTCATTTTTCTCCGCTGTCACTTTTTGTACCTGGTCTCCCTCATCTGGGGACGATCATTAGACTAATTAGCAGGTAATCAATGTTTAATTAAAACGAGGTTGTTAATGAAAATGACTGGTGGTGCAATTTTGGACCGACTCTCTTTGTCACTCCATCCTCATGTGGAATAGGCATTATGAGAAAGCACTTTTAGCACATTCTCACTTTTGATGTAGTTAGACAGAAGTTGAAGCAACCGGTAAGACTGTTGCGCAGTGTGACGACTTATGCAAACATGATGACTTGTTGAACCTCACGTGAACCTATGTGCATTATGCGTCATGTGAAAATACATGCCTGCTGCAGACACGAAGGGGTTTATGATAAAAGAAACGCTTGCGTTTGCCAGATACTCGCTGAATCTCATTTGCAACCAGAGTTTAATGTTAAGTTAGTGTGACGCACATGACTCACCAAACACATTTTTTGAAATGACGTACTGCAGACATGACACACCGAACATAAATTTTGACATGACGAGCCACACACATGACACTCCGAACACATATTTTGAAGTCATCGGCCACTGGATTTGATATCAAATGGTGGTCTCTGTTGTTGTTAAAGAGATGCCCTGCTAGATGAGTTTTACTTACACATTCGGACAAGCTGCAAAAAATATAAATCCACTTGAAAACATAAAACTTTATATAAACTGAATCAAACCTAAATTGTTAACTTGTAAATGTGTCTTACATTATTCAACAAATATTTGTTGAGTTTCTAGAATATTTTAAGTCCTAAAATAATTGTGAATATATTAGGGGTGGCCAATAGAGCTAAAATGTTTATCATCGGTATAACGTGTATGTTATTTCATTCGATAGCGATAATTATTGATACATTTTATTAAGCTTTTAAAAAAATGACAAATAGAAAAAAGTTTTAATTTAAAAACTTTGTTTTATTTACACACCTTATTAAGGCAAACAATAAACTATTTTAGTTTAGCAGTACAAAAAAATTTGTATATCTTACATAAAGTGGGGTAAAATAAAGTCTATAAATGCTCTCTCTTGAGCATTTTCGTCACCATAATGTTTAATTCCTGTTCTTTGTTTCTTGTTGTTTGTTCTAAACTTTGTTTACAATGGTGGATCGGCTTCTTTTCTTCACCTATTTTTTTACGTACTCTAAATATCGCAAAATCAGTAAGGCCTGGTAGAGTAATAATTTGAAGAAGAAATCATTTGCATTGCAAATGTGTTGAACACTGCCATCCACGCGTAGCCGCAGTGAGTATACTTTTAAAGCTGCGCTGACGCGTGCGCGCATGAGCCGGATGCGGACGCGGAAAAGAAGTATACCACAAGTATGCACAGCTTACACACAACATTGTTCCGATGCAAAAAAACAAAAGAACTGCCACATTGGCGAGCTGACATTTTATTTTATTACTGACAATCTCCTCGGCCACAGCACTTTTTTTTTTACATGTTTTCGTGCTGTTCCCCACAGCAACACTTGGTATTGGCTGTTTGCTTGTCACTCACGGCACACTCCTTTATCATGGCATATAATAGGCTGGTTAAGATCTAGGAATGGCGATGTAATGTAGTGCAATGCAGGTGTCATAGCGAACGTTTTTCCCTATCGTTATAGATAAAGGTGTATCGACGGTACATATCATTCTCGTTTATCGGCCAGCCCTAGAATATATGTGTGGAAACAGACTGCGCAGATTGGTTGGCTGCTGTATTTAATGATCCTCACGCGGTTCACAACAGAACAGAAGAGATGACAATGCTGAATAAAGTCGTAATTCTTGCTATTTTTGGACCAAAGTGTATTTTTGATGCTTCAACACATTCTAACTGACCCACTGATGTCACATGGACTACTTTGATGATGTTTTTATTACCTTTCTGGTCATGGAAATTGTATTTTCAATGAAGGGGACAGAAAGCTTTCGGACTAAATCTAACGTTAAAACATCTTAAACTGTGTTCCAAAGATGAACGGAGGTCTTCCGAGTTTAGAACGACATAAGGGTAAGTCATTAATGACATTATTTTCATTTTTGGGCGAACTATCCTTATTTAGTATTCACCCACAAAATGTACGATTTTAAATATACAAAAACTGCTATCTCAAACATGTAGAGGCTTCTTCGTGATCTCAACAAACAGATTCTACAATAAAACGAAAATCACAAATTTTGAAAAAAAACTTTGTTTCTCATTATCTTGAAACTTGTGCTGCCGACTTGTGTCACTGGTTTCCGTGACGTGTCACAAATTTGTGGTGAGAAATGGAAATGCAGAAAGTTCATTAGGATTGTGAACATCGCAAGTGGTACAAATCAACCCGATTGTAATAGTAATAGTAGTAATAGAGTTTTTATTACAGAACTCATTTGAAAGATTATTAGTAAATCAGAAAATGGCCATCAAACAACTTGGCTCCAACAAGCCAGATATAAAAATTGTACAACAGACAAAGGACAACAATAGGTCACTCAATAGGATATTTTCCAGGTCATGGGATGACAAAAGCCTTGCCTGTTGGGATGTTGTAAACAGAATAAAGTTTTCAGTTCCCCATGCTTTTTTATATTTTTCGAAATTTGGTACGCACTGAAAAGCGAAATCGCACTAGCTTACATTTCCGGTCCTCCGCATTCGCATGCAGATGAATGGAAGTCAGCAAAGCAAAAAGTCTAGTGTGACTGTCACTTAAGACAATATATATAGTGTGAAAGGGAGATTTTGATAATTTCTTAATTTAGCTTTTTTCATAAAAGTGACTATTACATCTGCTATTCGAGGAAAAAAATCGAAACAAAGTATCGTGGCACGTTTATAAAAGCATAAGCAGGCTCCTGCACAGATTAACAGTAAATGCTCCCACACTGTAACTATTTTTACTACGTACTACTTAAAAAGCCTGACATACTACTTGTGGTTGCGTGCCCAATGGTACTGAGAAATTTCTGGTTGACAGGTGAGAACATCCTTCAGTCAAGGTTATGAGATGGGCAGAGCCGTGCCGAATGAGGTTTTGGTGATCATATACCCTAATTTGAACAAAGCATAATGAGGGGCTGTAATAAAACATCTGTTTTAGCATAGTCGGTGATTAAAACTGACCTTTGAGTAAGACAGAGAAGTGCTTAACGACTGAAGTGGTATGCAAAGTGAAAAATGAATGCATTATCAATGTAATTAATGTCTATGGTGGACCTAAAGGCATTATGCAAATTGTGCTGAATCTTAATGCCTTCCACATCAAATGTTCTATCTGTTGATTGCCCACAGATTTTTCTCTTAAGGGTTCTGTTCAATATTAACTCCCTAACCTTAAAAATCTGCTTTCAATCCTCAGAGTGGTTTACATGTTGTGAGATGGTTAAGAGCTTGTTTTTAAGTGTATTTATATGAGCTTCATGACCTGGAAAGGTCGTCCGGTTGGCTTCGGAGTCAGACATTTCAGAGAAATGGTTTAATACAGGAGTTCTCAACCTTTATCACTTCAAGGCCTCCCTATTGTCCACAACGATATTTGAAGGCCCCCCAACTCACAATTTTTACCAAATAAAATATACTATAGTGTATTCGTATACAAAAATAATCAAACACTAAGAAAACACTCTAGGTTTTTAGTTGTTTTAGCTTATTTTAATGCTTATTTTGTATTATTTTTAATAATATTAAGCCATCCTAATGACCCCCTCGGATATCTGTTGAGGCCCCCCGTGGACCTGTGAATGTTAAAAGGTGCAGGAATAAAAGTCTTATTCTTTTACAATCTGTATAAATATTAGGGCTGTCAATAGATTAAAATATTTAATCTAGATTAATCGCATGATTTCATGAGTTAACTCGCGATTAATCGCAAATTAATAGCAAATTTTTATCTGTTCTAAATTTACCTAAATGTAACACTTTTCAAGTTTTTAATGCTCTAATCAGCATGGATTTGGTCAATATATATGCTATATGCAAATGTATGCTTACAACAGACTGTTTACAGTATCAACAGAACCATCAACCATAGTTTTATATATGATTTTTCCTTTAGAAGACCTTGTTCTTTCAACATTTCTGTTTGCTGCTGCATCATTTGTGACCTGTGCTGGCAAATTGAGTTGGGATGAGCAAATTTTCAAAAATGTGTTATTTGTATTTTAACATTCTCTATTAAAAAACTTCAAAACAATTGGAACAATTTTTGGAATCTGACAAAGCATGACAGAACTATACCTGTTTACGCAGAGCAAAAACAATATCAATATATGTTACATATATGTTTTTCTTTTATTGTTTAATTTTGACATTGAGACAGACTGCTTTAAGATACTAATGCAAGGGTTTAATATAATGTTACACAACAGATACTTTTCCCCAACAGTTAACCAAACATTCACTTCAGATATAACAGATTATAGGTCATACCTGCGTGAATTCTTCTCAAAACAGATATTTTTAAAACTGTCATTTTGTGTTAGATGTCAATATATATTGGGTCCCGCACTCGCGTGTTTGTGTGCATGCGCTTCAGACGTCTGCGTCAGACATCGCTTTTGAGTCTTGTCACTCTTAATAACTCTTTTAACATCAATCAGGTCCCGAACTTTATCTCTCTTAATAATTATTTTAACATCAAGCAAGTCCTGCAGTCTATTTTCTATAATTTCTGAATGCTTTAAAAACGAAACCAAAAAGTGACAGAAGACACATTTTTGCTTTAGATTATGGATTTGGGATGGTACACCTCTCAGGAAATGTTCAGATAAAGATCATTTTAGTTATTTAATGACCATTTACAGCATTGGATTCGCTAAACGAGAGCTTAATATTCTTATTTTTATGAAAACCTCAGACTCATCTGGACAGTGCCGGTCACTTGCTGCGGTTGCTCAATTCATCCAGCTGTGGGTCAAACAGAAATTGCATGTTGCGTTAATCACGCGTTAATAAAATTAGTGCCGTTAAAATGAATTTGCGTTAACGCGTTATTAACGCGTCAATTTTGACAGCCCTAATAAATATATTATTTTAAGACTTTTAGACTTGCAAAGACTGAAGTTGGACGTGATTTTCCCCTTCCCCATCATCGCATATTTTTTTAACTGTTATTGCGTCAATAGTGCAATTATAACAGTTTACAAAGCTTCAGATGGCAGAAATTGCTCAGTCTGACATTTAAGTTAAGATTGAGAGTTTTTAATTATTTAAGAAAACTGTTTTTGCAAGAAATGCCCATAGTGGTGTTGTTGTTTTGACTAAAGACAATAATGAATCATCCGCAGAAAAGGTCTTATAGAAAAAAAATGGCTGTGGTTGGATAGTGCAGATTGAGGGGCGGTATTACCCCCTTCTGACATCACAAGGGGAGCCCAATTTCAGCTGTTTTCCACATGCTTGCAAAGAATGGTTTACCAAAACTAAGTTACTGGGTTTTTCTTTTTCACATTTTCTAGGTTTATAGAAGCACTGTTTATATAGCACTTAAACATGGAAAAAGTCAGATTTTCATGATATGTCCTCTTTAAGTAGGAAGGCTACGCGAGACTAGGTTGAAAATAACCCAGTATTTTTTACAGTCTATAGCTTATGTTGTAATTCAACTCATCCCAATTCATCTTTGCATATTGTCAGAATAATGTGGAGATTTGTTTACTGTATGTTTCCAACTCATTTGCAATTTATCACGCTGTAAAGGTTTGACTTGCTTGAATATTTTAAGGGAAAACAAAAATGATATGCAGAAATTGTTCAATGGCTTTAAATAATTACACTAATTCATCCATATTAATGTAATGCACTTACTACTGGGATCTTTTAAAAGCATCTGATTTGTACCAAGATGTAAAATACACTTCTACACTTATCATTTGTATGGAAATAACGCAAAGTCATTTTCCAAAATAAAATGAAAACATTCATCCATGTCACATTAAGCTAGACTATTCCACCCCCAAATTCCGGTCTAGGATACATTCATCTCCCTAAAAAAGTACTTCAGGGAGACAGCACTTACTAGTATACAGTAAATGTAAGGCTCATGCATGTTGGCTTAAAAATGCAATAAAAGAACTATGAGATGTGTTGATTCATTTATGCCAAGACATTTCTGCAAACACTGAATAACATATTTCATCATTTAACATGCAGCACCATGGAAGGGTCAGGCATGCGCCAATGTCAGAAAGCTATAATAGTCTATTAATACAAATGTCAGTTTTGACCTTCTGCGTGTACGACGGTATAAATAACAAACACATATTGACACTTCAGCCTAACTCTGAAACATCTTCATTTCACGCCAAGAACACAAAAGCTCCCTGCTCCTTTTGAAATCCTAATGACCCTTTGTGTAAAATAGATTTCATTAATCTGGACAGAAGAGCTGTTATAATAGCCGATGTTCTGTTCACTTTGTATTCATTACAGTTGCGTACTGTGATAATGCAAGGAGAGGGGTGTTTTCCTTCCCCCCATACAAGGCCAAGTTTTTCATTGATGCACCTGCAGCGTGCTTATAGGGATTTAGATTACCATGCTTCATCAATAAGCTGCACAGGTCATCGATGAAATTATCCTTTGAATACAATTAGGAAAGTAATAAAGGCTTTCATTGCCCTTGACAGATTGATGGTCTTAATCTTTGGGGTGAGAACATTATCTGCTGATACCAATGTGAGGTAAAATGTCCCCATATTGCTTTACATAAATATTAAAGGTAGCCTAAATATTACGAAGCATCGGCTCAGTGTGGAACAGGCTTTTTAATTTGACATGAAACTCACGCTAATTTACATGCAACCCAGTGTCATTGATTAATTACAACTTGTTTATATCAAATTATCCACATTAATTAGATGTTTGACTATGTGCTGACCTGGCAAATTAGTGGTACCATGGTAAACGTCTCGGTTACGGATGTAACCCTCGTTCCCTGAAGGAGGGAACGGAGACGTCACGTCGTGACCGACGAATTGGGAACTCGCTTAGAGAGACCAATCTGCTTCGAATACTACTAAAACGCCAATGAACTTGGCATTGAGATATTTTTGCATAATGCTGGCGCCGCCCCGCCAGGTGCGTATATAAGCAGCAGGTGCAAATAGGGAAATTAGCTTCTTATTCGCTGAGAAAGCCGGAAAGTGTGACCGGCCGTAACAGCAGGTGGCAGCACCTGTGGCGACGGGACGTGACGTCTCCGTTCCCTCCTTCAGGGAACGAGGGTTACATCCGTAACCGAGACGTTCCCTTTCAGTCGGTCACTACGACGTCACGTCGTGACCGACGAATTGGGAATCCCTATCAAAACGCCACTAGGGGCTGACCTCTTCCAGTGACTGCGTAAAAGCCCTCCGGTTCCACTTAAGGAGGAGGAGGTAGGTTTTAAGGCAGAAGGCCGGGCACTAGATGTTCCTTTAACCCCACAGAAGTGCCAGCGACTGGGAAGCGCCCTACCTGAGCGGGATAGGAACGCTGCGGAAGCCACCACCCGTCTTAAGGGCTAATGGTGGGCGAAAGTCAACCGTAGTTGAGGAAATAAGACAGCCGTGGCTGTGTAAGCAAAGCAGTGCTCTGCTAAGGGAAACGTGGGCTAGTAGGATTAACCCCACGGAAAAATACTCACAATGGAACCCGGTGGGACACAATGTGGAGCCCGAGCCAGACACGTAGGTTCGCGAGGATACAGCTAGTGAAAGGCTGACAGCCAATGCTCCGCAACAAAGGCTGCCAAGGCAGCGGAGGAAGAACAATTCAAACCATTACGCATTTTTGTTCTGAAGGCCTTCCATACTGACACAGTTATGAAGCATCAGTTGGAGGCTGCAAGCCGACCTGCGAGACTGTTCTCCGTGCTCCCCCTGGTGAGGAAAGAACACGAGAGGATACAGGCTCGATACGAACACTGTAGAATTTAATGAACGTATTAGGTGTCGCCCAACCAGCAGCTCTGCAGATGTCTGTTAGCGAGGAACCACGAGCGAGAGCCCAAGATGAGGCAACACTCCGTGTGGAGTGCGCTCTCAAATTAAAGGGGCAAGGAATACCCTGAAGGTTATAAGCCAGGGCGATAGTATCAACTATCCAATGAGACATCCTCTGCTTAGTGACAGCTTTCCCTTTCTGCTGGCCACCATAACAAACAAAGAGCTGGTCTGAGGTCCTGAGGCTTTGCGTGCGGACCACGTAGAATCGCAGTGCGCGTACGGGGCACAACAAAGCCATGGTTGGGTCTGCCTCCTCCGGGGGCAGCGCTTGCAAGCTCACCACCTGATCTCTGAAAGGAGTGGTGGGAACTTTGGGCACGTAGCCTGGTCTGGGCCTCAATGTTACACTCGAGGCAGCAGGACCAAACTGAAGGCACGAGTCGTCAACAGAGAATGCATGTAAATCCCCTACTCTCTTCACTGAGGCCAATGCTAGCAGGGTCAGAGCTTTCATTGATAAAAGCTTCAGACTCACAGACTGCAAAGGCTCGAACGGGGGGGCCTGAAGGGCTTTCAGCACCATGGACAGGTCCCAGGGAGGAATAGAAGGAGGGCGCGAGGGGTTTAGCCTACGAGCGCCTCTTAAAAACCTAATAACCAAATCATGCTGGCCAACTGATCTGCCGTTAATAAGTGAGTGATGAGCAGAAATAGCAGCGATATCAACTTTAATGGTGGAGGGTGACAGCCTACCGTCTAACCTATGTTGAAGATATAAAAGCACGATGTTAATAGGGCATTCTCTGGGGTCCTCGCGTTGCAAAGAGCACCAGGTGACGAAAAAGGTTTCATTAAGCGCGTAAGCCCGTCTTGTGGACGGTGCTCGAACCGCGTCGATGGTGTTAGATACCGTTTGCGATAAATCACCTAAACCTTGCGCGCGCTCAACGACCATACATGGAGATCCCACGGGTCGGGGCGCGAGTGCCAATGTGCCCCTTCCTAAGAAAGAAAGTCCTTCCTCAGGGGAATCCGCCAGGGAGGGCTGTCGCGAGGAGCATTAACTATGAAAAACCAATTCCCAGTCGTCCAGTACGGACGATTAATAAAAAGGCTCTCCTCGTCCTGCCTGACTTTGCACAGTGTCTGTGCGATTAAGCTCACTGGAAGGAATGCGTATTTGCGCATCCCCCGAGGCCAGCTGTGTGCCAATGCGTCCACGCCGAGGCTGCCCTCGGTTAGTGAATAAAATGGGCGACAGTGGGTATCGTCCGGCGACGCAAACAGGTCTGTCTGCACACGACCGAACTTCTTCCAAATTAGCTGGACCGTCTGGGGGTGGAGTCGCCATTCGCCGGGGCGCGCAGCTCGAGAAGCGCGTCCGCTGCTGTATTGAGCGAGCCCGGAATGTGAATGGCACGAAGGGACCTCAGATGCTTCTGACTCCAAAGGAGGAGATGACGAGCGAGATGCGACAGGTGACGAGAGCGCAAAACCGCCTTAACGGTAAATAACGCAACAGTCGCAATGTTGTCGGTGTCGGCTAATACATCCTTCCCTCGCATCTCCACAGCGGAGCGTACAAGTCCCAGATATACAGCGCACCGCTCGCGGCAGTTGGGGTGCTATGCACACCCCTGAGACTGCAAGCCCGTCATACGTGGCGATCATCCCGTGCTAAGGGCATACATGCTACAGAATGCCAGGAGACCTTTCAGGGGCGCATTGTCTATCGGAAATGCCGGGTCTACCACGGGGAAGTTGGAATGACACGCAGGTGTAATGTTTACACGGTGTATGCCGGTGCGCCACGCTCTCCTCGAGACTCGATCGTAAGCCAACGCTGAAGCGGTCTCATATGAAGCAGCATGCTGTCATATGTCCAGGAGCTTCTGAAATTGTTTCAGAGGGACCGCGTACTTCCCTCGAATTAAACCGAGGCAAGTCAGAACTGACTGGTTGCGCGCTCTTGTAAAACACGCCATTTAGTCGATCGAGTCTAGTTTCCATACTGAGAAAAAGGATCCTCTGCACGGGGCAAAGTACACTTTCCCAGTCGACCTGAAGACATAAACGAGCGAGATGCCGAAGCATTAACTCTGTGTTCGCGCACGTCTGCCAAGAACGGGCTATTATAAGTCGACGTACATAAAAGCAGAATGCGAACAACCCTCTCTCTGATATTTTAAAGCCGTGACTAGCACATGGAGACATGGAGAGAGAGAGACAGCTCGAATGATGTACTTAGTATTAATATGCCCACCCCACGACGCAGAGCGAAAAACAGTCTAAAGCGAGGGGAGATGGACACATAAAGTACACGTCTTACAGGTCTAAGGCTGCAAACGATCTGAATATTAAAATACGAGCCTCGGCGTTATCGTCCAAAAGAACACCTTTGTAGAGCCGGTGCGTAAATCAAATCGATCGTAACCCGCCGCGTATTTTGGGTACTATGAGATAAAGGCTGGAAAAACCCTATCATCATCATCATCTCGGTAAGAGGGACCGGCTCGATACATCCTTCGCCAACAGGACATCGAACTTTGCACGCAGTACATGTGCATCGGGCGCTTTCACCACAGTGAAACGAAAGCCCGAGAATTTTGGGGTGTGCCGGATCTTGTAACCGAGGCGGATTGTGCGTAAAACCCAACGAAACGGGCTGGGAACTGAAGCCAAGCACCCAGGCACCGTACGAGGAGAATTAACGACACTAACGAAGTACCCGCGGTGGGGCAGCGAAGCGAGACAGGTGGGACTGCCGGTGCGTCTGCTGTGACAGCATAAGCATCTACAGTATGTGTGTGTGACACTGACCTGAGCCCGCTGAGGGTGACGGTCGTCTGGTCTCCTCAGCGGAGAGCACAGACTCCGAGGAGGGTGCTGGTGGTCCCGTCTCCGCAGCGGAGAGCTGGAACTCCTCAGGACACCCGCTGGCGATAGAGGAGAGGGAGGAAGAGCACGTAAATGCCCGCTCACATCTCTCTCGATCCTCTGGAGACCTGGAGAAGGAATAGGAATGCACTCTTTTTGTGGTTTTGTGGGTGCCGGCTGAGAAGCCGGCGGAACAGAACAAAACGAAACCAAAGATTCTCCACCCGGCCCTCTACCGGTGGAGGGAGCGATGCCATCACCGTCTCCCGTAGAGTGATCCCATCCGAATCCAGGTCGCCCGTCTCAGGGCCGCTTCGATTTCCGTTTACCACGGGAAGCGGGTGGGGCGGGCGGGGCGGGCTGCCGACGGCTGTTCCCCCTCCGTGGCCTGGAAGATGTTCTAGTGGGGGGGGGTGGAGGCAGCCGCCGCAGGGCGCCCTCGGCGAGGAGCAGACGGGGCCGCCGGCGCTGGAGGGCGAGATGCAGGTCGCTTGCGCCGGGGCATGATCTGAGCGATCCCCTCCGTCTGCTTCTGGGCGGCGGAGAACTGCTGGGCAAAAGACTCCACCGACTCACCGAAGAGACCAGCCTGGGACACGGGAGCGTCTAAGAACTTGTTCTTCTTCTGCATCCGACATGTCCGCCAGACATAGCCATAAGTGGCGTTCCTGGACCACCATCGTGGACATGGCACGACCAATCGCCTGCGCTGTCACCTTCGTAGCGCGAAGAGCCAGATCAGTGGCAGCCCGGAGCTCCGAAAGGACAGGCGAGTCGTGTCCTCCCTCGTGCAGATCCCTCAAGGCCTTCGCTTGATGAACCTGCAGCAACGCCATTGCGTGCAGGGCTGAAGCCGCCTCTCCACATGCCTGGTGGGCAGCGCCCGTTAAACCGGAGGACTGTCTGCAGGCACGAGAGGGGAGGGTTGGGCGGTCCTTCCAAGAGGGAGCGTGAGCCGGACACAGTTGCATCGCGACAGCACGCTCCACGGGAGGGATCCCCGTGTAACCCTTAGCGGCTCCGCTGGTGAGGGAGGTGAGGGGGGAGGGCTGAAACGGCCGTAATCTCATGGAAAACGGCGACTTCCAGGTTCTAGTCAGCTCCTCGTGCACCTCGGGGAAGAAAGGCACCGGTGGAGAGGGTTGTGACACCCGGGCAGCTCCAAAGAACCAATCATCCAGGCGGGACGGCTCGGGCTGAGGGGGGGGAACCCACTCTAACCCTACGGTCTCCGCCGCTCGAGCGAGCACGGCCACCATCTCTGGATCGAACTCCGGCGTCCCAACCCGACCAGAGGGAGGAAGGGCGTCGGGGTCCACGTCAGGGGGAGGAGGCCCACCCTCGGATGCTGCGGCGTCGGTGGACCCGGAGGGAGGCACAATGGATTCTAGAGACATCGTAGAACACGACGCTGAAGTCTCCATAGGCACATCAACCGGCTGTGGATGAGGAGGCTGAGAGCATGAGGACGAATCCCCCGACCGGCTCAGCACAGTGATGCGGAGGTCGTCCTTTGAGAGCTTTACAGCCGCACCGTGGCGGCGTTCAGCACTCGCATGACGAGGGTTGCGCTTTTCCCGGAGGAAAGACAACCGTCTCCGCAAATCCACAAGGGACATGCTCTCGCAGTGAGAACACTTACCCCCAGCGAACGCTGCCTCTGCGTGCTCGATGCCCAAACACGAAAGACAACGCTCGTGACCGTCCTTCGGACCCATGTATTTGCCGCACCCAAGATCGCACGGACGAAAAGCCATCCTGAAAAGGACGCTGATGTCCGGATATACGAGAGAGTGGCTGCCTTTAACAAGGCACAAAGCTCTCTCGTATCACTCTTTTAGGGAAATTCACTCAGATGCTTAGTTGATGAGCGCACAGGAAGGCAACGCACACACTAAACTCAAAAACAACAAACAGATGTAGAGCCGTGGAATAAGCGAAGCGTCCGCTGTGGTACTGCTAGTACAACCAACTTCAGCAATCAGATCCCAACAGAGTAGAGTAGCTTCTCAGTAGCAGATACTGCAGGCTTTCGAAGCGAATAAAAGCTAATTTCCCTATTTGCACCTGCTGCTTATATACGCACCTGGCGGGGCGGCGCCAGCATTATGCAAATATCTCAATGCCAAGTTCATTGGCGTTTTAGTAGTATTCGAAGCAGATTGGTCTCTCTAAGCGAGTTCCCAATTCGTCGGTCACGACGTGACGTCGTAGTGACCGACTGAAAGGGAACTGCTCACTTCCTTAAAAACAGACAAATAAACTTTCTGCTCTCTGGAGGATAAACAGCCAATAATGCAGTCCCAAAGGAAAAGTATATTGGGCTGTCTAAGGAGACTCAATGGAGTTCAAAAGTTCAAGGTTATGGCATATTTATGTGTTAAAGGTGCATTGTGTAACTTTTAGAAGGATCGCTTGACAGAAATGCAATATAATATATACATAACTATATTATCAGTGGTGTATAAAGACCTTACATAATGAACCATATTGTTTTTATTACCTTAGAATGAGCCATTTTTATCTCCATACACCGTGGGTCCCCTTACATGAAAGTTGCCGTCATGTTTCTACAGTAGCCCAAAACAGACAAACTGTCCTACAATGATATAGTGGGCAAAAATATATTTTTAAGTTAAACCAATTTTTTTGTTTGAGCTAGTTGAGAAGACATATTAATTTAAGTATAGATAAATCTGTCTTTAAAACATTAAATGAATGGTTATTTTCAATTCCAGTAAACATTCAGAATGGCTAATGTTGACTGAACTAATTAAGACAAATCAGGTAAATATGTGGACTTATGACAGCTTTGTTTCCTGACAACAAAATGCTCCTAATATTACTGTTATTTGGTCACAAAATGTAATTGTAAGAGTTGTTCAGGCGTGAATGTATGTGCTTAAAGGTTAAATATGCGGTCGGTTGATAAAGATAGCGTCTATTTAAAAGTGTGCTCGGACACTTTCGGACGGAGCTCCATATGAGCTCCAGAAAACCACCGGCGCTTAAGCGCTCACACCCCGCCCAGCGCAGCCTCGCCTCGGCAAGCGCATCAGAAATCGACTGCTGGCTCTGATATCTCTGTGGCGTTTAAACGTGATTTAATTCATTTTAATTTCTCATACTTAACAATGAAAGGGTTATGTTTTAAATCATATTTTAGGATTGCACTTAATTGATATCACTGTTGAGTGCATGTTTCATATCTTTTACATTTGTTATAACCGGACTGCATGCAAATTTGAACTTCAGAGCTGAAGGAGCGGGTGGAGAAATAGTCCCAATATCATTACAATCTTAAATAAAACGTCTAAATATACCCGTGTGTGTACCCGTGTGCGCGCGCGTGTGCGCGCGACCAGCTCGCACGCGTGTGTGTATGTACAGTATATGTGCGCGAGTTTTTAATTAAAAATGTCTTAACTCGGAAGGATCTGTATCACAGGTCATTTCATCTGAGATCAATCCGCACCTAACAGCCTGAATCACTCACTGTTTTACACAAGGACACAAGTCATCAGCCGTTTCCTCAAGTTCACGTCAGGTAAGTGTTTGTAAATAAATGTTAATTTTAGACTATATTAAATTGGCAAAGACGCAAATACGCGACGTTTTTGTAAAGATATAAGTTATATAAAGGTGTGTTATGTTATGTGTCCGAGTTAAAGTGGAGCTATTTTAGTTAACGTTACCGGACAGGGTTTATTACTCCATCTTAATTATAATTGGGACATTTTTACAAACAAACCTTATAAAATACAACACTGGCGTGCATTTTGAGACAAAAGAATAGCACTCATATGTTAAGAGATGTCAGTATTTTAGTCAGTGATAAGTCCTGTTCGAGAAAACCGCCCAATAGTGTTTAATTCAATTACGTGTGATGTCTGAGGGAAATTTGGCAATTTTAGGGTATAAAGTCTTTCACCGTCAAGCTTTATTATATTAAACATCTATGTATGTGTGTGTGTGTATTTATATTCCTCTGTTTATCAAACCAGAGCGGTGATGATGTGGAGGCAGACCAGAGGGTTACATGGCGAAAGAAGTTAAATGGCCCTGGAGATATTCTGACTGACTTTGGAGTGCTTTTGGACTGTTTTATGCCTTTTATTAAGAGAAGACTTAATTCTGTATGTTCAGACTGTATGAAAAGTAAATAAGTGAATAAAAAGCTTTTGTTTTTATGTGACTGAAGTTAATTATTTGTCAACAACACCAGCATAAATTATTTGATAAATACGTTTATTAAAAATTTCCAAATAATAAATATTGATTGAAGTAACACATAAAACATTGAGTAAATACTTAAATTTTAATTGACAGAGTCTTTACTGTAAGTTTTTAAAGATTCAACTGATTAAAACATTTTAGTTGAATGAACTATAAAGCTAGTTGAGCAAACATACTTTTTTATATTTGAGTCAAGTTTGGGCCAACTAAAAAACATCAATCCAGGTAACACTTTGGAGTCAGAAATTGAGTGAACGTAAAATTTCTGTGGAACTAGTTACTAAAAAATAATTAATTGAGCCAACAATTTATTTTTTACAGTATATAGATTGTGTTTTGCCCCTACGTTGTCTCAGACGACAACATGTTCGTCCTGTTGTGGCTACCATATGTGTTTTAAAATTGAGGGGTGAGCGGTTGCAATTCGCAATCTAACCACTAGATGCCGCTAAATGTACACACACCATCTTTAGGTTGTAATTTTACTGCACAATAAATTCCTTATTAACAAGATTTTGGACACATGGTGGACATGCATACATTAAATATATAAATCTGTAAGCTATACGTTTAAATTAGATTGCATATTTCAGAAAATTTGGTCTAGGAACAATGTAAAGGCGAAAGTTTTTTGATTGTGAGTGCCGTTTGTGACCGTAACTGCATTTCCATTACTCTTCAAATTGGGCAAATTGAAATATCAAATAAAAAAATGCACTTCCATATATCGCAAAAAAATGTTAACGCTTGGGTGAGGTGGTTTTTCAGGCAATTCGAAAAAGGAATGTATTCCAATGCAATGGAAAAAATGTACGCATTTACAGGTCACCTGACATACGTACTGCAAGTCACATGATTATTGTTTAAATGTGGCACAGTATGTTTGATTGGAGGACAAGACACAAGAGGTGTGGTCTACTTAATGTGGCATCACAAGAATTATTTGGATGTCAACTACTCTGTATGTTAAAGAGTCGCTCTCGCGTATTTGGATGTCATCCGCATGTCGGTCTGCACGGCCCTGTTTCGTTTGCTGTGGTTTTAGAAATAACTTAACACGAGACAACAAAATTAAGTTTTAGTCGCATAACCTTGGTTAATGCAATCACCATCATTTAGCAATAGTTTTTTTCGACATTTAGAAAGTAACGCTAAAGTTTTGTGCAAATCTTGAATGGAACGCAGCTATTGTTGATATTTCTTCAAGAGCCCCTATTGTCCAATTCACAATTTTACATTTCCTTTGGTGTGTAAGTATGTATAAGTACATGTTTATGATATGCAAAAGATACAAATCCCAAAGTAAACGATGACGCAAGTTATCGTCTCCAACGTAAATCTCTTTTCTTGGACTACAACAAACACACGGATTGTCGGCAGCAGTTTGCTTCCTGAGGTTGGTGATGTAGAAAGACCGACATTATGATAATTCCTCCCGCTTCAGACTCCGCCAGTAAGTTATCTCCTGTTATTACACGGCTCTCTGGAATGCTTGATTCTGATTGGTCAGTTGAGACATTTGCAGGTTCGTTCTTTTCGAATAATAACCGCTCCAAAATAATAACGCATGGCCGGACTACTTGCACGAGTAAAATCGTTCCGCGCCAATAAAGATCAATAAAGATTACTGTCTGTTTGGCGCCATCTTGTGACAAACACTCGACAACCACGACAAGACACAGAGAGCTTACTGAGACTGAACTTGACAAAATAGAGCATGACAGCTACGAAGCCAACACACAAAAAAAATACAGAATGGGCATTAAAACTTCTCAAAGACTGACTAAAAGAGAAAAAATGGAGACAAGTATGAAGCAGAGGATCTTAATAAGGTATTACGATCATTTTATGCATCTGTGCAAAGTTTCGCGGAAGGATAAAAATGTTAATTTAAAACAATATGCCAATAAAATGTTTCAAATTCATATTCCTGTCCAGTTTTTTTTCTTATGTGGCAAGTAGCCGTGTAATAAGCGGGATAATGTAGAGGCAGCCGGTAGTTATTGGGAAATAAGCCCCTTCAGTGTGATACAAGACCCTCCGCTTCGCGTCGGGTCCTGATCACACTGTCGGGGCTTATTTCCCAATAACTACCGGCTGCCTCTACATTATCCCTTACTTAGCATTGCATTGTGATCGAATCTTTCAAACATGGTTAGAAGCGTCACATCTCTGGCTGACAAAAAACTATGAGTTATGTACAAAATCCGTGCATTTCAGGACGAGAGTGAAATTTAGAGCTACAAAAAAGAACGGTATGTGGAAAATAATGTGCTTATTGAACCATAAACCACGCAAACACATTGTATTATACCAAATACACAAAATAATGTTGTTTTTAGCAATGAAATAGGTGCTCTTTAACATATTTGGTAAGACACACCAAACCGATGGCAACAAATTGGCGCAGATTGTAAGGTTGCCTCACATTGCCCACATGCAAGCAGACGGTGGCCAAATAACGCATTATTCTGTGCCTGCGTGAGATGAGATAACTTTCTGTACCAGCAGGTAGCAGTAGTTGGTGTTTATTAGCCAAAATGGAAAATCGGAGGACCTTGTGACTTCTGGAATGCAGAAAATAAACAAAGCAGCACTCGCTTATCATTTTCACACAAATCTCACTTACTACAGATATATCTGATAAATCCGTAGAAACTTTTAAAATATTGACTTACTGGAATGAGAGATGCTAAAAAAGAAAATATATTTTTTTTTACGTTCCCGCTAGATTTCGTCGCTTGCTTGCTTAATCACTGTATTTCTTCTTATGCACTTGTTTGCTATGCTTAACAGCAAATCAGAATGATGTGTCTCCATCATGCTTCAATTTCTAATAGATATTTTTGTCTTCATCTCATAACCATTTTTTATTGTGGCCCCCTCTGCAGAAGCTGACCACTAAAGAGTAATTTGAAGCAGACGTCTGAGGATTAAATGTAATATTTTCCCGATGTCATCATCGATTGCAATATTTCACATCGTCTGATGCCGATTTGGTATACATCGCTCATTTATATTCACTTTTGTCTAAAAGAAACACCTGAGACATTAAATAGATCCCATTCGTTTTTTCTACTGTTTTTATTGTGGCAGCATGCACCTCTGTTGAAAAGATCACGGCCGGACTCCAAAATAAAACAAGAAGTAAATTCGAGTTGCTTTGAGTTAAATAGCATTTCAGACTCTCTCAATAAATAATTCACTCTCTAGCGATCGCACTAAATTTAATTAGCCCTTGTTATCCTGATAATATCAGGGCCTCCACGCTGTAGCATCTCTCTCAGCATCAGAGTAAGAAGACCTCTCACTGTACGCTGCCTCTGGGTCACAGGACAACACACACACAGTCATACAGTGCACACTCATACACACTCCCTTGAAAATAAACATCCACACTGATTTAGACTGTAGAGCCACTTAAAGATTATTAGGCAGTACAAGGAAACCGCACATTGTGCAAAGGGCATTTAAAGCACTTGGATTGCTTAAATCTCGATGGGGTCACTTAGAGTTTTTGGTAGTACGGGGTGTAATTGCTGAGACTGAGACATTGCTTGTGGATGCTCACTTTTGTAGAGCAAGAAGTCTGTAATGACCTCCAAACACTTCCCGGTTGCTGCTTTCCTATTAACCACAAAGGATATTTAAAGATGACGGATAAATTGTTTTATGCATTTAAAGGAACAGTATGTAAGAAATTTACATCAATTAATCATAAAATTGCCCTGATATGTCACTAGACATTAAGAAATCATTTTCATTTCAAATACTTATATCACTCACAACAGTGGTCTGGCCAGGATATTGTCATTTAAAAAGTGTACTTGCAGCCCTCAACTGATCTTTATGTTGTCATTTTGTGTATTGGCCACCAGCTGTGTGATTGCAATACCAGTTTTAGCCACAAGTTTTGTGATTGCAATGCCAGTTTTGGCCACAATCCTACATACCGTTCCTTTAAATGTCACATTTCCCGCAGGAAAAATCTTTAAGAACCTATATTTTGAAATTCTTGGGAGATTATTTGTGACCCTGGACCACAAAACCAATCATAAGGGTCTATTTCTTTTAATGACCATATTTAAAAGAGATATACAGTAACTATTTGAAAATCGCATTTAAAGGCGGGCTGCATGATCTCTGAAAGCCAATGTTGATTTATTACCCTAATAAAATCTGGACCTTCTTTTGATAGACCTGCCCCACACATATGCAACAATGTCGGTTAGTAGACACGCCCCTTACTGCTAATTGGCTACAAGTGTGTTTTGGTGTTTTTCGAAAATTATGCACCCCACCTTTAAAGTTGTCCAAGTGAAGTCCTTAGCATGAAATTTACAAAATATCTTCATGGAACATGATCTTTACATAAAAAATTGATAATTTTGACCAATACAACGTATTGTTGGCTATTGCTAAAAATATAACTACTGGGTTTTGTGGTCCAGGGTCACATTTGCTTGGAACAGTGGCGGCCGGTGACTATTTTTCGAGGGCGCTCGATGCGAAGTTTGTCACAACATGTATGTAGCACATCATGTGTGTGGTTTTTTTCAAAATATGTGTTCTGTGCTTCGAGAGATCGTGTATGCAACACATGTCTTTTCAAAATAAGTGCCTGCTGCAGATGCATCTAAAGGGTTTATGATAAAAGAGATGCTCCCTTTGCCAGATACTCGCATAATCTCATGCATAATCAGTTTACTGTTAAGGGAGTGTCTTGCGTGTATTTTGTGAACGTGAGCGTCTCTTTTATCATAAACGGTTTTGACGCTGTGAAGCAGACACTTATTTTCTCAAAAACTCGTGATGCACATGGTTTACATGACAAAACAAACACACATTTTGAAAATGCAAGCGACACACGTGACACTCTGAACACTTGGAGCGCCCCTCAGATTAGCAGTTTTCGGGAAGATTATTATGGCAACAACATATAGAAATCTTTTTAATATCTCAGTTGTTTCTCCTGGACAGCAGTGAGCCTAAATAAAGGCGAAGTATTCTGCTTCTCAGCTTTGTCTTGTTATCATAAAGTCATGCTTTTCACCAATATTTTATTATCCCAAGTAAAACAAAGTTGTGGTTTTAATGAAACATAAGTGAGAACTCCATTAAGTCTCAAGAGCTATAAAAGCACACCCTGCCAAGCAATAACATTTTTCTTTTTGGAATGAAAGCAGTATATCGCTTCACACTAACCGTAACGCATCACGAGACATGTGACAATGGAGTGATAATGTTTGGTTTAATGTTCTTTCCCTCTCTCAGACATATAATGTTATTGGCCACTGAGCTGTCTGTGCCGAGCTCTGAGCTGCTGTGGCGTGGTGTGATTCGCCCGGGCTTAATTGCAGTGATTGTGAAAGCGTTGTAGCAGTATAATGTGGTGCTGTTCAGGCAAGCATAGAGCTGTGGAGCCATCAGTTTGAGGAGGTGAATGGTTGTGAGGCACACATACACACACACACGCTTGTCAAAAGCAAGGATGGAACAGAGAGAGACAGCAGCCCTAGGAGTCTAAAAAATACTATAACCTGAAGATAACTAGACTGTGAGTTGTATACAGGCTGATTTTTCAGCATGTTCAGCAAGATTTCTACTACAAGCAAGATTTCTACTTATTTCTGGATGGAGAATCAGAGTTGGGGTTTTAACGCCTCGGTGTTTTTAGATCACTGGATATGGGTGGCAAAATAAATCTTTAGTACATTTCATATGCACTTATAGTTATATGACCCTGTCTGTGAGATACAGACTAAAGTTTCATAATCAAAATATTAGATTTGGAGCATCACAGTTTGATTTCAGTAATTGATTTGACTTTAATTTGAATTTACATGACCTTATTTAGTCTATATAAAATATATCAAGTTTAAATTTTTGCAGAATTTTCTTTACCTTATCCAGGATGATTTTATAGAAATCAATCACAAAAAATTATTTCAGCTCTGTTTTCATTAACGGGGTCACTTATTAACAGGGGCGACGCAGCAATTTTGGGCCCTATGAAAAAATAGGGGGTCGGGCCCCCACCATACCCATTTCGCACCAAATATACAATCCAACCTACTGTAGCTATTCAAAATCTTTGTCTGTAATTTAATAATACAGAACTATTTATTCTGCTATTGTTTTGACCACAGTTATCAGTATTTATAGATACCTAAAATGTCTGCAGCTAAGATATTTTATAGTGCAATGTAAATTTAATTGAAAAATACAGTACATTAAATCAAATATTCAGAGAAAATGTAACATTCTTAAAGATTAAAGATAAATGTGACCATGCCTGTGAAAACCCAGCTGAAGTATTTCTTTGTAATTTACTGTTTTCCACATAAGTTCATCCTACATAATGTAAAGAACATTTTGTGAAAATATAAACTTGATATCTTTAATATTGACTGAGTAATGTCATGTCAGCGATTGAAATCATAGTAAAATTAATGCTTGAAATAAAACTATGATGCTTTTTATCTCACAATAAGATTTGAGACTTTTCTGATTTTCACAGGCAGTCTCAGTGACATACTGTATACTTGAGCTGTTACACACACGACAGATTGGACAAACTAAGTGTGTAATGAGATCGTAACAAGGCGTGGTGAGCTTGAACCTGCTTACATCACGAGGCATTTTTTGGACCCAACATCCAATACAAAAATTCAACTGCAGTAGCCACCGTTTAACCTGAAGAGGGCAGCACTCAGACGTTTTTACACCATATAGTATTGAAACACTTTATATCCAAATGTCAAAAAACTTACTAAAATCAATAAACAGCACTAATAAAACCCCATTCTTACAGATCATTAACTAAAGAAAAGTTGGTTTATGGTTTATTACTCTTTAAGAAAACAGCTATACTGTTATTAAATGATTCTTCAAACTGTTTTTAATCAACGGGGCTCTAAAATGAAATGAATGACAACTATAGCAGACTACGACATAGATTTCCATTGATTTCTTAAACCTGTTGCAAGTTGAGAAGCTTTATAACATAACTGGACTAGTTTAGCCTTAGTTGCATTTCAGTTTTATCACAACCAACTCGATTCACGCATAAAAATACTTCCTTGGCATATTGCGTTAAAAAACTAGTGTGTAACTGATAGCAATTCTAGTTTATGTTACGAGCTACATTAATTAAACAGCTTATAAGGGCTGACTTCGTACGGAAGAGGATTAGGGCCACCCACAGACTGTTTTCCAGAACGCACAGATTGCCAATCCGTCCCTGTCTGTGAGGTGCATGTTTTTTTGTTTGTTTAAATGATATTAACTATTTCTCAACCAGCATTGGCAGCAAGTTTTTTATGCCAGCCTTTTTATGATTTTCACAAAAGTTTAATGCCTTCCAGAAAATGTTCTTCTTTAAATAAATAAACATATATCAAATGAAAGAACAGTATTCTGCTTTAAAAAAAAGTTTCATCCTACCTTCATTTGTTCTCTTTTATCACCTCTCAAATATGGATAGGTTTCTTCAAAAATACAACATTTTAAACAAAAAGCTTAAAGGGGACATATTATGAAAATCAGACTTTTTCCATGTTTAAGTGCTATAATTGGGTCACCAGTGCTTCTATCAATCTAGAAAATGTGAAAGAGATCAACCCAGTAACTTAGTTTTGGTAAACCATTCACTACAAGCATGTGAAAAAATTGGTCATTGTAATTTGGCTCCTATTGTGATGTCAGAATAGGATAATACCGCCCCCTTTATCTGCACTATCCAACCACAGCACTCCCGTTTAGTGCAGAGAGAAAGAGAGAGAAAATAGTTCACAGCACAATTGAGTTTCAATTACAACAAACCACCATCATCGTGATCAGTGTTGCACTTCATCGGCTCATTTGCATTTTAAATGACACACCCAAAAACGGCACACTTTTGCTCAGGCCGACAAAGTGGCAATTTTAACATGCTGTAATTAATTATCTGTGGGGTATTTTGAGCTAGAACTTCAATTACACACTCTGGGGACACCAAAGATTTAATTTACATCTTAAAAAAATCTCATAATATGTCCCCTTTAAATAATTGCATTTTTGTGAAGAACTTTTCATAGATCAGATTAATAGCGATCCTCAAAACATACACAGAGTTTGAACTGTTTGCCCTCAGGAAACACTTCCGGATTTTATAAGCTGGCTAAGAGCGGCATCTTGTAAATAGTGGAAATACAGATTGCTGGATAAACTCGTCATTGGCAGGCAAACGTTTTCTCTTAATTGACGAGTTAACTTGTCAATGGCGGTGATAAAGTTAAGCCTCAAATTTCTGCATATTTAAGGGCATGAACTACCGCTGTCACTACCGTCGCATGGTTCTAGGCAACCTGGCACCTCAGATTCACCCACGTCCCACCTCTTTGCCCATTTATCGAGTGATGCATGACTATTGGCTTCAAAAATGCTCTTCACAAATCTACAGGTGATGTCACGCACACTATACGTCTATATTTTTAACACTCTGTGGTTTGACCCCATGTAACACACATACTCATTAAAAAAAATCTGAACTTGGCAACCCTGTATGCTATAATCTTAGTGCTTTAGTCACTTCATTAGATCTTTTCATTTGAACTAAATTGACCTACTTGCCTACCTTTGCCTATCTTGGCAGCTAGCGTTGCAAAGCCCTTCACATTAGCAAGACACTGTATACGTCACAAATCACGACTCCATCTCTACGTCGCTCAACAAATACTGTACAATAGCTTTGCATAACTCAACACAGTGTTGCCAAAGTGCTCAAAAGAGCCTTGCCTTCACAACAGCCATGTTAGCTCACCCCTATACACCTTAAATCTTGTTTGTCATTCTCCAAAAATGCCAAAGACATCTTTATTGCGTCTGGGCTGGCAATGTTTTTGTTTCCAGCGTGACAAGATAAAGTCGAGTCTGCACTTCAAACAGCTTCCGTTGGCTGCGCAGGAATAACAATCGGCGCTTCATTATTTATTTTTCGCCTCTGTTGTCTCTGGCAGTTATCTTAGCCATGCGTCGGTATTCAGCAACCCCCCCCCCCCCCCAATACACACACACAACAGCCCTCCTCCCGTTATTATTACGAATTCAAAAGAAATACTTTCTGAAGTGTAGCGAGCGCCTGGGGAGCTGATTAGCTATTTACAGATGCCACCCACAAAATCCCATGACCCTTGGAGTGGAGGCTGCTAGCAGACAAGCCAATTAGCAAAAAGAGAGGCTGCAGCCTCATATTAATTCCATTATTTCTCTGTAATGTCGGCTATTGTTATTCTTTGTGGAACGGTGGGGGCACCTGCGTGAACCTGTTAATGGAGGTGCTGAGTGCTGATGATGGGGCCGGGAAAAGGCCAACCGTGAGTGGGGAAATCCCACTTTAGTGGCAACGTGGGAAGACCGCTGCTCTGGGTTTCAGACCCACAGTGTTAACAGGAAATGATTACTGACGGATGGAAATCCACACGGCGGATGAATTAAATGACCTGGACCTTATTGTGTCTGCGTGCGTTGCGTAAGCACGTCTTACTGTTTTTATTGTAGGAAGATGCCATGCTTTGTTGTCAAAGAATTGGTCCAAATAAACAGAATTGATTTGATTTCGGTATGTGGCGTTTCTCCTTGATGTAAAAATTTAATCAGGGTTAGAGGAGTCAAGTAGGGTTTTACAAACTGTCCATGAGAGAGCTGTGTGCCTCTAAAATCTATTTGAGGCTTACTGTGCGTTCACACCAGACACAGAAGAGGCGGCAAATTGAAAATCTGAACTTTGGCGGATATTCGCAACACGTTAACCAATTAGGAGCTTGCTCTTGTAGTGACGTGATTACCGGAAGCTAGCAGAGTCGCAGAAGCCCTTTCCATCACACGAATTCTCGCGTGAATGTCTGAAAAAACTAGAATTTCACGCAAGGCTTTTACGCGCGAATGAAGCAAGTAAACCTAAAATGTTTAAACGTCCAACTATGTGCGAATAGCACATTTTTGCCGCCTCTACCTCGTCTGGTGTGAACGCACATTTAGAATGTCTTGCGTGTTTTGTACGGTTGTTTCTGTAGTTTCAGTAGCTTATGAAGGAGCATTGTGTCACCAACACAAAAGTTGTGCGTATAATTACAGGGAAAGCAGATACTGATGATAAAGCATCTACCGCATGCATAAATGTATTGCAAAATGCATAGACATATGGATATATTATATACTTTTTAAATAATTTTTGCGTTGTTTGCGTACACTCCTGCACAAAGCTCCAAAAGATGACTTTCTAGTATTTTTGTCTTGTTTTTAGTAGAAATATCTAAAAATTCTTAAATTAAGAGTTATTTTCTTGATGAGCAAAATTACCTAGGAAAATAAGTACACTGCAAACAAGCAAAAAAACTCCCAATGGGGTAAGCATATTTTTCTTGAATTTTTCTTGAATTTAGTGTTTTAGATTTTTTTACTTACCCCATTGGCAGATGTTTTTGCTTGTTTTATGCACAAAATAACATAAATTTGATATTTTTGGTCTAAAAACTAGACTTATTTTCTTGGGTCGTTTTGCTCATCAAGAAAAAGCATCTTAATTTTTTGATATTTTTAGAAAAAACTAGACAAAAATTATAAGAATTTATTTTCTTGAAAATCATTTTTTTTGCAGTGTACACAAAAAATATAACATTTAAGCGCATTAGTGCTTAAAACAAGCAAAAAATCTGCCAATGGAATAAAAAAAATATTCTTGAATTAAGTGTTCTTAAGTAAACTTATTTCAAGAAATATTTTCTTATTCCATTGGCAGATTTTTTTGCTTGTTTTAAGCACTAATTTACTTAAAGTTTATATTGTTTTGTCAAAAAATTAGGCTTATTTTCCTAGGTCATTTTGCTCATCAAGAAAATACATCTTAATTTAAGAATTTTGAGATATTTTTACTGAAAACAAGACAAAAATATTAAGTAAGAAAGTCATTTTTTTTCAGTGAGAGAAGAGACATGGATCACACTGCAAAAATGACTTCCTTACTCAGTATTTTTGTCTTGCTTTTAGTAGAAATATCAAACATTCTTAAATTAAGATGCTTTTCTTGATGAGCAAAATTACCTAAGAAAATAAGTCTAGTTTTAGACAAAAATATACAATTTAAGTAAATTTGTGCTTAAAACAGGGTGAGAAAAAAATCTTAAAATAAGTTTACTTTTTTCTTAAACACTTAATTCAAGCAAAAATTTCTCACCCCATTGGCAGATGTTTTTGATGGTTTTAAGCACAAATTTACTTAAATTGTATATTTTTTGTCTAAAAGCTAGACTTATTTTCTTAGGTCATTTTGCTCATCAAGAAAATAAATCTTGATTTTAAATTTTTAGATATTTCTACTAAAAACTTTAAGACTTTCATCAAATAACTGATTATATTTTAGTTTGTTTCTTACCAAACCCATTCATATATCTACATTCGTTTTAAAAACTTTTGCATTTCTTTGTTTCACAAATTTTTATTTTTTACTATCCCTTTTAAACTAACACTAGGGTAATGTAATGAAGTAAACAAGTTTAATTGATTTTCTCAATATACTTAAAATGTGTAGTCTGATGATATGGTGATGAAGGTAAGGTTGATTGTTAGGCATATGGTATACAACATTCTCTAAAGGTGTGATGATATGACTATCGTAACCAGGGAGAGTATCGACACGGCAACAGCAGGTGCGCTGGGTTTGACAATACCACTAACAGTAATGATGAGGGGAAGTTGTACCAGGTGTAATTGATGAAGCACATTCTCTGATAGCAAGCCATGAAATATATCACACAGTGCTAAGATCAGAGTTCAAATGGCTAATTTAGCTTTTAATTGAAATCAGTGGAGTGTAGTCTACCCTGACAGCATTGAGCGCTCGGGCCCGTGGGGCTGCCATGGAGTTTCCACACTTTATATCTTTCATTTACAACATCATTTAAAGACTTCTCCCAACACATCTTTATGGAATTTCTTTTCTTTTAAAATGTAAATTATGAGGCACAATTCACAGAATTTCTATTTCTGCGTTTATAATAAGATGTTTTTATCCAAATGGATTAACATCAACATGGTATACATTTTGTAAGTGGCATGCATTTTCTGGGAGTTGAAACCATGATCTTGCTGTTGCTTGCGCTGATTTGCTTTTACAGAATATTTTATAGTTAACACAATTAAGTAAATACAATTCTTGTGTTATAACATAACGTGCGTTTGCATGTGAATCATCAGTGGGAACTTTATTTGCAAGCAAGCCGTTAGGACAGAATGCATGCATTGGCACCGTTCAATACGATGTAAAAGATGATTTCCAAAGGTGAACCAGTCTGTGAAAAGTAGAGATGTACAGATCGACCGTCCAGAGACCGGAATTGGACGATGTTACGGCGGACCGATAACCGATCCTTTTGTTACCAGTGGCACAAGCAATAACATCACAGCCACACTCGCAGTGGAAGCAGCACTCGACTGTTTTCCAACAGCAGCATTATTTTAATTCTGTACCTGGAAATGTGATCCGCAACTTGATCCCGCCCCTAAAAATCGTGCCTTAAATTACACTAAGGCACTATGGTTTCAAAAGGACGCAGTGATTTTCGGTATTTAATGCTGTTTTCACTGTCCTAAAACAGGCTGATGTCTTCCTTGTTCTATGAAATCCCTCCTTCAGAAATAAGTAACGAGTTTTGGTTGTTTAGTTTGTTTAGTGTGCTGTGATTCGACAACAGCTTAGCTTAGCAGAGCCGTTTAAACCGACTGACGTATTCCTGTGGGCGGAGTTTGGTCAAACGCTCTTAATTTTGACGTCATTCGGGCTGTGCAGCACAACACAAAGTCAAACACGTCCCCAGTTTTGACAGTGGACCACAGGTGCCAATCAGACCTCCAAATGGTTCCATAACCATAAAAAAAATAAACCCACGCGATCATCGTTTTCATGATCGATCGTCGATGCCACTTTTGAGTGCTTGAGTACTTTGCCCATCCCTACTTGTAGTGCCACTGCTAGCCATTTTGGTGCCTATAAGCATAATTCCTTTATAATGCCCCCCACCACGACCCTGAGAAAAAAAAACGTTTGTTTTTGCCAGTTTAACTTTATATTACCAAACATATAACTTAATAGCAGAAAGTAAAACCTTCACAGTTTTAGCCAACACACACTACACATTTGAAAGTGCAAAAAAATTACCAAACTTAAATAGAATAGCAAAATAAAAAAATTTGATCAAAATAACCCAGACATGTTTTTTCCCAAGTATAATGTCACTTTAAATAAACATCAATAAGTAAACAATAATACTCAATATTCTTAAATAAAACAAAGATTTAGAGTACTAAGTGTCACAGTAATGTTTGCTTCATATCATACATGATGCCATTTTATATTTATATATATTTAACAGTCAGGCTACCATTTGCACTGACTGCTAACGTTAACTTTTACTGAGAAAGTATTAACCATGTCACTTAAAAAAAAACACAAAATAAACTACTGCTCAATATCTAAAGAAACGTAGTAAAGAAAGTAACAGCTGGCGTCAGTTACTTGTAAAATGCATATGCATAGGTAATCTTTACAATAAAATCTCAATTTAGCTTGCACTGAAGTTATAAATTATAACAACATAGTTTGCTAACATTAATGTCAGCACAGCAAGTTCGAGGTGCATTACGATTAGCAGCAGCTGCAGCCCATGCACTTTTCCCTTATTTAGGAATGATTAAACATGATGGACTTACCTGCAAGTGATGCACGGGCATCATCCCGCAGTTTCTTCTTTTTTCCGATCCTGACTCCGGCTGTCTTTTCAGGGCCATTTCCAAAAGTTGCCTACTGTCTGGCCGTTTCTCAATCCGAAGGCTGCAGCCTGCGCGAGGTCGCATATGCAGGCTGCATACGTCATCAAGCCTGGTTTATTTCAGTTAACTGAACATTACATTAACAAGTCATTAGCATATTACAACATTACGATTAACTAAGAATAATAGTCAACTTTATAATCGTTAATATTACGAAATAAGAACGTTTGATGACGTATGCAGCCTAGAAATGCGACCTCTGGAGGCTGCAGCCTTCGGATTGAGAAACGGCCTCTGTCAAACTTCGTCAGGCGCCCGCGCGATCAACCGGCACGGACCATCAAAGGCTGGGGGGCATACTTTCTATTCTAGAGCAATTAAATTATCTCATTCCCCCTTTTTTGTAACATATACATGGATAAAAAGTGCCTAATAATATTTCTATAGGCTAATCAAATCCTATCAGCATTATAATTATTTTTTATTAGGCTATTTTCGGTGCCCTCTCAGCACCTGGTGCCCTACGCACAGCGCGTGATGCGGGTTATGGGAGCAGGTTATGGGTTATACACACGCGGCCACTTACAAGCCAATCCCGTTTCACAACTGATATTTGGATATGTCAGTGAGCCTGACTGAGTCAGAGAGCACTTTATTTTGAGATCTGTTCAAATGAAAGAAGATCATTTAGTTTAAAGCTGTAGTCTACAATGTTGAAAATCGTCGAGAAAGCCTGAGACGGTTAGTAAGTTTTAAAAAACTCATCCCGCCCCTCTGTGCTACCTGATCCCTCCCACCGGGAAACGACCTAAACAACTTCACTCAGTCAAGCTGTGATCACCGGTAGTAAACATTGGAACAGAGATTTACCGAGCAGTAAACACATAAAGCCTTGAAGTAATGAACACTTACAATTATGACTGACTGACGTTATTTACTTTCACAAAAACGTTTGGCATACGTTGCCCCTGGTCAAAAGTGCTACCTAGCGCACATTAATTGCACAATAATTATTAGTTAGTATTGCTAATGTTTTAAGTAATTGTTATAGCAGCACACAGCGCATCTTGTTCAAATTCCGATCGGCTCGAACAGAAACCCGCTAGACCTATTGAAATTCAAGCACTTTAATAAATATAATTACTTTGACCTGTGATACGCGATGCTAAACGGCTAACATTCCAATGCCGACCGGCAGCATGAGCATGTTGTCAGACTGATATAAAGATATTTACGTAACACCTCACACCATAAAACTATAAATAAATGCGTACCTGCTCAACAAAAAGTCTGCCATGAGCATGTTGTCAGACTGATACAAAGATATTTATGTAACACCGCACACCATAAAAGTATAAATAAATGCGTACCTGCCCAACAAAAAGTCAGCCGTGTCAGCGTCGGTTTTCAGTCCCATATCTTCCCGAAGCTTCCAACAATGGTCAATGGCGGACCCTATATTAATTCGACTTTGAGTCCAGCGTTTAAGTCTCCGTTTATATGTCTGCTCTTTCTTCTACAGACTTTCTCTTTCTTCCAAGCAGTGACCGCTTGCTGCTGTCGGTTTGTTTTTTCTCCATTTGTGAGCTGTTGCTACTTTGCTAGCTACCATACACTGTCAGAAATTTCATGTCGCGGGCGGGTTGGGGTGCGATGGGGTGGAGACGCGAGCGCAAGGTGGAGTTTCAAGGTGGAGCGCAAGGTGGAGCAGGGATTGAATGAGAGCAGTCAACCAATGTAAGCTGTCCGGCCGGACAGCTTACATTGGTCAACTTCTCTGCCGCTGTACACCCAATAGAGTGAATGGATTTTTTTTCATTCTTTTTTCTTTTCATATTGTTAGGATTTTACTGTAGAACCATAACCAGCATCTAAACAAGGTTATTAATAATGAACAATCTTTGAAATCGTAGACCATAGCTTTAATGCAGTTTGGGTAAAAGCGCAATGTTTCATAATTTATATTATGTAAAAAACGTGTTTTATTAAAGAAAGTGGATTTTTGTTTGTAGCCTTTATGCTGTCAGTTATAGGTAAGAAATTCATCAAAAATCGGTACTGGCAGGTCACACCTACAAAAAAATGGAAATCGGAATCGTACAAGAAATTGCAATCGGTGCAAAACCCAACTAAAGTCTTTTTTTGAGATTTACATAATGTAAGGAACATTGTGTGAAAACATAACCTAGATCTCTTTATTACTGACTGAGACCATGTCAAAGATTGAAATTAAACTGAATCATTGACTGAAATAAAACCGTGATGCTCCTAATCTCATTTCATTCAATTAGATTAGAAGACTTCAGCCTGGATTTCACAGGCGGGGTCACAAATGTCTGCAATTTGACATTTCTCTGGCATGGTTAACTGATACATTCATATGTATGTGATTACAAACCTACAGTACAGGCAACTATTTTACATCTAATATCGTTAATAAAGACCAATTTTTAATAATACAATATGCATATATATATATATTTTTTTTTCACTTATGCCTCTGTCTTTAATATGTATTTACTGTAAAGCTTCTTTGCCAAAAGGAAAATATAATAATGCAATAGAAGTAGAAAATCAAACATCAACATTTATTTATTTGGATGCTATGATGATGCTCTTTTTGCATGATTCATCTACTGCTTCAACACACGTGTATCTACATGTTATGTCTGGCATACATTTAGTGTGGATAAGAGATTGAGGGAGCGATGGTGTGGCAGAAAAGAATAGCGTGTTATAGCAGTGTCAGGTCTCTTTCGCTCAGTACCTGTCAGCCCGCGTTAGCGGTCTGAGTCTTCTGCGTGGGGCTCGCGTGAAAGTGTCAGTGCATCCTCTCCACCTCCGCGTTCCCTCTCTCTCCTCCTCCTTCCAGCTTTCTCTCGGTTCTGTCCCTCCCACCCTCATCTCAATCTCCTCTCTCTCTCTTTCCACCAATGTGTCCTTACAGTGTAAGTCACAGCCTATCCAAACACCCCCCACACACACCCACCCAACATACACACACTGCATGTGTGAACATAAACACGCATACAGGCACCGCATGCGCGTGTGGTTGACCGTATTGGGCTCTCAGCAGTGTGTGAAGACACACACACAGCACGCCAAAGAAGCAGCATTACTGAATCTGACGCTCGCTTTGTAGCAGGACCGGCAAGCAGATTGCATCGAAAACCATCCTACTTTCTCTCTCTCTAGCTCTTTTTCTGCCTCTCTCACCCTTTTCTCAGTACTTGTGTGTAGAGCTGGAAAAGGGGAAATACCCTCACTCTCGCTCTTTTTTTCTCTCTCTCTCTCTCTCTCTCTCTCTGTCCTATGGTGGGATAAAGCATGAAAAGATGAGCCTGTGATACAGCACCAAACCTGAGTGACCTGACAGCTCCAACTGTAAGTACACGAGTCTCTTACTTCCCCATCTACACTGACACACGCGCTCGCATACAAACAGCATACAAACTCTCGGATTATATTTGATTGATAGCTGAGTAATATCGTTTGATATCGGATAAAACTCTTTACTATGGATGTTTGGGATTCAGGAGACACTGAATGATTTATTTTGTGTAGATGGCACTAACATCACGAGTCGTCTTAGTGCGACACGTCCAGAAATCCGTTGTCTCGTTTTCTCACGTGCAATTTAAAAAGAACATTTTCGTTTCTTGTTTTCTCATAAACAATGCACTTAACTATCACACGGTCACCGCTGTACCTCAATCTTTGCGTGTTTTGTAGGTGAAAAAGTCAAAAACGAAAAAGAGAGGATGTCATTATTTTGCCAAGGTGTCCAAATGTCTTCATCTCATGTTAAGTCAAAGGGGCAGTGTGTGAAATGATGCGATTGTGCACTTTGTTTATTGCATATCGCATCTCTTTTACAGTACAAAGCAACTTTAGGCATTCTTTGTCTACGCTTTCTGGGTTTTCACGTTTAGGTTTGGATAGATGTCAATGAGATATTTTGATACTGTGTGTGCAGTTTTATTCTCAAACTCACATTCTCGAGCCGTTTCCCTTCATAGGTTTTATTTTTAGTTTATGCAGAGACATCTCCTAAAGGGCATCATCTTTTCAACAGTGTGGCTTTGTAGATCATATTTTTGTTGGAGTATTGGATGAGAAGGAAAGTATCTCCTCTTTGGATGACCGGACAATGAGAGATAGAGAGAGAGAGAGACACAGCGAGAGAGATATTGACAGTGAGACAGAGAACAGTGTGTCACATTCGGCTTGCTTGTGACGGTTTGCTCAGGCAGTGTAGCATAGCTGACAACTAAAGTGAGAACAAAGTGTTGCCTTCAACCTGTGAACAGTAAGGAAATAAATTCAAGTATTTTAAAATGGATTTCAGGAGTTTCTAAAACATTGAAGCGTACAGTATATGAGCATAGACTGACTATGACTGTCCAAATGTGTACACTGCTTTTATTGCGCACTTATGTTATAAAAATCAATGTCAGCGCAACAATTTTTTATAAAAAGTTGAACTGAAAACTATTTTTTTCGTAGTATTTAGTAATAAAATTCCTCTTTTTGCGTTCACAAGCTGTGATGGGCTTCACAAATTTGTGCAAAACCTCATTGTTTCCAAGGCTTTAACATATTAAAACTTAATGTTCCAGGTTAGATTCAGTACATTCTAAAAAATGCGGGGTTATTTTCAGCGTTGGGTCAAAAAGGGACGAACCAATACTGCCCTGTTAACCTATGCAGTGTTGTTTCAACCCAAAATGCTTGCTTTTTTATCCATTGTTGGGTCAAATATAAACATTTTCTAGGTTAAATTAACCCAACGAGATAAGTGTGTGCCTTTTTACCCAACGCTGAGTGAAAAATAACCCAGCATTTTTTTTTTGTATAAAGGTGACGTAATGTATACAGTGATATAAAATATATAATATTATTGCAAAACATTCAAATTCTTAATTTATTCATCTTTGATACAAATGTCTAACTGGTTTTCTTGAAGCAAAGATTTTTGCAGCTTCTATCGATTGCAGTTAAGATATTTATAAGCATTGGTAATAGTTGCCATGTCTTCTACCACCCACCTTTACTTTATACCTTAAATAGGTATGATGTGTATGTATGTGTTATTTATAGTATAGGCTACATTTTACAGCCACATATAACAAGGCACATGTTAGCCTTCAGTGTTCTGATGTAATATACTTTTACATTTATGTGTTTTACCTGTTTGTTTTATGTTACTTTCTTATTGTGTATTCATCGCACATACCTTTGCTATACTGCACTTTTCAGAATGCCTACAATATCCATTGCTCATGTAAATAAAGCACTTATTTTAGTAAACTAATAGAAACGAGCAACTTCTGGCAACTGATCAAGCTCTCTACCTTTTTCCTCTCGTTTTCTCACTTTCCGATGCGATTTCACCATTAGATGTTTGACTACTGCGCCGTTTCTCAATATGATGAGAACGTCCCGCTGAGACGTGCGTCACATGAGAAACGATGTGAGATGTGTGAAGCACATGGCCAGAAAGGTTCACAGCCTGTGAATGTAGATTTCATTAATCCGTGCTAGCAAAGATTGCAACTTTGAAATGAAACATGCAGTTTAACAAACATCGTGATTTCGATTTCAATCAGATTGGCATAATTATGTTACTTAACTCCATCCCAGCATGAGACCGACTTTATTGTTGATGTTTTCTGCAGTCTGTGCTACATGGAAGTTGGCATCATCTTTTTAGTTAAACTGCGCATAATTACTTTAAAAGGCGAATTGAAAAGAACCAGCCAGAACATTTGCATTGTCATTGTCAAAAGTACATCACTTCTTTGTTCTTTTTGAAAGCCATTACATATCCGTGGGCTGCAGTAGTGATTTTTAATAGCTCTATATTGCTCATTTATCAATGCACCATATGTGTGCGTGAAATTAGGGGTGTAGCAACCATTATAATTGGGTGATGGCGGTAAGGGTGAGGTGTGTTTCCTGACCACTTTATTAAATAGGATTATCTCCCAAATATTGAGAGACAAATAACAACTTTATAAATATCCATGTCTTATGATCTACACTTTTGAAGTCATTATTATACTTGTGTAGGAAAGCATGGTTGGTTAACACAGTCTCACACCATGGCGTCAATATTTGACGACACTTGACCATGCGTCAATATGTTTCGCGTCATTTTTTGACGAACTGGGGACTTCAATACTATTATGTCCGTTGCATTCTATTTCCTATTTTCTTACCATTTTTGCGTCGGTTTAGGATTAGATTACGCGAAATTAAACAGTTGTCACCTGGCGTTGGGGTTAGAGTTAGGTACGCGAAATTAAACAGTTGTCACCTGGCGTTGGGGTTAGAGTTAGGTTTGGGTAGGGATGTCATTATGTAAATCTAACCCTAAACCGACGCGAAAATGGTAAGAAAATAGGAAAGAGAATGCAACGGACATAATAGTATTGAAGTCCCCAGTTCGTCAAAAAATGACGCGAAAGGTATACCCTCCGCGTCAACATATTGACGCATGGTCAAGTGTCGTCAAATATTGACGCCATGGGGTGAGACTGGGTTTGGTTGGTAGATACAGTATTATGCACCTATACTGAATACATATTATCAGGGCACCTTACGTCATGCACCAATTTTTTTAAGGGGGCACAGTGTGCACAGCTCACAGATATTTGTGCATACACAGACATCAAACGAAATATTATAGAGCTTTCAATCTTTTCAATGGCACTTACATTTCTAACAATCTGAACACCCCTGCTTTCATGCTGCTAAAATAAAAGTGTTGACTAACTTTCATATCAAACACTATTTAATCGGAATAATGACATATTGGTATCATATTTACATATGAAATGGCATGTTTTATTTATTTAAGTTTTAATAAATGACTTGTTTAATTGTGTCATTAATGCATTTTGCACAACAACTGCATTATCCATAAAGTATATAAACAACAAAAATGACATAAGCTATAGCCACGTGATTGATTTTAATGTTCAATAATGATAAAAAAGTGGATAAAATTATTAGAGGAACGCATTATTGCATAACATTTTACCTCATATGTGAACATGTGTGATTCCGCACCCCGGTGAACTCTGGCGTACTTTGGCGTGTTGTACCAAGATAAATCTAGAAATCTACTAATATAACATCGAGACTGTCACATTTTAAGCCATACATTTTCTACACTGCACATTACCGTACTGGGGTTTGGAAATGTTGTGAGCGTTTCTTACAAGTTTTAATTTCTCAGATAGCAAAATGCAACAGCAAAGAGCCCGTGAGCGCGCTCAGACGCTGATGATGGCTGCGACTGCGCTGTTTGCAGCACCTGCCGCCAAAAAGATCAAAACGGCGAAAATCCAAAAAGTGACAAGAATTTTTTTACCTTAATTGAGTAGGAACTAAAAAAATGGCCAAATAGATTCTATTTTATCACTTTTGAAAACTGGATTGGCAGTCGGTCAGTACAAAGTAAAATTATTTGGCAGTAGACCGGTTCATTTTCAAAGAATATTTAAGTTCAAGGTAACTATCATTTAATCATTAATCTAAACAAAAAAATGAAACATGACATTGTATTAGTATTGGTCATTTCTGTTAACTGTTGTTGTTTAGGACTGTGATTGTTTTGTGGTATGGTATGTTGTTGAGCATTTTACTGTGAGTAAAATACCTAATGAAATGATATGAAACAACAGCGACTGGTCGCTTTTCCAGCTGTCTGGGTTCCTGAAGTATATTCATTTATCTTTTATGTAGGGAATTTAAACTCTTCAACACAGAGAAATTTAATAATAGTTTTATGCCTTGAAACCAAATGAACTAGCTCCAAGGTGAATCAGAACAAAAAAGCATTTAAATTTCAGAGACAAAGTACAAGACTGCATCTTTTATTTAGAAAAGTGAAAACTATTGACTATAACCATAACGCACTTTTATTTCATTAAAAACATCTAAATAAATAAAGCATGAAACGTATAATCAGGCTTGGACATCGTGACGATTATGGTTTATTCATTATCACTAAAACCAAACATATTTTCAGTATGAATCCAATTAGGTGTTTTTCTGTGTTATAATTTGTTTTGCATCTATCATATGCAATTTATATATTATAGTCCACCTTCTGTTTTATAGCAATTAACAGGTGTTATTGCAGTGTGGTGGTCTCATGGGGTCACAAGTCCAGAGACAGTCATGTCTCGATTTTGCATATAATGTTCCTGTCTCCCCTCATTGCCCTATTAATATAAATTGCATAAAAATAATATATGTAAACGTATATATTATGGTATATAATATCAAATCTATAAAATATGTTGAAGGACAAACCTAGCCCTTGCATAAAGGACATAAATCATTCCCATGTAAAATTCACATGTACATTATCTACCCCATAAAATTCATGTATTGACAAATTGGAAATATTCATTTGTAATGGAAGCTTAACAGCATGCATTTGCAACGTGCTAGTCCAGGGTTAAAGGGAACCACCCTGACCTCACCTTGGACCCCTCACTGTCATGGCACCCCAGCGAGTGACTGATGTAGGATTAAAAGACCTACTTGTTTATGTTCAATGGAGAGCTTTCTCTCTCTTCGGCATCTTTATTTATGAGCCCCTCTCATCCGGACTGAGCGGGGGGAGATAAATCTGTCACACTCAGATCTGCTATAGCTACCCCACCATCGCACACACCAGCTAGCTGACATGCTCTTCTTTGTTAGGCTGAGTACATGAACACAGTGTACTAACGTTTGGTATATATTCCGGCACTGTTTAAAACCAGACTGATCTCATGGAAAGTTATGTTATAGTCACGCAAAATTTGATTAATTTCAAAGCAATATACTTCTGTTAACAAATATAATAATTTTAAAATGTGTTTTAATATTCTGTAATGGTAATAAAGAGTTGACTGAGAGTTGGTAATAAATAAACTGCAGTTTATTTATGTTGTTCTCTACTGTCGTTTCATTTCAAGAGATGGATTGCTGTTTTAAACATTAATTAAATATTATGGTAAATTATAATAAATGATAAAATTAATCAAATAACAGCATAGCAAATCAGTATAAAAACTGTATACGCTAAAATTAGGGATGCTGATCTAAGAAAATTTAGTCTAAGGTCATTTAGTGTAATATGTGATTTTTAAAAAAGTTCCCAAAAATTAAATACAAATACCAATTTTGCTACTATTACCAACGGCACATTTAATTTTTTTACGACTTTTAAACGTTGTATGGCTTATTAACTATTCAATAAAGAGAAATTGATTTTTTGATAACCATGGACATGGAGTCAAACATTAAAAACTACAACAGTAGTCCCTATTATACCCTATTGCAAAACTGCGTTTTAAACAACATGATCTCACGAAAAGTCGTGTTATAGTCACACAAAAGTGTATTAATTTATTTGTGTCCATGCAACGTAATTCAGCTTTTTTTGTGCCTTGAGCACGAATGTCTTTTTCTGACACTCGAATTTATATAAATAGTTTCTCGTGTCCCTGGCACGATTTTCTTATATGTTTCATTTTATGTATTGTTTTCTCATAGTTTTTTTCTTATTTTCTTACCTTTGTCACTTGCGGTTGGGGTTCAAATCACTTTCTGTTACATTTTTAGACATCATAACCCAAACCCCAACCCTAACCCCAACTCCAGGTGAGAATAGTTTTAAAAGTGGAAGAAAAACATGTAGAAACCAATACATAAAAGTACATCCTAACCCAAACCCCAAATCTACCCCCAACCCCAAGCGACAGTGATTTAAAAATAGAAAATTAGAAAACACTACATAAAATGACACAAAAAAGAAAGTCGTGCCATGGAAAAGTCAAGTGTTACGAAAAATATACATTTGTTCTCAAAGCATGAAAAAAACAGAATTTCGTTCCATGGACACGAATAAATTAATCATATTTTTGCGTGACTATAACACGACTTTCCGTAAGATCATGTTGTTTAAAACGCAGTTTTGCAATGGGGTAGGGACTACTGTTGTAGTTTTAAATGTTCATATAAGTCCATGGTGATCAAAACATACATTTCTCTTTATTGAATAGTTAATGAGCCATACAACGTGTAAAAGTTGTAAAAAAACTTAAATGTGATGATGGTAATAATAAAAAAATTGGTATTTGTATAAAATTTTTGGTAACTTTTAAAAAAAATCACATAATACACTAAATGATCTTAGACTAAATTTTCTTAGATCACATCCCTAATTTTAGCGTAGGCTATACAGTTTTTATACTGATTTGCTATGCTGTTATTTGATTAAGTTTATCATTTATCATAAATTTTCATAAGTGTATTTTAACTATATTTAATTAATGTTTAAAACAGCAATCCATCTCTTGAAATGAAACGACAGTAGCGAATAAAATAAATAAACTGCAGTTTTTTTAACAGCTCTCAGTCAACTCTTTATTACCTTTACAGAATATTAAAACACATTTTCAAATCATAGTATTTGTTAACAGAAGTATATTGCTTTGAAATTTCATTGAAATGGAAAGCAGAAGGCTATATGACAGACCTCAGGGGTTTTCTGCGCATAACAAACACTTACGATCTGTCTGTTGAACATTGTTGTTATGTTTCTTACTAAAACACAGTTTAGAAAGGATATGAGATTAATGCGTTTGAAGTTCAGAGTGATCGTGGGTCCGGAAACAATGACTCATCATCTTGTCATAACTTGTCATGCTGCTCATATTTTTGGATGGAGTTGCATTAAAGGCCGTCTGCTTGATCATCTGTCTGTTTAGAAATCTAGCGGCGCTACTGTCACTCACAGGATTCACACCACTGAACGCTTCCTACAAATATTTGCAAACATATCTTCATGCAAAGTAAATGCTGGATGTTATTGGAAATCTTTTTTATAGTTACACTATAAAATTGATATCAAATCAACATATATTTTTATGTTAATTTAACAAATTAAGTTAAACAATTTCAACTTGTTTTCATAAGTTATGTCAACTTATCACAAGTCAAACTTAAAGAACACCTATTGTCCGATTCACGTTTTTACATTTGCATTGGTGTGTAAGTGTGTATTAGTACATGTTAACATTATGGAAAAGGTACATAGTCCAAAGTAAACGATGACGCGAATTATCGTCTCCAACGTAAATCTTTTTTCTTGGACTACAACAAACACATTGATTGTAGGCAACAGTTTACTTCCTGGGATTGGTGTTGTAGACAAGACCGACATTATCCTAATTCCTCCCGCTTCGGACTCACAGCCAGTAAGTTAACTACTGTTAGCAACCGAATCTTTCAAACAAGGAGCGTCACATTTCCGGCTGATGTCAGAGGTGTTCAGGCCAATCACAACAGAGCTTTTAAAATCCGTGCGTTTCAGGAATAGAGTGAAATCCGGATCTACAAAAAATTGCGGTATGTGGAAAATACCGCAATGTGGTTTTTTTTAACCATAAACCACGTAAACACATTATATTATACCACATACACAAAATAACTTTGTTTTTTAGCAATGAAATGGGTGCTCTTTAAAATAGGTTGAATTGACTTGCATAACCAAGTTATTATAACTTCATGCAGTTTTATTTATTTATAGTGTATACATGCTTTTTTGAAATACTTTGTTCTGATTGGTCAGTTGCAGCATTTATGTTTAGTTGTAAAAAAAAAAATCTTAATTGTATAATTGACAACTGATATTGTTCTGGTACTGTATGTAGTTTAATCATTTCCAGTTTAATTATTAAAATTGATATTAATATTTCATTTCCATTTATTATGTTCAGTGACAGCCAGACTGTGAATAAGGTTTAATTTGCAAATAATGAGCAGGGCCAGGCTGAATCTGTGGATTTTTTATACTATTTCTGTAAATGTGTTAAAAAATGAGAGAATAGGAAATCGCACAAAATCATAAATTAAATGTCAAATATTAACTTTTTACAGTACAAATGATTTTTCAAATACAACATATTAAATTATTATATTACTATATGTGACCAGTCACGGAAAGTAGGGACACAAGTCGGATCTGGGCATTTTGAGTTATTCACAGATTCTGAAAGTGCAGTTTCTAAGCTTTCCAACGATGTGTAACACATGGAAATCTGATAAGATTTGGAGAAGTTGTGGCCATTTGAATATAGGAACTCAGAAATACTCAAACCGAGAAAATCGAGACGAAAGGGACTCTTCTTTTCAGCTGGGGGAGACAATAGGGCTCATTTACATCTCATTTAGCTAAGCCATGCCCCCTGTAAAACCCTTTTTGAGATGTTCTAGCATCATATGTAGTATTTTATGACCAAATGACAACCCGCAAAAATAAACATGACTCTTTTACCTTTGTGGGGATCACAAGTCGAATCCAGTCTGTTTCAGATTATCCAATGACCATATTTGTACACAAATGCGTATAATCCGTGAAATATAGATTGTTTACATCAGATTTCGCATGAATGTCTGGTAATACAATATAATATATAATCTGAAGACTATTTAAATCGTAACATGTAAGGGTATATGAGCGTACACTCCGTTAAACACATGAACCCGCCTTCAAAGTTTGTATTTAAAATAGGGAAGTAGTATAATAGATCATCCAAACAGCGCCGTCGAAAACGTGACATCCTTTAGAGATGTTACCAATCGTTCCTCCATCAGCCAATGACTTCATGGAAAATATTGATAGACAAAACATGTAGCCAATAATATGAAGAATACAACTATATCTGTGTAACTTCTGTGTGTTTGGACTCATGCTGCGCTGCAAGAACTGACATACAGATGACGTCAAAGTACCGCGAGAGCGAGTCGAAATTAAACTACTCCGTAAGATTTCTTGAAGAGCTCTCGCGGTACTTTGACGTCATCCGACCGCGGCGCCGCATAAAGTCAGTGACGCGGCTGACGTACGATGCGGCTGACTGTTATGTGTTCCGCCCCAGCTTCTTTTATTTTTCTTTTGTTTTGTGCGCCCGAGCTTTACAGTCTGGGGAGACGCAGGCTATAAGTTTGAAAAAAAAAAAAAAACTTAGCAAACATGTCTGAGGAACAGGGCAGCGCGTCACTACAGTCACGTGACTTCACGCTCGAGCCGGAAGAGAAGACAATGCTGAATAAAGTCGTAATTCTGCTATTTTTGGACCAAACTGTATTTTCGATGCATCAACACAATCTTACTGACCCACTGATGTCACATGGACTACTTTGATGATGTTTTTATTAACTTTCTGGACATGGAAACCATACATAGATTTTCAATGAAGGGGAAAGCTCTCGGACTAAATCTAACGATAAAACATCTTAAACTGTGTTCCGAAGATGAACGGAGGTCTTCCGAGTTTAGAACGACATAAGGGTGAGTCATTAATTACATTATTTTCATTTTTGGGCGAACTATCCTTATTTAGTAGTCACGCTGTTCCCTTTGGGGGCGGAGGCGAAAACACAAGCTTATACAGTATGTAAATATACACACAGACAATGACGCCCCCCGCTGCACGCTAGAATCTCCGGAAAAACAAGCCTATTTTAACCGCAAAATGTACGCTTTTAAATATACAAAAACTGCTATCTCAAACATGGAGAGGCTTCTTCGTGATCTCAACTAACAGATTCTGCAATAAAACGAAAATCACAAATTTCGAAAAAAAAACTTTGTTTCTCATTTTCTCGAAACTTGTGCTGCCGACTTGAGTCCCTGGTTTCCGTGACGGGTCACATATATTGTATGTTGCTTTAACTGTGCATCCCACACATGTATTCATAATTTTTTCCCGGCCGGTGATGTTTTTAATGAGACGGTCTTTTATCATCATCAGTCATTGTTTTCATGTCAGATTCTTAAAGTTAAAAGAGAGCCGAGCTCAAAGGAAAGCTTTAAAAATGCATCTAACAGCAGCGGCAACCTTTGGCGATGTGTGTTAGTGACAGGTCTGATGTAATCCCCTAATATTCAGTTAGGCAGTATTTCAATATGTGACTGCCAAGCCCATGGCAGTTAAATCTGTGCCCTCCAAGCAGCAGCTTTAATAGAAAGATGTGCGGTCCTAGATGGGACCATAGCCTACTATTGCTATCCATGGGATTCAAATGTGTTCCATATACCTTATACAATGGAAAAGAGGGTGAGACATTGTATGAAATAAAAATCACAGAAGCACTTGTTTAGTGGTCATAACTGTCCCACCGAATGTGCAAACCGCATCGATGTACCGCTGCTTAGAAATAAGAGAAACGTGTTTGGACGGTGCTTCTGAAACATCCTGACAAAAGACAGCTTAGCCAACAATTTCCTCCCCTTCACAGAAGGGGGGAAATAAAAAAGCAAACTGGCTGGGGGAAAGACTAGCTTTTATTCACAGTCCGTTTGATGTTGGATTTTGTGTGTCCGCGTGTGTGAGTGTCCAGGGCACCACCAATCCTGTGAGAGCATTGGTTATCATTGTACGTCAGGGGAGGGATACGGTCGCCTCTGGCCCCTGGAGAGACACTCCTGCGCCCCCGAATCCACCAAAACGGGGTGAAAAGCTAGTTAAGGCAGCAGCCGTCGCAGACACACAGACCCTAGCCATTAACAAGCTCCCTCTCTCTCTCTCTCTCTGTGCTGGGTCTGGTAGAAGTGATTAGAGCGCCGTTGAAGCTGTGTACTAAGGACGGGGGCTACGGCTTTCGCGCTGGCACGATCAGCCGCACGGCCGTGGCGGGTATTTCAGAGGGCTGTGGCAGGAAGATAGGGAGATTGAATGAAAAAAACTGTCCTGGGGTTAGAAAGAGGAAAATGGGTGAACTGGTTTTGTTCGGTAAAATAGCTGGCATGGACGTGAGGGAAAGTCTGGCGAGCCACTGTATCTTTATCACATTAACAAGGAGTGGGAGTGTGTCTCATTCTTAATCATTTATAAAGCATTGCTTTCTCTTTCTGCCTGTTATCAATCATATAATCATACATAAAATGTATAACATGTAAAGGGATCAGATGAGTAGTCAAGAAATCTGGGTGAATTAAAGTAAATAAATAAATATATAAAGTAATATGTTTGTTAGTGACAGAAAGCTTTATATTCTTTAAATCTTGCAGCATGAAAGTCTAGACATCTTTAATATATTTTAGTGAAAAGAAATCTGAATTATTAATGCATTTTTCAGTTGCATAATTTAAAGTAAAACATTTAAATTCATGATATTGTTCTCAGATGTCATTTCTGATTTACATTGTTTAAAATTAATAGTTTTGGAGATTTCTGACGTCCCTTTTCAAGCAAATTGAAGCGTGCCCGTGCGCCTGTTGCTTACATAAATAATAGCCCAGGGTGTTACCATAATGGCCGCAGAGTGAACCGATTTACCTTTACGGGACATAATCAGCCAATTAGAAAGGCTTTGGAGATGTATACAGGTGTGCTCAATTTGGCCGGTCACACCCGTGAGTTGTTAGTTTAGCTCGGCACAGCGGATGACAGATGGCTTTGTTCAGTAGTGTGCGCACGGTTTGACCCGTCCCAGCATGAGGAGCAGTCGGCTAACAACGGCCACCGCATCTGCAGGCAGATCCCATACTCCACCGGACTGCTTTTTCCTCGGATGGCAGCCAGGTCTGGCCTTAAACACTCTGGAGACCCATACTTACTGTTTGGAGCATTTCACATCGATGAGAGGTGAAAAACGTGTGTGTGTGTTCACGGAGAGGGAGGTTGAGAAAAAAACTGAACAAAAATTTGTACTCAAAGCCACATTGATTTAACACATACAGATATGCTGACTGAACACAAAAGAGAACCAAACACGGATGCTGTGTATACAATTACACATGACTGTATGTACAGTATGAACGTATGCGTGTACAGTATGTGTGTCATGGTCTCTGTTTATTGTGTGAAGATAGATAGGCGCACGTGTATGTATGTTTAAATGGCTTTATAGCTCTTATTTATTTGCATTTGTTCACAATTGTTTTTTCTTTTTTCAATAAAGCACACTTAAACACATTTATCTGATAAGCAAAGTGAGAAACAAAACAGTTTCTGACAAATATTTTTTTAAAGAATAAATCTAACAAATTTTCTTAGGTTTAGTTTTAAATTATATATAAAGTATAATATATTTTAGTATTAAAAAGTAATATTAAAATATATTATTATTATTTGTATTGTGCGTAGCCGTGCACATAATTAACATTGCAAAAACAACTAATCTAATTCTGGCATGGTGTCCTTAGACTTTTTCACAGTATTGTATATCTCAAGGTGACCACAGCTACAAATTACAATCAGGCCATATTTTCTCCTCCATGCATTGCTTCTTATATCTTCAGCTGCATCTCCTCCTATAGGTTTGTCCTGTAGCGACTGCGACATCATTAGCAGCAGTTGCATCAGAGGTCAGTTGCGCTCTTGAACACTGTTGTTGATACAGTCATAGCACTAGTCACAATATGGACAGTGATAGTTAGTGGAGGTTCTGCCCTGGCTGGCTAGAGGCTGCGTCGAGCAGGAAGGCCCTTGTGTCCGCTCTCCCCGTACACTGTCTCAGCACGTGTGGTTTATTTAACAGGAGCTGTCATCTCCCATAAACCCTCAGTGCGCTTACATCCATTGCTTCTGCCAACTTCTCTGCGTCAGACACACTTGTTACAGGAGAGAGGGCTGACAGCTCTGGTTCAACTGGCCGCTCGCTATCCCTGGAGAAAGAGAGAGAGAGGATATTGGGAAGGTAATTCAACCCTTAGTCAGGAGACCTAAGGCTCGTTTCACACCGTGTGTGTATCCAGGTGCCACATTGTACTGTTACTGCGACTGCAGTCTCACGTTGTGCTTTCAGACTGACAGTATTTTCTGTATAGATTTCAACTTGTGTTACATATCAGAAATAAAGTTATTGTTAGTATATAATTTTATAAGTGATATTATTTACTAAATAGTTTTTGGGAGTGGGCCATTCAAAATTATTTCAAGCTTGATCATCATGAAATCTAGTTGTTTTAAATCAAAATTGTAATTAATTTAGACCGAACCCCAAATTATTTAAAGTGTAAATATAATCTGCTTGCAGTGATTGAGTGAGCGAGTGAGTAAATGAGTGAGTGAGCAAGAGAGACAGTGAGCAAAAGTGAGTGACTGAGCGAGAGACTGATTGACTGTATGAAAATGAGTGACTTGAGCAAACTACACTGAAAAAAAATATATATAGTTCATAATTTTTGCATTCACTTTTTTAAGTAAGTTTTACATGGAATTTTAAGCATTTTAAGCAATTTCAATTTTTTATGTAAGTTTTACATGGAATTTTAAGAAATTTACGCAATTGCAATTTTTTTAAGTAAGTTTTACATGGAATTTTAAAGGTCACGTTCTTCCTGATCCAATTTTTTAAACCCTAGTTAGTGTGTAATGTTTCTATAGCATAAATAATACCTGTACAATGATAAAGCTCAAAGTTCACTGCCAGGCAATATATTTTCTTTAATAGAATTCCTCTTTCAAAGCCTACAACCAACGGCCGGTTTGGACTACAGTCCTCTTTTTCCTGCTTTAATGACGTCAGTAAAATGGTTTTTGGACTAAATTCCGCCCACAGGAATACATCAGTCATTAGCTTTGGCTCAAACGGCTCTGCTAAGCTAAGCTGCTATCGAATCACAACACATTAAACAAACTACACAATCAGAACTCGATACGTATTTCTGAAGGAGGGACTACATAGAGCAAGGAAGACATCTGCCCATTTTGAGGACAGTGAAAACAGTGCTATACAGATAAGTAAATTTTGTGAAAAATACCGCATTTTTTTTACAGGTGAAACATGAACACATGTTATATTGCCCACTATAAACACAATCAAAGCTTCAAAAACACAGAAAGAACTGGAGCTTTAAGCAATAAGCAATTGGATTTTTTAAGTAAGTTTTACGTGGAATTTTAAGCAATTTAAGCAATTGCAATTTTTTTAAAGTAAGTTTTACATTTGAATTTTCAGCATGTTAAGCAATTGCAATTTTTAAAGTAAGTTTTACGTGGAATTTTAAGCATTTTAAGCAATTTCAATTTTTTATGTAAGTTTAACATGGAATTTTAAGAAATTTAAGCAATTGCATTTTTTTAAGTAAAATTTACATGGAATTTTAAGCATTTTAAACAATTTCAATTTTTTAAGTATGTTTTACGTGGAATTTTAAGCATTTAAAGCAATTGCAATTTTTTTAAGTAAGTTTTATGTGAAATTTTAAGCAACTTCAATTTTTTATGTAAGTTTTACATGGAATTTTAAGAAATTTAAGCAATTGCAATATTTTTAAGTATATATAGATAGATATATTTTCTTTAATATAATTCCTCTTTGAAAGCCTACAACCAACGGCCGGTTTGGACTACAGTCCTCTTTTTCCTGCTTTAATGACGTCAGTAAAATGGTTTTTGGACTAAACTCCGCCCACAGGAATACGTCATTTTTTGTAAGTAAGTTTTACATACAATTTTTAGCATTTTTAGCAATTTAAATTTTTTATGTAAGTTTTACAGGTACATGGAATTTTAATAATTTTAAGCAATTGCATTTTTTAAAGTAAGTTTTACATGGAATTTAAAGCAATTTAAGCAATGGATGCAAAAATGATGCACTATTTAGTGTATTATTTTTAGCCCACTGCCTAGTTAGTTATATTTACTAAAATAATTCAAGTAGTTTCAACCCAAAATATTGAATTTAATTACCTTCTTACAAAATTGACTAAATTTCTTATTACTCACCTATTTGTGTTATTTTTACTAAAATATGGTTAAAACAAGAATTATTTTTTATAAATTATTTATTTTTATATATATAAATTATATTATTATTTATTTAGTTAAATTTACTTAGCCACAAAATACTTTTTCATAGTGTAGGAAGGAAGTGATCATGTGAGTGAGCAAGAGAGAGAGTGAAGAAAAGTGAGTGAGCAAGCGAGATAGTGAGTGAGAGATCGAGTGAATGACCAAGAGAGCAAGCAAGACAGGTGCCATGTTTCCGTCACCATGATTTCATGCGCATATTAAGATATTGCATCAAAAGCAAGTGATGGAAACGGCAAATTTCGATTACAAATCCTTTAATCAGCAAAAAAGTTTTTATGCTCGCTTGATGTGTTCTGATTTTTGCGAAAAAGTGTAAATGCCAATAATGGGAGATGGAAACGCATTTGCCAAATTTATTCTGACGTAGCGAACGTTAAACCCACTGGACTGACCGTCTAGCTGTTTCTGTTGCGTTGTTTTTACCATATATGTAGCTCGAGTTCGTCGCAATGTTCTTGCAGAAAGTGTCTTCATCAAAAATTCTGCATTTCTTTTTGTGTTCACAGCATTCTGTTTGACAATTACAAACTGCATTATTAATAAATTAATAACTTGCCCCATCATGACTACATGCAGTCATGTCTCCATTTTCAAAGCGTGCCTGGTTTTGTTTACTGTTAGTTATTATGTTACCAATACCACGTCATTCGCTCTAACAACTTAATGGAAACACACCTAATTCGCATTTGTTTGTTTTTCATTTTTTTTGGCGAATTTTGAAAAGATTCGCTTCACGTTTGGATGGAAACACAGAGAGTCAGTGAGAGAGCCAATGACTGAAAGAGAGAGAGAGAGAGAATGAGTAAAAGTGAGCAAGTAATCTGCTTACATCATTTGTATTCAATCAGAGAGTGAGCAAGTGAGCAAGAGAGTGAGTGAGTGAGTGAGCGAGAGAGAGTGAGAAAAAGCGAGTTGGTGAGTGAGTGAGCAATGGAGAAAGGGAGCAAATATGAGCGAGAGAGTGAGTCAGCAAGAGATGGAGTAAGTTTGTGAGAGAGATGAGTGAGAGCAAGCGAGAGAGTATGTGTGTGTGTTAATCAAACCAGTGTAATGTCTGGCCAATGCATTGCTGCACAGGTAGATGTGGTCAGATAGTGTTGGTTTTGAATTCATCACCACCTCATCTCAAGCACACGCAACAGTGTCTATCATTTCAATGTACGTTAAGTCATGGCCACATTTATGCAGAGGTCACGACATTTTTTGACTGAGCGGAAGAAGCACAGCTCGGGAAAACTTCTCATGTGTCTAAAACGGCTTCTCTCGTTCCTTAGCAGCCATGTTAAGCGTGAGCCAAATAAAGAAAACATGTAGGAGTGAAGCTTTCAAGACTTTGGAAAGCCTTGCTTTGGAGCTGCTCCCATCAGGGGCCAGCCACCTCCTTTATGTCAGTTATCCCGCTGGTTAATCATCAAACAAAGTACACACAGACCGAAAGTAACAAAACTTCTCTTGACATTTTCAGTCTCCTTAAGCCCTCGGACGAACGGCAGATGAAAAGGCACGCGGCAAAGCGTGCTGACGACGCGGGACGTTCTCAGCATTCGGTCCGACGTTTCCGTAAAATTACAGCATGAAGTCTTTGGGTTTGAATACAAATCATCGCATGGTCTCCTTAGAGTCTCTCTCCACAGGGGCTTCGCTTTCAAGTGTTCTTTCCATCCAGACGAGTGTTTTTTTTTTTTTTGCTGAGATAACCTCCCCGTCTGACTCTCAGGTATGCTGAAAGAGTTTCCGCCTCCTTAGTGAGCATGCCGTTTACTTTTCAAGTAAAGAGTTTTAAGTATGCGTTTGTAGACTCTGGTGACAATGCATTATCAAGTCATTTTTGCTTCTGCGGCCGTGCTCGTTCGAGTGTGACATTTGCGAGCGTCTATGTAGTTTCGGTTCAGTATGAAACAATGTCACTGCATGCGATGTTAAGTTAATGAGGACGGTTTGTTTTGTTTCAAAGCCGGGAGGTTATTTACCTTGCTTACTGCTTTTTTTGAATCATTGCAGAACAACCGTGGTCTGGATGCTAAATAAAAGACCTTAATTCTTAATCTGGGTCCAATCTGAAAATCCATAAAACTAAAACTACTTTCTAATACAAATGCTTTTAAAGACTACACTTTTAAATCCCATAAAGCTAGTAGTTATAGTTGGCACATTGTGTCTTGGTCAGATTGTGGAGCTGAGCCCCCCCAAAAAAACAAAAGTTCCAGAATCCCCCCTGCTGCGAGGAGACAGAAGTACAGTCTGTTCAATGTGCTATGGTGTGCCAGCAAAACACATCTTTACACAAATTTTCAGTAGCCAGAATTTTTAAAAAGATGAGATGCCTGTGACCTTAAGACAGAACAACCCATTTAAGGACGGTGTGACTATTTGTCAGCCAGTTTCATTTTCGTCATATTATTAGGTTCCACGTCTTTGCGCCTCAAATGGCTAATGTGCTTCTTATTTATAGTCCAAATATGTCCCATGTGGTTATGTCCTACTTGCTGTTTCACAAATCAGGAAAGAAACTTCTGGATGCCGGCTTTAGTTTCAAACTAATCTGAATTGAAAGTTTGAGTCGAATTGATTCGAATGGAATTAAACGGCGCTGTTTTACCTCAGACTCATCGGGACACGGCCCTGTCTGTTTGTTTTGGGTCAGGCTGTCATGTGAATGTCAGATCGAGCTTATCCATCACCGAGCTCCTGTCTCATTCCTCTGACCTGTGGAGTGGATTGTCTTTGAAAATAACATGATTCCATTTGACCTTCCCTGTAAATTCTTATGTAGATGCTTGTGTATACATCAGATCGGGTTGGGTGTTGCAGACGGGTATTTTATTGAAACACAAATGGGACTTTTTGTCTTTTTGACTGCACACAATTTCGTTTTCTGTGTGTGTGTAGATTCTTGTACTCTGGCACTGTGTAGCCCACTAGCCGGATATGGGACCGGCCCGCCTTGTGGGGAACAGGAAGCACCCCACCGGCCCAATGCCTCGATACCAGCCGGAAGAAAGGAGATTATGCACCTGTCATAGTGCAAATCTCCGCCAAGCTGCAATGCCAGCTTCTCCTTTTGTCCTTGGCTGGTAGTGCTTGTGTCTTTTACTGCAGGACGGGACAGGCAGGTGCTGTCGGGCCGACCGCAGTGGTTGTACATCATTGATGTCAGTCATTGACGAGCTCCCTTTTTTCTCCTCTCAGGCATCGATTTGAAAAAAGTCAAAGTGGAGCCCAAGATGTGATCAATGGCAGCCAGGACCCTCCTGGAATCCCACTGCGGATTGGGGGGAGAAACGCCCATGGCGCCTGTTCACTCGCGCACCTGTTTTTTTTGATGGCATTGTTGTTTCCCGACCATTTGTCTTTGCTAGGTTCTTTTGTTAGTGCACTTTGATGGCTTGCTTTGATATTTCCCTTATGTCCTGTTTTTGTTTTCCCTTATTTCACTTGCATAGAAAGTGGATTATAAGAGGTACAGTAATGTACAATTTCAAATTGACTTCAATGTAATGAGGCACCGAAGCATCCTGAAGGAATTGAGTTAAGTGAAGTTTATATAATGACGACAGTGTGATGTTTCCATTTTTCCATTTCCGATTGATCCTTTAAGATGAAATATTCCAGTGTACTGGAAAACATATTGCTGTATCTTTCAAAATGTCTTCTTAAGTACAGAAAAAAAACATCTAAAACATTTACATTTATGCATTTGGCAGATGCTTTTAAGCAAAGCGACTTTGGTGTATGTGTGTTTCTTGGGAATCAAACCCACCAATTGACCTACAGGAATATTGAATATTCTAACTTCAGATACCCCCACATTTATACATTAATGATACATTTTAAGTGTAAAATAGATAATTTGATTCTTAAACACCACAAGAACCAACAGGAGTAATGGCACATATGGGTTTTGTGAACTTGTAACAATATTATGCGGGCTTTGCAAAGAGGCTGTTATTGAAGGATGGGGCATTTAAAAACTATATCAGAGCCAACATTCAGCCCACGGCTCGCTGCAAAGCATCGTTTCTCATTTCACACGCGTAGAGGGCGTATAAACCGAAATCTTACAGGCGAAGTGGCAAAAATGATTTGATTCTAAAGGTCATTGGATGGAAAATGTTTACAGAATACTACTTTGCAACACATTTCAGGTGCAAATGACCCAAACATTATAGACAGAATTTAAATAAACTAAATGAATAATGAAGTACGACATTATACTATTTAATGTTCCCCTCAATAATGTTTATTGCTTCAAAGCTATTTAATATCAAATAATAATGCAAACTTTGAAATCATTATATTCTGGACTAGATCCGCGCACACTTGCATTTCTACATTTCCACTTGCTGCTCAGATCATGTAAAGCAGTTTGTTAATGGCTTTTAGTCTCTGATTAGCATTTATATTTGGAAAAGCTCTCTACAATTAGCATAATAGTGTGCGTGGCAGGTACCAACGAAATTGGTCTTGAGCTCTGGGTGAGGGGCAGGGCACAAAACCTGATCAGTCTATCCAAAGTGCTTAGGGTACAAAGATTGTTTTTTTTCAACACGCTAATCGATAGCAGATGTTATCGCTGCTCATCTGCTGTGAATAACTGACGTAATAGAGGTCAGGCTACAGAGGATTTCATCTATTCTCGCACCCGGCCCAATGACGGAGCGTTGATTGAGACACATGTTTGACAGAAACACGGAGGCTGACTTGTGTGTGTGTGTCTGTGTTTGTGCATGGCTCGGTTTACAATCACGGCACACAGAATGATTATACAGAAAAATGGAGCGCTATATATCAAAGTGCACGCTGCGGTCAGCATATCAGTAGGAAAGTTATAGAGACAAACGCAGGGCGCAAGTGCTGGCAGGTAATGGAGCCAAAGCGCAATTTTCCAAGGAAAGAGGGAAACTATAAAATCGGTGAAGAGGTCCACCTCAAACCGGTCCCTGGAAACATTATAGAAATCAAGCACAAGGCAGGCTAATAAAATTCACCCTCCGAGCAAAATGTACCTTGCTTCGGTTGTCCAGTGTTATAGAGCAGGCCGGTAATTTTGTAAAACCTTAGCATGTGACCATTCAGTTTAGGCTGTGGTTAAATTACCGTGTTTTAGGTTTTTACTGTGAATTAATGTATGGTAAATAAAATCATGCATGCAATTTTTTACACTGGGAAATTCAATGTTTTTTTAATGTGGTTTTCCTTAAAGGGACACTCCACATTTGAGTTTTACCATTTTGGAATCCATTAAGCTGATCTGGCGGTACCGTTTTTAGGATAGCTTAGCAATAACAATGATATAATGATATTACGCACTGCCCGAGAATAGTCCCCTTGGTTACTTTTAATAGCTGGAGATGGCGCGTATATCATTGAGCCTGCTGCAGCCATGTTACGGCAGCAAAGTCCTTGATTATTACGCCAGAATGAGAGTATAGTTCCTAGCCATATCTGCCTAAAAATCACAACTATTAATTATTTTGTCAGTCGTAGTACACAATGTACCTACAGAAGAGTCACGTTTTAAATGGGAAAAATATCAAATCAGATTTAATGAATTATGCTAAGCTATGCTAAAAGTGGTACCACCAGACCCGGACATCAGCTGAATGGGTTTAGAAATGGTGAAACTCAAATGTTTAAATCTAAGGGAGAATATTTTCAAAAAAGTGGAGTGTCTCTTTAAAAAATTGATATAACCTTAAATAATTAATTTAGTATGCAAGCAGTGCTATTGAGGGAATCTTGAGCACTTCAAAAATGTTTGGGAACATCCTTGATCTCTTCTGCAGTTACCAAGAGAAGAGATACGTTTAAGTTAATTCTAATAAAGTATCATGAATACTTTTAATCCTCCTGAAGGTTTATTGTGCATCAGATTAGAATCATCAGCATGGTGTCCTGTGCGCTGTCTCTGTTTGGAGTATTGGCTGTGCCGTTTATGGCGGTCAGCGGGGTTACTGGTTTTGCAAGTCAAATACAGGAAGGTGAAGATGTGCTTATCTCTGTCTGACAAGTGCTATCTGCGTCAGAAACGGGTGCAAGGTGCACTCTGCCCCGGCCGCCCGGTTCTGGAAATAACACTGATTGACAATGGCTTGCCACAAACTTCCCAGAATCCATTTTGCCTAGAGCCCTCCGGCCCAGATTAGTATACAGAACTGACCGGCACAAAATGTGTAGTTGCGCTTTAACGAGATTGCCAATTATTTGAATTACACAGAGGAGAAGTTGTCCAGTTTAGACACTGAAAACATTTTATTAAAAAAAGATAATGTATTATATTAAAGTCAGAGGGAAATATTTCTTACCTCGTACGTCCAAATAGCACCGGTGGCCGAATCTCTGGTAAACCCAGATTCTATTAGGTTCAGACGGCCTTTCTTTCATTCACTGGGGGCCAGTCGCCTGGCAAGCTTAATACAAATTGTAATTGGGTGCCATAAATCGCGCACAGCGACAGGGTAGGTCAAGGCCCAGAGACAAGATTACCAAAGCATTACGGTCAATCAAAAGAGTCCTTGAATTGGAAGATTTTAATTAGAGTTCGGGTCTTGTTTGTGTGTGTGTGTGTGTGTGTGTGTGTGTGATGTCTCTTTGTTCTTTAAAAGTTTGTAAAAATCTTCGAAACTGAAATTGGAATCAATTAAATCCTCTGCGCTCAAGTTTAAATGCCAATGTGGATGCTAATAAAATGTCTCGGCTTTGGCAGTGTCAGTAATACAGTGATTAAAAATGTATCTTAATTGGCAATATCCATGCGATTCAGCGGAATGCTTGGGTTAATGTCGGAGACGGGCGGAGACGTCCTCCGAGTGCTCCTTATAAACCCCCGTGTCTTCCGTCTGTGCCGAGAGTATATTTGCACGAGGAAAGGTTTGGCTCTGTTAAACCCCCTCATGTTTTAATGGAGCAGATCCCTCTAATCATTCTGTAATCTCTTTTAGGCTAATGTCAGCAATATGTTCAGAAAATTATTGCTGATTTGGAAGGCACTTTAAGTTTGGAAAGCTCGAACGAGAAGTCTCTTGACAGTTTAAAGGTAAATCTTCATTCATCTTTGTTTCCCTCACGCTTAAACATATATTCATTGCTTTCAATCTGTTACATTTGCAAAATTTTCAGCGTAATCTTTTTATGTCGGCCAGGTCGACGACTTGATCCAGTTTGCTTGTCTCATTGGCAGTGCAATATTTAAAAACTTGTTTGGCCTAGATGGGACTTCCAATTAACAGATTTCCAAGCCTAATAATGCAAATGTTAAACAAACATGCTGTGAGGTTTTTGAATCGTCTCTGTTCATAAAAATGCATGAGTTCCCAATGTTATGCTTAAGGATCAAACAATGGCCACTCGCCAGTTCAGCCTCGCTGGCAGTGACGGTCCGTCAAAAGAGCCAGGGGAGGCTTAACCTCCTTAAATATGTATCCAAAATGAACATAACAACTAAAGCGATCAAATGAAAAGTTTGCACACTGAAATTGCATGTTTTGAATTCAACTTGCAATCCCGTTCTCCTCGTGCTTCCTCGCAGTGATTCGGCAAAATGTCTGGCAAAAGGCCAGAAATAAAAATAAAAAAGCTATCAGTAACTTCCAGTATAGTTTTGATGAATTGCATGGCATGTTCGTTCCTCTACGCTTAGCCAAAAGTTTTTAAAAGTCATCGAGTGGTTGTGTTATTCACACATGGTTTGGCCGAGGGTGGAGGAGAGGGATGTACCCTACTTTGTCTTGAGCATGTCGGCTGTCAGGGTCTCTCTCGCTCCGTCTCCCACCTGGCCCAATGAGATAGCAGGTATGGGGGGAGAGAGTTCCCAAAGGGCCGCTGTAGACAATCGGCTACATTTTCTCTCTCTCTGTGCATCTCTGCCTGACACGGGCAGTAATTCTCCTCGTCAAACAATTGTGGGGTGTGGAGGGCGAACCAACTTAACACACACTGGACATATGCACCATGGCATATTCACCTCTGCGGTCTCCTGGTCGTGTATTTAATTGGTGAGCCCTGTGTCCCTGCATTTCTAATAGCATCCGATGATATTGCCACACATTTCGATTCCCTCTGCAACACTCCGAGCTTTCTGATTGGAGGAGCTGTGCGGAGAGAGAGAACAACTTTCTTTTTGTACTTTCTGGAACATAATTTCGTCTTTATTTGTGGCATGATTGATGTGTCTGTGAGTGGTGGATCGGTTATCCTTCTCCAGGCGTCTAAATTTTTCATCTGTGCGTAGAATTCTCAATATCGGAGTTTTAGATTTAGCCCATGTATTATTCTGTCTTCAAGGGGTTGTATCGGGTTGTTTATTGGAGAATTAGGATATTGTAATTCAAGTAGCATGCCTTTCAGGGATATTTAAGGCGTAATAGCAATGATTTTTAAAGAATGATAAAGCCGTACTTGTGCTGAATTTAAACAGCACCAAGACCATTTTTCTGCTCCTTGATATGTGACAGTAAACCAGTGATTCCCAAACAGAGATACATCTTTCCCAGAGGGTACTTGGAAAGATTTGCATCTCTCTGTTTAATAGATTTAATGACGCAATTACGATTCTAAAATATCGGGGCTGTCGGGATGTTAGAAAGCTACTATAAACTACTTATGCGAGTAGACTGAAATGATTATTCTTGTGATTTTTCTTCCAGTTTATTGTTTAAGAAAAGAAAACTAATGTGCATGCAATTTTTAGCTGTTTTTTTACTATACCCACAAACTTGTAATTTTTATCCCAAAGATTTTTTAAGTTCAAGGATGTGTGTTTACGTTGAGACTAAAAACGGATCAGGATTAAAGTGATCAAATAAGAGAGCAGAGGAAAAGGAAGCAGGTGGGAATGGCGTAGCCACGGTTCTGTGTCTGTGACATCTCTCGAAAGCATTTCATTCATCAAGGGGGAGAGGGCTTGAGCCTGTGTAAATTGCTGCAGATAAAAGGGACAAACCTTGAAGAATTGGATTGTGAGAGGGAAGGATTTGAATCCCGCCTGGTGATCTGATGCATATAGGGACGTTCTTGTAGCCTTTGGCTACGAAAGAGCTGTTACCTTTCTTTAACACACCTTGAGCACACACAACTGAGGCATTCGTCCATTCGACAACACCTGAGCCGTGACAGAGGTCCTTTTTTATTGAAGACATACTTTATTTGAATGGCGTTTTACAGTGCAGTTTGATTCGTTACCATTTGTACTGGTAAAACGTATAAGGTTGTATGCGCTGTAAGTCTTTTTGGATAAATGTGTCTGCCAAATGCATGAATGTAAATGTAGACATGAAATAAACCAACTATTAACATTATGTTTAAAGCATTTCTTACCTTTGACAAGTTATATTATGTAAATGAACAGTAGTAATGTATTGTAAACTAGAGGTTAACAAACAGTGGCTATGGAGCTGTCAATGATGCTACTCAAAAAAAGAGTCGCTTTTTTATTTTATAATTATATACAATTTACCATAGTAGGATAAGAACATTGCTTCATGGGCATTCCCTTCACCATAGTATCTCTATAGCGAGATTTTGGACAGAATTTGTACCCCCATGGTACAAGTTACACCTCATCTCGAGGTATATTCTAACAGAGCCTTACAGCCTCTATAAATATAGTAATCCACATGTTTCTATCAAATCCTTAGACCCGGCAAAATCCGTGGGAATTTTAGCAGTTTGATCGTCGTAGAAATCCTCAGACTTGGCAAAGTCTGTGGGAATTTTAGCAGTTTGATTCCATTTTACGAATTCTGTAAGACTGATCCCTTATAAAATATAGAGCAGAAATCTTTAGACCAGTCTGAAGACTTGTGGAAAGTTCTGTGGACGTATTTTAAAAGCTCCAGGGGAAGTTACAGTCAAAAGTTTCAGTAAAAAGAAAAGAATAATGCTACGTAAACATCAAGCGCGGGGGATCGCGTTACTCACTCTATATTACTTGCAGGATTTAACTCCTGTCATGCGAATTGTTCGCTCGAGTTAAAAAATTTCCACTTGGGCGAAGAAAGCGCATGTTTTTGCGGCAAATGCGCCACCCATATCGCGTCATTTGCATCACCCCTCGCGAGGACGCATCTGATCACATCTTTGCATTGGCTTTGTATGTAATCTACTAGCGCAAACCGTTGAACTCGAATCTGCTGTGAACCCACAGTAAGTTTTAAAGCTATAAAAATATGTTGGCATGACGAACATAACATTAACAAAAGACTATACTATATTTATAAATTACCAATTAACAAATGTTGTTAAACGTGGTTGTTACAGTAGCACATGATACTTAACTCTTTCGCCGCCATTGACAAGATATCTCGTCAATTAAGAGAAAACGCTACCCTGCCAATGACGAGATTTTCCGTCTTTCCGCAATACTGCAACTTATTCAACCCGGAAGTAGTGCCTCACGTGAAAGAGAAAGAACTCCGTGTATGTTTTAAAGATTGCTCTGCATCTGATCTCTATCAAAAGTCCTTCACAAAAATGGAATTATCTCAACTTTTTGCTTAAAATTGGGTGTTTTTGAAGAAACCTACCCATGTTGGATAGGTGATTACAAGAGAACTAATGAAGGTAGGATGAAACAGTTTTTTTGTTTGAAAGCAGAGGGTCTGTTCTTTCATCTGATATATTGTTTGATAATATATTTAAAGAAGAACATTTTCTGGAAGGCATTAAACTTTTGTGAAAATCATGAAAAATGCTGGCGCTGGCTGGCAACTTTTTTTAAAAACGCTGGCGGGGAAAGAGTTAATGCATTTACTAGTGTTAGCGTATTGCACATTATTGTAGTGTTACCTTAATTTTTAGGGTTTATTTTTTGCATGAAAATCAATTAATGATGAAATAAAATTTATTTGCACTTTTACATTTACATGTACGCATTTGGCGGACACTTGTATCCAAAGTGACTTACGTGCATTATAAGTTACACATTTTATCCGTATGTGTATTCCCTGGGGATTGAACCCATAACCTTTTGTGCTGCTTTTATAATGCCCCAACACATTAGGAACAGTGTGCTTAAGACTAATATATGCAATTATCTTCTTTTTAATTGGCTAACCTACGAATACCAGCGTATTTCACACTGTTTTGCATGACTGTTGACAAATTTACAGTAGCGGCTAAAGACTAGATTTCATGTGGCACTTTTTCCATGTTTAAGTGCTATGATTGAGTCCCCAGTGCTTCTATCAACCTAGAAAATGTGAAAAAGATCAACCCAGTAACCTAGTTTTGGTAAACCATTCTCTACAAGCACATAAAAATAGGTAGTTGAAATTTGGCTCTCCTTATGATGTCATAAGGAGCTCTTATTATAATAATACCGCCCCTTAATCTGCACTATCCAACCATAGCACTGATTTAATGCAGAGAAAAAGAGAAAGAGAGAAAATAATTTACAGCACAATTTCAATTAAGTTTCAATTGCAACAAACCACCATCATTGTGATCAGTGTTTGCACTTCATCCGCTCATTTGCATTTTAAAGTGCACACATCTACAAAGTGGCAATTTTAACTTGCTATAATAAATTATCTATATGGTATTTTAAGCTAAAACTTCACATATGTTCTCTGGGGACGGACACCAAAGAATTATTTGAAATCTTAAAAAATTATTGCGACATGGCCCCTTTAAATGAGTTGAATGTAGCACACTACAGTATCTGTATGGAGTGCATTGTAAACATTACATTACATTTCTTCTTGGTTGCCATGTTATTCCCAGATAAATCTGAATGATCAAAAACAAGTTCTCATGAGAGCAATTAGAGGAACGCATGAATTTAAATGAATCTTTATTGTTTTGACATCTCCAGTGACTCCTATAAGCAGCGTATTTGTGAAAGGGAGCTGTGGGATACGTTGCTGAGTTTTAAGTTTCGTGTTTTCTGCACCCAGATGCCTGTTCTGTCCGTCAGCTGCTCAACATTTCTCTCTACATAGGCGAAGCCATCCATAATGTTTAATTCATTTTCTCAAAGCCAAAGGACAATCCTTATATAATCCGGAATGGAAAGAAAAATGAATAGAAGAAAGAAAAACAATTCCAACCTCATTTCCTACAATATTTCATCTTAGCATTTGTGTTTGTGTTGAGAATAAAGTGAAAACGGGAAACAACAGGAATCTAGAAAGGTGAAATGTGTTAATGATGTGAATTGGTTGAGGAGGTAAAAACAAATAAATAATTCAAGTGAAAGTCAGAAGAACAGAGGAGAAGGTCGTCTCTCACCTCTCATCTGGTTTTGCTTCTTTTGTTCAGGAAGTCATGAGAGTCCAATGCTCCAGTGACGGCTAGCAGCGGCGTCTCGCTAATCAGGCCTTGATTAAACATCCATTCATAGAAGCCGGGATTAGAGGCGGTCCCTTCGGAACGGGACGCTAGACAGGGAGGCGGGAAAGTTTTTGACGTGTCAGTTATGCAGTCCAGCCATTGTTCGACAGCGTTCACCTCCCCAGTTGAGACCAGCAGATGGTTTGTCTGGTGCCACAACGAAGCAACGCAATGGAAGGGCAACACAATTATGCCCATTTAGACGCTCATTCCAAGAACGGCGTGAAGGCCCTGGAAAAGCTCAGTGGCACATGTGCAAAATGACCCAAAGGAGATTGTCCTGGCACGCTCACTGCTTTGGTATTCAAGGGCAGAATAACTTTCATTATTACACGGCTCTCTGGAATGCTTGATTCTGATTGGTCAGTTGAGACATTTGCAGGTTCGTTCTTTTCGAATAATAACCGCTCCAAAATAATAACGCATAGCCGGTACTACTTTTACGAGTTAGATCGCTCCGCGCCAATAAAGATCAATAAAGATTACTGTCTGTTTGGCGCCATCTTGTGACAAACACTCGACAACCACGACAAGACACAGAGAGCTTACTGAGACTGAACTTGACAAAATAGAGCATGACAGCTACGAAGCCAACACACAAAAAAAATACAGAATGGGCATTAAAACTTCTCAAAGACTGACTAAAAGAGAAAAAAATGGAGACAGACAAGTATGAAGCAGAGGATCTTAATAAGGTATTACGATCATTTTATGCATCTGTGCAAAGTTTCGCGGAAGGATAAAAATGTTAATTTAAAACAAATATGCCAATAAAATGTTTCAAATTGATATTCATGTCCAGTTTTTTTTCTTATGTGACAAGTAGCCGTGTAATAAGCGGGATAATGTAGAGTCAGCCGGTAGTTATCGGGAAATAAGCCCCTTCAGTGTGATACAAGACCCTCCGCTTCGCGTCGGGTCCTGATCACACTGTCGGGGCTTATTTCCCGATAACTACCGGCTGCCTCTACATTATCCCTTACTTGACATAGAGGAAGAAATATGGCATATAAATTCTGTTTATTGCTCGAGACATGTATAGTAGCTTCTTGATTTTTAAAAATCCTTAAAGAAATTCAGCTTTTTATGTTATTTATTTAGGTAAAATATTTTTTCCTGCTATTCTGGTCAAGAAAATAATTGACTTGTGCACTTGTCCCGTCAATATTTTTATATATAATTTTAAAAAATAGCTGGAAACGAAGTTGTATTACATCAAACAAACGTTTGCAAGACACAAAGCACACATTAATACTATACTGTATGTAAAATATAGTGCCAGTGCTTTGTAGGATGAGTGACAGTTCAAAACTCTCTCATTGGCCCCAGGCCATTGTTGTCTTGTCTGTTATCTCCATTTTCAAGTTGAGCTTTGCTAATTTTAGCTTTTTCATATTTTTCTTCCTTCAAAAAGCTTATAAGCTTCCTGATTTCTCTTGCTATTCATTATCCTTAATTGTAACATATTAAAACAGCGACTTTGCAACTTTAATAACTTTTTACACAACCCCTGGAAAAAGATCCAAAATAAGGTTAATGTAGCTGAAGGCGCTAGAGCTCACCCGGCAGTGCTCAAGAGGAAAATAGAGTTTATTGTTAATGATCCACAAAAACATTTAAATTGTGCACATTTAAATGAACTTGGGTGAGCTCCATTTTAGTACAACTGCATTTACTGGAGCATAATCTAAGCCAAGGAAATTCAACATCCTTCTTTTGACTGCACCAATTTGTCAGTGTGTGTGTATATATATATATATATATATATATATATATATATATATATATATATATATATATATATATATATATATATATATATATACACGCATTTATATATATATATACACACGCACATATAGCAAACGTCTTAGGCCACCCCCACCAGACTTGTTGTTTTAAAAGTTTTAATGTCCATCCATATTTATTTTTCAATCTATTTCATTAAGATACAAACTGGAAATAGAGGAAATATGTACAATAAATAAATAAATAAATACATTACATTTTCAGGGCTAAATGTCTTCTTTAGGCATCATCAGTGTGTGACCTCTCTTGGAAAAAAATACTAATTTCTTTAAAATTAGAAATCAGGATTTATTTAGGGTTAGTTTCCTGTTATTACTCAAGTGGAAGTGGAAGGGGATTTTAACCTAAAAACTTGACACATCCTTTCACATTTATACAGTTTTTAATACTATATATAAAGTTAATATAAAGTGTTTGTTGCGTATGATACGTTCATGAAATACTTTCATTATACTGTAAATCTGCTTAATTCTGGCCTCAGGCCATTCAGAAATGCTGATTTATAGACAGAATCAGTTTTGTCAACAAAGTCATTAAAGTGCACAAAAGAAGGTAACGTCTTAAATATTGAAACATTTTCAACTTACATTTTCCCCTTAAAAAGTACAATTAAAAAACCCTTCAAATTTGTTAAGTTGATCCAACTTTTACCTTTATTATGGAAATAAAAAAGAGGAATATGTTGTGGGCCAATGTAAATTTGTGTGATATTTTTTATTTACAAGTGCAATAAAAAAATCCAAAGAACCAAAAAAAGAAATAAAAATAACAAAAATACGCAGGTAAATTTCTGAAAATATCTTTCGCAAAACACCACTCCAACACACTCCAGGTCGACTTGTTAAACTCACAGTATAAGTACACTGTAAAAAGTAAAAGTTGGATCAACTTAATAAATTGCTTCAATTGGTAACGCTTAAAAAATTGACTTTTTTGTTTTTTTCAACTTAAATTTTCTCACTTTCAGTGAAAAGTTTAAGGTGAAAATGTTTGAATATTTTAGGTGATTGTTGTGTAATGGATTCTGTCTACAAACCATCATTTACTGTATGGCTTGTGGCTGGGATTAAGCAGGTTTGAAGTAAAAGTATTTTTATGAACATACATAACAAAGGCATTTGGTCAGTATCATTATCAATTTTTTGATGGAAGTGGCATTTAGCGTCTTTTTTGCAGGTGAGCTATATGACTTGCTACTTTCTTTCGCTTTTTAAGAAAATTGATGGTTTGAGCATTTTATAGTGTGAGTCATCAATATGCTGTCTGTATTCCAAGAACATCATGCTCATTTTAAGTGAATATCTGTTAAAAATTGCATTTTTTCATTGTTGTATAGTACACTAGCATGAAAGACTGAAAGCCACGGACAATAGCCACGAAAGTCTAATTTAAAATTCATAGGTTTCAGTAAAATGCATGAATAGAGCGATTCAGGGAAAGATCTAGGGGACAACGTATCTGCTAACACACATGACCTTGTTTCGTAGTAAATGGTGATAAGCATGTTAAATTCTAACTCCTCTGCAGCGACACTAGAGTTATTAAGTGTATTTTTCTCACTTTATTGAATGATTCATCTCAAATCTATGGTGATGACAGTTATGTCTAAATTGAATTATATGAATCTTTAGGTTGAAAGTGCTGCAGGGGCTAAACCCGGTTTCATATATACAGTATGCGTGTGTGAGTGTATGTGTTGGGTGTGCTATTATATAGAAACAGTGTGTTTCAGAGCATGACATTGCTCTGGGCCCTTTATTCTGCTTGTTACAGTGTTAAACTATTTCATTTATTCAGCGTGATTCTTGCTGAGAGCTCATTTTTTGTATCGGAGGGCGAGGGCGACCAGTTCAGGAGGGGCATAATGAAATTGCCCAAATCTACTTGCATCCCAGAATCTAATTCAAGTCTATTGTTCATTATTGTGAGACTGTAATTAACCAGAAACTAAATGCGCAATAATAACACTGCTCTCTATTTAAATGAAGAACTTGTCATTCTTTTCAGCTCAGATAGGCCTCGTTTCTATGCTTATTATGGATTGCACCTTATTTATAACCTATAACTTCATAATGTTACGCAAGCAGGTGGGATATTTTACTAAAGAGAATTTTTTTTTCACCCCATATTTTGTTAAATGGCATTACAACAGATCAAAAAAGCAGCATGCTAGATTCATTGTGGTAGTTACTGCATCCATCACAATCTTCACTGTCAGAAATAATGTTCATAAAATGGTCCCTATCTGTCACTGGGGTGGACCCTCTTTAAAAGGTGCACCTTTACACCCCAAAGTTCATATTGTTACCTCACAGGTGCATATGGGTATTAAAGAGTGCATATTAGTACCTCAAATGTACTGGTACCAAATGTATACACATTTGTACATAAATGGTAAAGATATGTATACATTCGGCATCTTTTTAAAGGGTACTGCCTCAATGACAGCTTGGGACCATTTTTCTGACAGTATTTAAATCGGGCGTGCAAATTATAATGAGCTTGCCTTTAATTTTGTGGGCACTGTTACCTGGCAAACTGTAATTACTTTGTGCACTAAAATGGTTCCTGTAGCTTAGTTGGTAGAGCATTTTGTTAGCAGTGCATAAGGTCATGGATAAGGTGTGATCCCAGGGTACTAACATAGTGATAAAATGTATACTGTACCTTGTAATGCACTGTATAGGTATGTCACTTTGGATAAAAGCAACAACCAGGACAGTAAACGCAAATACACGCTACTCTCAGCGGATGTGCACCTTCAGCATTGTTTAGATACCAAGGACTGGTTATGGATACTTTCAACTGATGATTGGTTTTATCCAATTTGAAGGTGGTTAGATGTGGAGAGAATTGGTACTGTAATTGACAGAGATTGCTGTAGGTTTCAGTGGTAATGTGCTGGCTGCTCACAAGTCGTTTGTTTCCTTTTACAGCTTTGAGAGTAGGTTGAACAAACCAGCTCTGAATAAGTATTAAGACTACCTCGAAGGGTTTTTTCTTCTGTGGCTACATCATTTATTGTGATTGTATTGTTTAGTTTCTGTGGTGGTTGTTCAACTGGACGGGTATAATGAAAAGATGCATCTTAGTATGACAATTCGTTTATCCACATATCTGTGTTCAATATTATTTGGGTGGGGCTAAAACGATGGCTCGATGATGCACTGGAGCCTCTAAGCATGGCCAGTAGTTCTCTTTTTTTATCCGATTAAAAAATTGCCACGTTTTATTTTGTGTCACCATACTTACTTGTGTAACTACTTATGTAACAGTCTTTAAATAGGGAAAACATGGAAGTGTTTGTTGGCTTCTAAATTCATCCCTCTTTGGATCCTAAGGAATGAATGGGACAAGGCTAAATGCTAACACATTCACAACGCGCTGTACAAAGATTAAGTGCATGCATTACAAAAAGATAGGCATGTATTAATTCATCCAAAGCTTAAAGGAATATTCCATTTTCTTAAAAGAAATATCCAGATAATGTCATCCAAAATGTTGATGTCTTTCTTTGTTCACATGGATTAAAGTGAAAAAAATTCATTTGACTGAAATTTTTTTCAGGCCAAGTCATATTTCTTTAACCAAAACTTAATGTAGGCGAGACCAATAGCATTTTAAGGGTGTATTTTTTGCCATTAATTCCATATTAAAGTCTCCTGTGGCATAAATAGGTAGCTGTAGTTTGCATGGCATTTAAGATGAAGGCGAAACAGCTAAATAACCCACTATATAAAAAGAAAACATGAATATCACCACCTTTAATGAATCTTTTATTAATTATTTATTAATTGTAAATGTATTTATTTTAGCATTTACTAATAATTTTTTAATCAAAGTTGAAACTCTTAACATTAGTGAATGCACCATGAACTACCATCAATTACTGTAATGACATAAACAAGAATTAATAAATGCTTATATATTCTATATTTTTCATTGTTTTTTCAAGTTATATAATGCATTTACTAATGTGAACAAATACAACTTTTTCATATCATATTATTCAGTACACATAAACGAATAATCCAGGGTCTGTTCTGTTCACACAACAGCTTACAGTAACGTTATGTATGAATATAAACCCTGAACGTGTAACTCGAGTTAAACTAGTGTACAATTCGCACAGGATGTCTGTAACCATAGTGACAGTTGTTAATTGATGACTGTACCTTTATCAACAAATTATTATGTTACAATAGAGGCAGCGCTGATGTGCTATTTTATGCGCAATGGTTCTGCTGTTTACTTTCTCCTAAGACCTAAATGGTCGTGTTTATATGAGGATACTTGCAAAGACGGGATTTTTGACACATATTTGTATTTAAGCCCAATAAAGTGGCAAAAATACTCACAAGCACAATGAGAAGCGAATGCGCGGCTTACGTGTTCAGCTCTGACACAGAAACAGCGAACGCATTTAACATTAACACTGTTGTTTAGTGTTTGAATGGCTTAATATCACTTGTTTATAAAGTGCGGTGCTAAAATATATGTACAAATGTTACGTTTTTTGAGACCACACGCAAATGAAACTGCAAGAACCGACAGGTGGATGACATCAAAGTGCCGCGAGAGCATTTCGGAAGCAGTCTCCTCTTATGATTCCTGAAATCGCTCTCACAGGATGTGGATGTCATCTGCCTCTTGGTTCTTGTGGCGCCACATGAAGTTTACCCACAAGTTTAACAAACCTGTTGTATTAGCAACTGGCCTGATGAGCATAGCAGTCAAAAACGGGACCCGGGTGATCACGTACGTGAGACAATACAGGACCCCTAATTGCAAAGACACGTAAATTACCTGGCGGTTTGGTTTTCTTATCCCACGAACTGAAAGGCTTGCCAATCTTCATCATTTCGCTAAGCCAAGTCAATCTCCATTGGTCTTTTACACCTTTATCAATCGCTAAAACATCGGAGCCTTTCTGCATTACAAGTTTGTCCATGCTAGCTGAAAGTTTTACCTCAGCTTAACGTGATACAGCCAGAAAACCCGGAGTGGATCCGGTGCGTAGTGATTACAGAACGCTTACAGTGGAGAGAGGAACGTGATTTGGCTCCACCCCAGGCTTTGATCACATCCAACTTAAAAAAAGGTGAATACACGTCGTCTTTATTAAAAGTGAATTTAATAATTTTGCAATTGACGGAAATCCGTCTAGCGACGGAAAACTTTAATCCATGTGTTCAGTCCAGAAGAAATTATGTTTTTTGAGGAAAACATTGCAGGATTTTTCTCATTTTAATGGACTTTAATAGAGCCCAACATTTAATACTTAACTCAACACTTAACAGTTTTTTTCAACGGAGTTTCAAAGGACTCTAAACGATCCCAAACGAGGCATAAGGGTCTTATCTAGCGAAACTATTGTCATTTTTGACAAGAAAAATAACAAATATACACTTTTAAACCACAACTTCTCGTCTAGATCCCGTCCTGAAAGCGTCAGCGTGACCTCACGCAATACGTCATGACGTCAAGAGGTCACAGAGGACGAACGCGAAACTACGCCCCAGTGTTTACAAGTGTGGAGAAAGAGGACCATTCCGACGTTGTTGTCAGTTTATTGTTTACAATGGTCCGCAAATGTGTGTTTTATATATGTAACACGTGACCTCCCTACGTCACTACGCATTTACGTTAGGTCGCACTGGACCGGACCTAGATGAAAAGTTGTGGTTTAAAAGTGTATATTTGTTATTTTTATTGTCAAAAATTACAATCGTTTTGCTAGATAAGACCCTTATGCCTCGTTTGGGATCGTTTATAGTCCATTGAAACTCCGTTGAAAAAAACTGTTAAGTGTTGAGTTAAGTGTTAAGTGGTGGTGTCCATTAAAGTCCATTAAAATGAGAAAAATCCTGCAATGTTTTCCTCAAAAAACGTAATTTCTTCTGGACTGAACAAAGAAAGACATGAACATTTTGGATGACATGGTGGTGAGTAAATAATCTGGATTTTTCTTTTAAGAAAATGGAATATTCCTTTAAAGTGTTTCCTGATTACTATGGGAGTCGATGATGACCAAGGTGGCCACCATCCACTTTCATAGTTTCTAGAATACCCCAAATAACGCTATTTAAAAATCTGTGTTTGTGTTCTGAAGAACAACGAAGACATTTTGGGGTTCAGACAACGTGATGAGGGTGATTGAATAATTATATATTTATTTTTAGGGTAAACTATCCCTTTAAACACAACAGCTGGATGTTGTCTCTAGATGATTGTCAATGTTGGTAATCAATAAGGATGTGAAGTGGCTTATCTCTTGCATTGTGTCAATATCACTGACATCTGTGTTAGCCCTCTGATAAACAAGCTTTCAGGACGCTACTGTCACAAAACATTTAAGCACTTGACATCGTAGTTGTTACTTTATGCCTTTATGACATTATCAGGCCGATGTGTTTTCCTGGTAAACCAATGTTAGATGGAATTAACAGTGATTTTAATGCAAGATGAGCTGTTTTTGGGAGATGACCATATACAGTAAAACAATGCATGAGATTTGCATGTGCAGTCCTAGGCCTTAATGCAAATCAAGGTTCAGATAAAATGCCATGCCTTCATGCATAAACAAATTTAACTGGGAATTTTATGAAATGTTTGACTTTTCGATAACCGACAACCTAAATCTATTTACACAAGCCTTTTGTTGTATAAGAGTTAATGTCCTGTGAAATTAAAAATCTCACCAAAAAACATTTCCAACTTGTAAAAAGCAGCATGCTATCTATTTATGATATTCATGCTTGGCCACTAAAAAAAATGAGCCATGACTATGGAGAAAATGCATTACTGGCAGATTCAGCCCGGAAAACAGGGTCATTAACAAGGAAAGACGGAATGTCCAAATGTTGAGATCAAACACGGATCCCTCCAACTGTGCAACATCTCGCCTTTGATTTAAATCCGGTCTCGGTTACTTTAAGATGTCAAATGACGAATGTTGCAATTAGTGGCCATCGTCAAATGGATGTTAAAACATTACCACATTTGACAAAACTATTGCAGACGCACAATGAATGTGATATTTTCAGAAATTAAGCATAAAAGGTCATTTTTGGTTCGAACAGGAATAGCCGTAACATTTTATCATTATATCCTCAATGACAGATGTCGCAATATGCAACTAATTCTTTAAGTTCATTTGTTTTGCATTAAATTTTTTGTGTTCCCTGGGTTAGAATTAAGGCTTATCTTAATTCTAGTCAACCTCTTTCTTTACCCACATGCTTATTTCTGAAAGTGAGAGGGCACTACCTAGGGTCTGCCGTGGCATGTGTTATGCCGAGAGAACCGGGTGGCCTGCGCTTAGCATTCCGAGCAGCTGTTTGTCATTGTGAGTTATGCGGCTATAATTGCACAGTGCCGTTGGGCTAGACCTTGGGGAACGTGGCCTTGTCAAGGTGCATTCGTGGCGGGTTGCGTGGCTCTGCCCTTATTGATCAGACGAGGCCTGGGTGTCTCACTGAGCTTGGGCTCCCCCCATTGGAGTATTTACACAGTAGCTCATCTGCAGAAGAGCAGATAATTGGGGGTGTAAGAGCTCTGGAGGAGACTAGCTAGTTTTGTTTTTCGTATTTTTTAGTTAAGGAGACTATGAAAAGGCTGGTTAATATGATGTTGGTTAAAGCTTGTGTAATTGTGTGTTAGGGGTTATGTAATACTTATTTCAGTTCTTGGTATTAGCTGTAGTTACTGCATGTTATTGGACATGTTTTTGTATGTTTGTATTGAAGGATTTATGGTGAAACACTAACAAAAACTACACATATATTCATTTACTATTAAATCATACTGCTCTATATACAGGTTTACACAAAAATAAAAGCTTGGCCCATTTTATACACCCATAAGAAAAAAAATCACAGATGAATCTCAATTAATTCTCTTATGCATCAATGAGATTTAAATGAGAGCAAATGGATACTTGAGGCTCCTGCATGTCAAATATTTCTCCTGGGAAAAATACCCAGAAATCTCACAAATGTCTTAATTAAAGTTTCAAAAGACTTACAAACTCCTGTGCTCCTGTGTGCAGTACAAAAGGTCATGGGTTTGAACCCAGGAAATGTACAAACTGATAAAACATGCATACCTTGTAATGCACTGTAAGTCACTTTGGATAAAAATTGGAAAGTTAAATGGAAAAGTAAATCTAAATGCAAGCTGAACTAAGATTTGCAATATTTTTAAAGATTTCAACAGGAACACAAATATTTTCCATTTAATCTACCCAAATCCAGATTAATTTTACAACATACTTTTAGGGGCAATTTTCCAGACAGGTTTTAGATTAATCCAGGACTAAGCTTCAGTTATATTCAGTTGCTGCCGGTGACTTCCTTTTTTTTGAGGGCGCATGATGCGAAGCTCATCAAAACATGTATTGGTTGATCATATCAAATGTGTTCTGCACATCGTTTGAATCTATGTACATCACGTGTCATTTTAAAATATGTTGCTGCTGCAGACACCTCGACAGGGTTTATGGTAAAAGAGACGCTCACATTTGCCAGATACTCGCTTAATCTAATGTGTAAACACAGTTTAGTGTTAAGTTAGTGTCTTGTAAGTACATGAGCGTCTCTTTTATCATAAACCCCTTCGAAGCGTCTGCACCAGCCGCATATTTTAACATGACGCATGGTGCACATAGGTTCACATGATGTACCAAACACATACAGTATTTTGAATTCCCGCCATTTGAAAGGTAAGTCATCACCTGCCACAGGTTATTTTAGGACATTAAAGTCGTTTTTACAAACATACCTTACAAAAAACATTATTGGTGTGCATCTTGACACAAAACAATGGCACTTCATATATATTGAGATACATCGGTGCAAGATGTTTTTAAATTAAGGCAGCTCAAACATGCATTTTAATGTGAGACTAGGATAAGCCCTGACCTGGAAATCGACCCTAAAGGGGACATTTTACAAGACTTTTATAAAATGTTAAATAAATAGTTGGTGTCCCCAGAGTACGTATGTGAAGTTTTTGCTCTTTATATCATATAGATAATTTATTATAACATGTTAAAAATGCCACTTTGTAGATGTGAGCAAAAATGCACTGTTTTTGGGTGTGTCCTTTAAAATTCAAATGAGCTGATCTCTGCACTAAATGGCAGTGCTGTGGTTGGATAGTGCAGATTAAGGGCCGGTATTATCTCCTTTTGACATCACAAGGGGAATCAAATTTCAGTGACCTATTTTTTCACATGCTTGCAGAGAATGGTTTACCAAAACTAAGTTACTGGGTTGATCTTCATCACATTTTCTAGGTTGACAGAAGCACTGGGGACCCAATTAAAGCACTTAAAGGGATAGTTCGGCCAAAAATGATATTAAATCCATGATTTACTCACCCCCAAGCTGTCCGAGTTGCATATGTCCATTGTTTTTCAGACAAACACATTTTCGGATATTTTAGAATTTTTTTTTTAGATCTTTCAGTTGATTAAATGTAATGTTACGGAATCCACAACCTTCAAGTCCAAAAAACAGTGCGTCCATCCTTCACAAATTCAATCCAACCGGCTCCAGGATGATAAACAAAGGTCTTCTGAGGGTAATCTGCGCGGTGTTGTTGTAGAAATATCCATATTTAAAACTTTATTAACGAAAATAACTACCTTCCGGTAGTGCCCCCATCTTAGACTCCTCTGTATTCAGGAGAGAGTATTAGCGTAGTGTACAGTACGCACTTTTCTTAGTGACGTATGACAAATTCGGAGGGCGGGGACACAGAGCAGCAGCAGAGTAGCCTCCGTAGGCTGCGTAAGCTCTCATCCTGAATGCGGACGCGACTAAGATGGCGGCGCTACCGGAAGGTATTTATTTACGTTAATAAAGTTTTAAATATGGATATTTCTACAACAACACCGCGCGGATTACCCTCAGAAGACCTTTGTTTATCATCGTGGAGCCGTTTGGATTTAATTTGTGAAGGATGGATGCACTTTTTTTTGGACTTGAAGGTCGTGGACTATGGGTGGACCCCGTAACATTACATTTAATAAACTGAAAGATCTAAAACATTTTCTCAAATATCCGAAAATGTGTTTGTCTGAAAAACAATGGACATATGCAACTTGGACAGCTTGGGGGTGAGTAAATCATGGGTTTAATGTCATTTTTGGCCGAACTATCCCTTTAAACCTGGAAATTTTTAAATGGATTTTCATTATATGGGATGTGTTTTCCCATGCAGTTTTAGCAGAAACATCTAAGAGCAAATGGACACCTAAATGAATAATAACTAAGAACTGCATCAGATCTTCTGAGCTATGAAAGAGCAAATCTTTGAGCAATAAAAAATCTGTATTTCACCCAGTAAAATCATACAGGTTTAAAATGACAAAGAGGAGAGTAAATAATGGCATAATTTTAATTTTTGGATGAATAATACCTCTTAAGTGTGGTATGTTCGTCCATGCGCACCCACTTTTTTCCAAGCTAGTTTGAAACCCTGCTTAGTTGTTGTCGAAATGTTGTTCTCGTCCAAAGGAACCATTCAAGCCTGTTACCAATTAGAAACATTGATCAAACCGGCTGTACTGCAGGTTATGTTCCATAGTCTTCCGTCAACGTCTTGTTCCAGAGTGCTGGGGGAGAACAGGAAAATCAATAGCACGCTTTTATGTGCAATAAAGCCGATTCTTTTGCAGGAAAACAGTAATCAAGGTGTGTTAAACAGATGATGTTTATGAGCCAGTCTGTGAACACACGGTATTATGAGGGTATGAAATGTCCCATAAGAGAAATGGGGTGAGAAAGCAAACAAATCAAATGTTGTTTCCTGCCGCTTACACAAATATCCTATGTACGCACTTTGGACTTATTAAATTCGTTTTGATGTTTTTATCAGGCTCTTTTGTTAAGGTTCACTAATTTTACTCACTAATGTAAATAAAACATTAATATCTTCAAACCTATTGCAGTTGATGACAGGCAGGTCACTTAGTTGCGACTATGTTAGATGTCAATTCGGTGGTTAAATGGTGTGCTTATTGGCAAGAAAATCTCTCTGAGATCACTTATATGACCAGTGCCAGCTGACCAGAACATGTTCACTTCCTTTACATGACTTCTCACTAGTGAAGCCTGTGTCACACGTCCATCTGCGAAGATATTAGCAACTTGTCACAATCTCCTTGCAGCTAAAAATATTCTGTCTGGGCTACTGGAGGGGCGACCAAGTGGAACGGTCTGACGGCTCGGCTCTACTGCCCCTCTCCCGGTCCCAAGCAGCAAGCTGTCCCCCTTCGCCTAACATGACCTTTCTCGAAGCTTTCCCTGCATGCTGGTGCTGTCTGTTTGCTGCCCTCCGGCTGTCAGGTAGCAATAAGTGTATCCACTGTGCGTAGTTGGTCACAAAATGACTCATTTTGACCTCCTGTCGTTCATGCTGTAGGAACATTGCTGATGGCAAAACCCATATTGTTTAAAATTTGGTTGGGCCCTGTTGTGTATGCATATTACATTACATTACATTACATTACATTTACATTTATGCATTTGGCAGACGCTTTTATCCATACCGACTTACTGTACAGTGCATTACAAGTTATGTGTGTTCCCTGCATCGAACCCACAACCTTTTGTGCTGCTTTATACAACCATACAGCCTACAAAGGTTATTCTAGGGTTCTTCGAATAGCACCTTTTATTTTCGAAACTCTTTACATGGACGTTTTACATATCAGTCAGATGACTTTTCATCTAAGTGCATGCCTCTTGGTCCATTTAAGCTGCAAAAAGCACCTGCCATTTTGATATCCGGCTATATAAAACTAACATTTATGTACCATGCATTTATATTGGAAGACCAAAATGTTATACATCTCCGCAGTTATTGTGTGCAAAGAGCTTGACATCTTTTAACCCATTGCTTTTAAAAAGTGTGCATATGTATGTGTACATAAATATCCACACACACACAAAGTAATGTCATATGTAAGGACACATTTGATCTTTCCTGTCAACATCTTGATGGGTCATTGTTATCTACACAATACTCAATGGCTCGAATTCTGTTCGGTGGAGCTCTCACCACAGTGCCCTTGTTCACCACGTGAACCTTGTTAGGAAAGAGAGCACTGTTACCCAAGGGTCAACCATTTGCATTTCACTTGATGGTGAAATGTCAAAATAGCTCAAAGGAATATCTCTTGTTGTTTACTGCCGTATAACTCTTTGCATGCCAAGCAGTCCGCGCTTCCTCTACAGGCACAAGAACGTTTTGGGAATTGATGATTTTCAGGAATTGGAAAGATGCAGAGGGCGGGTCAGTCAAAAGATGTTGTCCCTGTAGAAAAATAAACAAACAAGATAGACAAATGGATTGGAGATGCTTCTTGAAGGCATCCGGTTTGTAAAGAGTTTACTCTGAGAATTCGCTCTCCCTATTGGCTGGGTGTACGCTCGGGTTTAATTCAGCTACACGCTGTATCGTTGCTCGAAACGGGCGAGGAATCGAGCACTTTTGCGCTCTTGATCCGCTAGCTAATTACCTTCGGGCTTCCTGCATGCTTATTGAAATTTCCGAGTTGTTTTCGACATGGGAATGAAGGAGAAGGAATACCATTAAGCTTGAAGCCAAAAGAGTATTTCAACTTTCCTAAAAAAAAGTTAAATATTAACAAGGGATATAAAGCTGTTGCCTGTGCTAATTTGGTGTAAAAAAATTGTCTATTGAAGTAAATAAATAAAAAACAGCCCTGGTTCTCCCTGCACTGTAGTAAATCTTTAATATCTAATATAATTCTGGTACCAGTGTTTACAAGGTTCATTAGTTAACATTAGTTAACTATGTTAGTTAACATGAGCTAATGCACTGTGAACTAACATGAACAAACAATTAAAAGCTTTATTTTTATTAACTAACATTAACATTAATGAATGCTGTAACAAATGTATTGCTCGTGGTTTGTTCATGTTAGTTAATACATTAACTAATGTTAACTAATGAACCTTATTGTAAAGTGTTACAATAATTCTTAAGAATTTGTGACTCAATTTTTTTATACATAAAATCGTCCTGCATAACGTAAAAATAAAACTTGATATCTTTAATATTGACGGCATAAGACTGAAAGAATGAAATTAAAGTTAAAAAAAAGATTGAAATCAAACTTTGATGTTCTTTGTGTGTGCACAGCAATCATAGCTGTGTTTTATGGTAAATTAACGAACTCACAGAGTTGTGTATAAATAGTACGAAGTGTGAAAATCGTGCAATACATACTGCAAATTCCACTTTGGCGTGCATATGATATGCCAGTCCTTCCCATTCACTTAAACGGTGCATCTTTTTTTGTCATTTTATTTATTGGTTTCTCCATTTTTTTGCTATTTTTTACCATTTTCGCTTGGGTTTAGGGTTAGAACAACTTTTTGTTATATAAAAATGACATCCAAACCCCAATTCTAACCCCAACTCCAAGCGACCATGGCTTAAATACAGACAAAAACACGGAGAAACCTGTATATTAAATAACCTCCTTAAGCAAATCTCAAATCTAACCCTAAACCCAAGAGAAAATGGTTTAAAAACAGAAAAAAATTGAGAAACCAATAAATAAAATGACAAAAAAGATTAAGTGAACTGTTTAAGTGAATGAGAAGGACTGGCGTACCATATGCAAGCCAAATTGGAATTTACCATATGTATTGCACGATTTTCACACTTCGTGCTATTTATACGCATCTACATGAGACTGGGTAGAAAAAACACAGCTATTGACCAATCAGAATCAAGGACTGGATCTAACCGCTTTATAAATTAGGTTTATTTCTTCCTTTTCTAAAAGCTTCCATTTGGGCAGATTTTGTAAATTTTGGTCCCTTTTAAAAACAAAAGTATGAAAGCGTTATAATGGATCACAGGTAATTGTGCACTTGCTCTTCCCATCTACGACACAATCCATTATTGCATACAATGTTGACAATTAGTAGGATTTAATAGTGCCATAATGCTATGGTTGAAATATGTCCTTTTTTGATTGCAGGGACCATGGATCCAAACTAATTCTAGTTTAATTGTTCCTATATTTCAGAAGTGGCAAGTTCTGAAGGATAATTTATTTCTCGCCTAAAAGGACCCTGGCCCATGCCGGCAGATGAGAGTGGTTAATTACAGTAGATAGCCTTATCTCCTTGTAATTATTTTGGTCTCTTTGGAATTTCCTGGCTCTGGCCAGCCAATCGATGTTATCAGACCGTGAACAGTAGAGGAAAAAACTGAAAGTGTACTGCAGATTTGGTGAAGAGCAAGAAGAGGGATCGTATCTGCACAAGCTTCATGGCAAGTGTTCCCCTACATGCTTATTAAAATGCTGAGGACAGTTTGATAGCTATCATTTATAGCTAGCATTCATTTACTCTTTCATCATAAATGCCATTTTGACTGCATCTCCATCACATGCACTAACTTACAAGCTGACCACCTTTCATTTTAAATGACCAACCTGATTTATATAATACAGATATTGTTTTATGTGATTTTTATATTACCTTCAATTTACTCCGAAAGGGCTTTCTTGAAAGTTCACATGCTGTCTTTATGTGTTATATTTCCTATGAAGAACCAAAATTTGGTGCGGTGCCAAAATATTATCACTTTTATGCACTCATTTTCAGGTCTTGCACTTGTGAAAATGTTCCAATAAATCTCAGCGGTGTTCCTTTAGAGTGGCTGTCCCTTATCATTCATGCCCTGCCAAAACCTCTTCAACCACTCAAATGGAAGAGAGCGAGTGTTATGAAGCTTAAAAAGCATCCACACCTTCAACAGCGAGCTTTGTCGGCGTCTGCATAGGGACAATGTTGGTTGGAGAAAATCCTCACACACTGTAACTGTAAAAAAAATTCCTTGTTGCACTTACATTTTTTCAGGGATAGTTATGGTCTGGCATCTGGCAAAGCTTGATAGACAAATCATTTCAAAAGGGGCATCACCAATGGACGTCGCTCAAATGCCTTTGGGCGCAATTGGATAGACCTAAAATCAATCAGAGCGATGAAAGAGATGACGTATGCAGAGCGACCGATAAACATGGCAGCAATTCTCTGTTTGTGATTTTGAGGAAGATGTTGCAATGGCTTCTGACGACTTTTGCCATTGTTTTAAAAGAAATATGATAATTGCTGGTGTCCACTGTCATTCCATCAACATTTTTGCAAAATTAGGAAAACAAATAGCATCTCAGACCGACTGAAACATCTCGGATTTACGGTCGAACAGAAAACATCAAGCTCCGATTGTAAGGCATTTGTATTGCGGCTTTTGGCAAATTCAGTAGGTAAGACAGCAATAACATCTTTTTTTATATGAAGGCTTCGAGTGTTGTTCTTTGCTCGGGTTTTATTGAAAAGGAAAAGTTTAAATTGCTTAAATCAGACACGATAGCTGATTCGAACGAGTGATGTTCCACTGCGGCATCCATCTTTGTAATGTACAAAATCTGCTGTCGTCATCATGTAAATCCCGCCCCAACGTTTCTTATTGGTCACGCGATTTCGACGGATTAGAAATGAGCTTGAATGGCTTCTTTGCCAGACTTGCAGAGCAAATCTAAATTTGCCGGAAGTTGTCTGGGTTTCCCAAGCTACCAAAAATTGAAAATTCTGTTCTAATTTTCCCATCCTCATGTTGTTTATAACCTGTATGTATTTCTTTTTTCGGATGAACACTAGGGTTGCCGCGGTGACATAATTTTCCCACCGGTTAATCAGCGTGTCACAAACTCTGTGATCCCGGTTTCACCGGGTGGGAGGGGCTTATAAATGCGCATGCAGACGTGCACATTTTACTTTCACTTTTGAATTACGCAACTGTTTAAATGCAGCGCTTGCGTAAGCTGCATTAAATCGCGTATGAATTTGCGTGCAATGCCAGTGCAACAGCTGGTTTACTTAAGTGCTTGAGTCAATGTGCGCAGGTAATTCTCAAAGAACCCGCCAGTCCCAAGCAGAGCAACCAGCTACTTCTCCATAAAAGCGCTGCTTGAATGATGGGTTTAATATTTTTCTTGATGAAAAACACAACAACAAAACGATCTTGCTTATATTAAACATCATATATGTATATTATAACAAAAACGAGTAAGCACGCATCTTCTGTCATCATCTGGTCAGTCAGCTCGCCTCACAAACTCTGACAGAAATAAATGAAATCTGACACCTGCTGCTGTGTGACGTGACGCGCGTTCAGCTTCGCTGAATTCAGGCAGGAGACACATTCAGTTGTAAGTGTTTGCTCTCTCTAACGTAACTAAATGATTTAATTACACGAAAATATCAAAACAACGGTGAAAGACGGTGTCGCGGTGGGCAAGTGATCTAACCGGTGAGAGGCTGAAGCACTATCGCGGCAAGCCTAATGAACACTAAATATATTTTGATAAATGATGGTAAGGACACAGTTGATGGGACCCATTGTTTTCCATCGTATTTGTCTATGAAACTCAATGGGTAAAATCAGCTGTGTGCTTACGATCATTTATCAAAATATCTTCTTTTGTGTTCATCAGAAAAAAAAATTCATGCACCTTTAGAACAACATGAGGATAAGAAAATGTTATTTTTATCCCTTTAAGTTAAATCAACTTGAATTTACATTTCATTTCAACTTTCTTGACTAGTGAGAAGTTGCTATAAATTATAAAAATGAAAGATGAATTAGCGTTAAGTTATTTTAACTTTATTTTTTTTTAATTTATAGCAATTTCGAGAAAGTTGAAATAATTTTTATTTCAAATTGATTAAACTTAAAGGGGATATTTCACAAGACTTTTTTAGGATGTAAAATACATCTTTGGTGTCCCCAGAGTGCGTATGTGAAGTTGTAGCTCAAAATACCATCTAGATAATTTATTATAGCATGTTAAAATTGCTACTTTGTAGATGAAGTGATAAAAAATGTGCCGTTTTGGGTGTGTCCTTTAAAATGCAAATGAGTTGATCTCTGCACTAAATGGCAGTGTCGTGGTTGGATATTGCAGATTAAGGGACAGTATTATCCCCTTCTGACATCACAGGGGAGCCAAATTTCAATTACCTTATTTTTTCCAAATGCTTGTAGAGAATGGTTGATCTTTTTCACATTTTCTAGATTGATAGAAGCACTGGGGACCCAATTATAGCACCAAAACATAGATAAAGTCAGATTTTCATGATATGTCTCCTTTAAAAATGTAAGTGCAACAATTTTTACAGTGCAGTGTAACTAAACATCAACCTCCTGGTCAGCCCCGCCGCTCCCATAACGCGCATCACGCGCTGTGCGTGGGGCACCACGTGCTGAGAGGGCACCAAAAATAATAGCCTAATGAAAAAAAATGATAATGCTGAAATTATTTCATAGCCTATAGAAATGTTATTAGGCACTTTTTATCAATGTATATGTTACAAAAAAAGGGGGAACGAGATAATTAAATTGCTCTAGTCTAGAAAGTATGCCCCCAGCCTTTGATAGTCTGTGCCGCTTGAACGCGCGGGCGCCTGACGAAGTTTGACAGAGGCCGTTTCTCAATCCGAAGGCTGCAGCCTCCAGAGGTCGCATTTCTAGGCTGCATACGTCATCAAAACGTTCTTATTTCGTAATATTAACGATTATAAAGTTGACTATTATTCTTAGTTAATCGTAAATTGTTGTAATATGCTTATGACTTGCTAATGTAATGTTCAGTTAACTGAAATAAACCAGGCTTGATGACGTATGCAGCCTGCATATGCGACCTCGCGCAGGCTGCAGCCTTCGGATTGAGAAACGGACAGTCAGTAGGCAACTTTTGGAAATGGCCCGAAAAGACAGCAGGAGTCAGGATCGGAAAAAATAAAAAAAGAAGAAACTGCGGGTTGATGCCCTTGCATCCAGCCCCGCCGCTCCCATAACGCGCATCACGCGCTGTGCGTGGGGCACCACGTGCTGAGAGGGCACCAAAAATAATAGCCTAATGAAAAAAAATGATAATGCTGAAATTATTTCATAGCCTATAGAAATGTTATTAGGCACTTTTTATCAATGTATATGTTACAAAAAAAGGGGGAACGAGATAATTAAATTGCTCTAGTCTAGAAAGTATGCCCCCAGCCTTTGATAGTCTGTGCCGCTTGAACGCGCGGGCGCCTGACGAAGTTTGACAGAGGCCGTTTCTCAATCCGAAGGCTGCAGCCTCCAGAGGTCGCATTTCTAGGCTGCATACGTCATCAAAACGTTCTTATTTCGTAATATTAACGATTATAAAGTTGACTATTATTCTTAGTTAATCGTAAATTGTTGTAATATGCTTATGACTTGCTAATGTAATGTTCAGTTAACTGAAATAAACCAGGCTTGATGACGTATGCAGCCTGCATATGCGACCTCGCGCAGGCTGCAGCCTTCGGATTGAGAAACGGACAGTCAGTAGGCAACTTTTGGAAATGGCCCGAAAAGACAGCAGGAGTCAGGATCGGAAAAAATAAAAAAAGAAGAAACTGCGGGTTGATGCCCTTGCATCACTTGCAGGTAAGTCCATCATGTTTAATTCCTAAATAAGGGAAATGCGCATGGGCTGCAGCTGCTGCTAATCGTAATGCGCCTCGAACTTGCTGTGCTGACATTAATGTTAGCAAACTATGTTGTTATAATTTATAATCTCAGTGCAAGTTAAGTGAGATTTTACTGTAAAACATTATCTATGCATATGCATTTTACAAATGACTGACGTCAGCTGTTACTTTCTTTACTACGTTTCTTTAGATATTGAGCAGTAGTTTATTTTGTGGTTTATTTTGACGTGACGGTGGTTAAGACTTTCTCATTAAAAGTTAATGTTAGCAGTCAGTGCACATGCTAGGCTAACAATTCCTGACTGTTAAATATATAAAACGTCATTATGATATGAAGCAAACATTACTGTGACACTTAGTTCTCTGAATCATTGTTTTATTTAAGAATATTGAGTATTCTTGTTTACTTATTGATGTTTATTTAATGTAATTTATTTAAAGTGACATTGTACTTGGGAAAATTATTTTGATAATTTAAGTTTGGTAATTTTTTTCTATTTTGCTATTCTATAAAAGTTTGCACTTTCAAATGTGTAGCCTAATGTGTGTTGGCTAAAGCTGTGAAGATTTTACTTTCTGCTATTATGTTATATGTTTGGTAATAAAAAATTAAAGGCGGAGTCCATGATGTTTGAAAGCCAATGTTGATATTTGAAATCACCTAAACAGACACGCCCCTACCCCAATAGAATCTGGACCTTCTGTTGATAGACCCGCCCCACACATACGCAACTCGGCATTTGATTTGATTTGATATAAGTGTGTTTTGGTAGTCGGCCCGTCTCCTTTTCCAACGCGTTTTTCAAACATCGTGGACTCCGCCTTTAAACTGGCAAAAACATTTGTCAGGGTCGGGGTGGGGGGCATTAAAAAGGAATTATGCTTAGGGCACCAAAATGGCTAGCAGCGGCACTGCTCCTGGTTCACGTTGTGCTCCTGCGTTTCGTAGATCAATGTTTCTGAAGCAGGAAGTCGATGGAATCAGCTAAAAAAAAAACTGTGATGGAATGCTGATGAAAGCAATGTTTGACTGTTTGTAATCTTCCCTGCATGCCCAGCAGCTTGGAAACAAACAGATGAAACGCTCCTCAGTAGCTGCCTCGCTGCTTTAAGAGGCACGATTGCCGTATCACTCTCATTACGGCCGTGCTTTAAATCGACAAAAAGACAGAAGCTGTGGCAGCGCACGGCGGCAGTATCAGAGCCGTGGCAGAGCAATCACTCCTATTACCTTTTATAGTCAGGTAATTGACTTCTAGTTACTTTCACTTGAGCGTTAACTGCGGTTAAGCCCGGCTCTGAAAGCTCGCTTTGAAGTCGGAGGCAGTATGTGCACCGTGTTTCGAGCGCCTGGCTGAAACGGTACACTGTAAAAAAAATCCGTAGAAATAACAATGTTATTGCAGCTGGGTTGCCGGTTATTTACCGTAGATTTACATTTATGTAATTTACTGGCAAGAATTTGTTCAAAGTTCAATCAATTTTAAATATTAACAAGTATTTGTCTTTACAGAATAAAACTATACAATAACAGCCTCATGCAAAGCATTCTGGGAACCAGAAGTCATCATCAACCTTTTTCTGTTTTTTGCTTCAGATTTTGTTTCCCAGAATGTTTTGCTTGATGCTGTTTTTTTAGTTTTACTCTATAAAGACAAAGACTTGTAAATGTTTAATGTTCATTTAACTTTGAACAAAATGTTGCCAGTTAAAAACATAAATTTAAAGCTACGGTAAATTACCGGCAACCCAGCTGCAATTTCTACGGAATTTTTTTACAGTGTAGCTACTGTGTAGACACGCCGATGCGGTGGGCTTTATTCTCCTCCTTTGGAAGACAAGGTGTAGTCCAGGAGTTCTGGTTTATTAAAGCTTTTGCTATGAGGAACAATGGCTTCAATGCAATCAAAGCTCCTTTGAACGGGCACCAAACCTCGCTCGGTACATCACAAGGAGATTGTTGAGTTGGAGCGTAAGGTCACGCAATAGAGCCAAAACTGCTTTTCAGATTTCTTTACTGTACTACTACTCTCAGATGCTGCTAAACACTTGTATGCAGCGTTTTATTCACTGCCACAAATGATTTTTGGCAAGTTAGGTGACTTTGAATACAACATTACTCGCAGTATGAAAAGGCCTTCCTTAGCAAAGAGGAAGGCATTAGGGAGAGATGTTCTTCTACAGGGCGTGCTGGGATGTCAACCGGGCGGTCAGCCCGTCCTACTCTATTGTGTCAGTGTTAATCACTAGCTGCTGCTTAAAATGCAGTGAAGTCTCCAGGAGGGTCAGGGAGGGGGACGGCTTGATCAACCTGCCTCCGCACGGACATCCGCACCGCTGACCGGTTAATCACTGCTGCTAATTACAAGGCCCATTGTTGCCGGTTGCATGCAAATGTGCATTGCTTAAAAAGCACAAGGCCTTTTGTTCAGCCCCGTTATCTGTGCTGTTAACTGGATGCTGTGGATGCTCAACATTTTAACATCCCTTACAGGACTGTTTTATACATGTTTTAATAGATATTTAATTTATTTGTATTATTATTTATTTGTGTCCCAGTCTGTGAAAACCCAGCTAAAGTTTTTTTGTGTGTGATTTATTGTTTTGTACATAAAATCATCCTATGTAATGTAAAGACATTTCTAGAGTTGGGGTACTCGAACTTGGACTCGGACTCGAGTCCGGACTCGAGTCCAATTTTGAATGAACTCGGACTTGTCACGCACTCGGGTGAATTTGTACTCGGACTTGACACGGACTTGGACATTTTGGACTCGGAAAATATCCCGAGTACAGTCGAGTCCGCGTCATGTGTAACAATAAAACCAGCATAAACTTGAGATGAGAAATTAATTAATGTCTCACTGTCTCATACACACTGCAAACTTTCGGGGGTGACAACCGCATTTAAATGCGGGAGTGAATCCCCTAAATGTTCGTTTCATGTCTGTACGGAACAAGACTCACTCCCGAAAATGTGATGATTGACACAGAAATAACCATAGCAACGTCCTACCGTCTCACATGCTTATCACTCACAGCTTTGACCAAAATAATCTAACAGCATTGTGTTTTGCAATAAACCTGCGTCTTGGCTTTGTGTATTACGCTTCTTTTGTGAGGCTGCTTCACAGCGCGCGGTCTTGCAGTGTTGCCAGGTCCTCGGCTTTTTTGTACGTAAGTATCGTTTTGGCGCTTAACCGTTTATGGCTTTTGGCTCATGAAGCGATCAAGTTTTTGGTGTTAATAAAGTGTGAAGGTGCCGGTCCCAATATTTTGATCTTTGAAGTAAAGCATTTAGATTTATTTTGGTTTATTATTGGATTTTTCTTGTTCGCTGTTTTTTTAGTGCAAGATCAGGCAACACTAGTCAGCAAACCTCGTGCCTGTCATTTTCTGAACCGCACATACAGAAGACTTTTTCCCCTTCTAGGAATTTATTTTTTCAGAAGAGAGATCTGTTTATGATGTACGTTTAAACACTTGATTAACTACTAGATAGTCCTGTTATTTTATTGCAACACACTGGCAGGCAGCAGCCAGTCGCATCATACGTGCAGACAAACACACAAATCACACACAATGCGTGGCTACCACGATGTCCTCAAGGTCAGCAATAATTTGTTTTACTTACGAAAATCATAGAGAATTTATTTGCAAGACATCTGGTAAAAAGAAGATACCTCTATATCCCTTTGTTTTCTTTGAAATAATTTTTGATAAGAAACTAGTTGACATAAAATAAAAATTTTCAATGGCAATGACAAGATGCAATTGAGGTATTTTTATTACATTTTTATATTCCCATTGGTTTAATGTGTTGAAAGGGTAAAATATTAATAGAAAGTAACAATTTACAATACAAATTTTGTATCTTTTTTCAATTTAATTACTCTCTGGACTCGGGCGGACTCGACTTGGACTCGGCCTTTAAGAACTCGGACTTAAGTCCAACTCGGACCCTTTTGGACTCGGACTTGGACTCGGACTTGATGTTTAATGACTTGGTCTTGACTCGTACTCGACAAAGGTGGACTCGGACCCAACTCTAGACATTTCTTATACATATATATTCTTGAATATAAGATTTCTTGAAGAGCTCTCGCGGTACTTTGACGTCATCCGACTGCGGCGCCGCATAAAGTCTGACGTACGGCGCGGCTGACTGTTATCGGTTCCGCCCTAGCTTCTTTTTTTTGTGCACCCGAGTTCGTTTACAGTCTGGGGAGACATACACTGTAAGTTTGGGGAAAAAAAACTTAGCAAGCATGTCTGAGGGACAGGTCATCCGCGTCACTACAGTCACGTGACTTCACGCGGTTTACAACAGAACTGAAAGAGAAGACCATGCTGAATAAAGTCGTAATTCTTGCTATTTTTGGACCAAAATGTTTTTTTCGATGTTTCAACAAATTCAAACTGACCCACTGATGTCACATGACTACTTTGATGATGTTTTTATTACCTTTCTGGACATGGAAACCGTACATACATTTTCAATGGTTGGGACAAAAGCTCTCAGACAAAATCTAACGTTAAAACATCTTAAACTGTGTTCCGAAGATGAACGGAGGTCTTCTGAGTTTAGAACGACATAAGAGTAAGTCATTAGCTACATTATTAAAATTTTTGATCGAACTGTCCCTATTAAGGTGCCACGCTATTCCCTTTGGGGGCGGGGGCAAAAACACCCGCTTATCCAGTGTGTAAATATACAAAGACAATGATGCCCCCCCGCTGCATGCTAGAATTTCCGGAAAAAAAAGCCGCATTTAACAGCAAATGTACGCTTTTAAATATACAAAAACTGCTATCTCAAACATGGAGAGGCTTCTTCGTGATCTCAACTAAGAGATTCTGCAATAAAACGAAAATCACAAATTTTGAAAAAAGCGTTTCTTTCTAATTTTCTCGAAAGTTCTGCTGCAAACTTGTGTCACTGGTTTCCGTGACGGGTCACATATTTGTATATATACCCTTGATATCTTTAACTCTTTCACCGCCATTGACGAGATTTTCCGTGCTTCCGCAATACCGCTATTATCCACCAGGTGGCGCACTTCCGCAACTTATACAACCCGGAAGTAGCGCCTCACGTGAAAGAGAAAAAACTCTGTGTATGTTTTAAAGATCGCTCTGCATCTGATCTCTATCAAAAGTCCTTCGCAAAAATGGAATTATCTTTTTGCTGAAAATTGGCTGTTTTTGAAGAAACCTACCCATGTTTGAGAGGTGATTACAAGAGAACTCATAAAGGTAGGATGAAACGTTTTTTTTTTTTTTTTTTTTTTTTTTGAAAGCAGAGGGTCTGTTCTTTCATCTGATATATTGTTTGTTTATATATTTAAAGAAGAACATTTTCTGGAAGGCATTAAACTTTTGTGAAAATCATGAAAAATGCTGGCGCTGCCTGGCAACTTTTTTTTAAATGCTGGCGGGGAAAGAGTTAAAATTGACTGAGTAAGGTCATCTCAAAGATTGTAATGAATGGGAAATCAAACTTTGATGCTCCAAATTTCATAATTTGATCATAAAACTATTATCCTGGATTTCACAGACTGTGTCATGTTTATTTTTAATTGTAAACGGCAAAAAATGATTTTCAAGAAAAAGTTTCTTTAGTATTTTTGTCTCGTTTTCAGTAAAAATATCTAAAAATTCTTAAATTAAGATGCTTTTTCCTGATGAGCAAAACAACCCAAGAAAATAAGTCTAGTTTTTAGACCAAAACTATCAAATTTAAGTGATTTTGTGCATAAAACAAGCAAAAAAATCTACATTTAGTGTTTAAGAAAAATGTTCAAGTAAATCACTTAAATGTGATAGTTTTGGTCTAAAAACTAGACTTATTTTCTTGGCTAATAATTTTTTTCTTGAAAATAATTTTTTGCAGTGTAAGCTTTAATTATCCATCAATGTTTCTTTAGTTTTTATTTATTTATTTATTTATTTTGGGTGTGTCATTCATAATATTTAATGTCATGTAAGTAAAATACACAAATTATAAATAAGATCGACAATCAATTCTCTTTATTATCTTTTCTTATCTATTATCAATTATCTTTCTTTATTACACATCTCGTTGGAATGCTTGATTCTGATTGGTCAGTGGTGACATTTGCAGGTTTGTTATTCCGAGAAAACAACTGCTAAAAATTAATAACACATGCTGTAAATCACTTTGACAGGTACAGTTTTATTACACAAAAGTTAAATATAAATATGTTTCTCTATAACATATACTATATGATGATGACATATTTATAAATGACTAAACCAAATGTGTCTTCGTGACATTTGAATGTCTTGTCTTATCTTAAAACCGAAAGTAAACAGGTTTTTCTCCCGGAAGGTCGGCATTCATTAAAAATTAGCAAAAAAAATTCAATTCAACATTTAATGTTCCTTACCTTACTTATGAGGTGAAAAAACGTGTAATAAGCGGGATAATGTAGAGGCAGCCAGTTGTTAAGTAAGGAATAATTGACAACGGGCTGTTGAATTATAAGAAAAAAATACACACCCAAGGTGGAAATGCGGCACAACGTGAAGTGGATTGCCTTTACACCGCGGGTGTGCATTATTTTCAAATAATTTAAAGGACCCGATTAAATTATTCTATTTAGGTGTGCGTTTATCAGAAAATAATGCATACCATGGAACATTTCTCAGCCAATCAGAATACAGCATTCAACAGGCCCGTGGTATAATGCGAAATAAGCCCCTTTAGTGTGATACAAGACACTCCTGATCACACTGCCGGGGCTTATTTCTGCAATAACAACCCGCTGCCTATACATTGTCATTTACATATTACGTGACATGCTAATCTGATAAGAGACTAACATAAACCTAAAAATGATCACTTGCAGCTGGTTTGGACTCAAAGTGAAAAACATGAGCCAGATATTCTCTCTTTCTCTCTTTTATGTTTTTTGGCTGTGGATCAAATGGCTGTAGGGTGTTAATGTAGCTGAGTAACTTTAATCGTCCTTAGTTTTGCAGTCTCACCTGTGGAGGTTGGACATTTATTAATGGCTGATAAATGCTAAATGAAATTCTCATTATGAACCACTTTCAAAGATCTCTAGGGATCTATAAAGCCGAGTTATTCACTGTTTCGTTTAAGAACCCATCCTCTGATCACACCATCATAACTTATGCCAAGCAAAACCAAGTAAATAATCATTTTAAACCTATTATTTGCTCTGACCTTTCATTTTTACAAATCAAGCTTTTTTCCTTTCTTTCCAGTGACTGATTTCAGCTCTCTTTTCATATCTCTCAGTTTGGTCACGTGAAGGTCAAGTGTTTAAAGCGTGACACCTCTTTCCACTTCAAGACTTTCTGACATGAATGCTGATCTTGGAGCATCTTTCTCTCTCTTCTTCCGCCTCCATTACGGTAACAAAACCTTTTAGCGTTGAGCCGTGTTAAGCTATTCCTTTGTGCTGTAGCATAGATAATGTATACTGGATATCTAGGGAGGTGAAAATAGAGAGGAGAGTAAGGATGTGGTATCCATCCTAAGGCCCGTTTCCGTCAGCTACTCTCACTTTCCATGATTCCAGTCGGATGAGATCACTTAAAAAAGCAGCTGATATGTGAGCTTTTGACTGCATTTCGAAGTTCTGAATCGCATTGTATTACATTGCAGTTGAGCTTATGTAATGTAATAAGCAAAGTTTCGCAAATGCTTTGTTTGTAATTGGTCGGTTGGGTCAGTAAATGCTTGTTTTTGATTGGTTCATCTGTCTTTCCAGTCAAACAACATTCCAACCAATCAACGCAGTGGCATTATGGTCTAATTTCATGTCTTTGCATACATTTATCATCTTTATTTTGACAGTAGCAAGATTAACTTTCAAGAAGTCCACCAAACTTTTAATTGCATAATGCATAATGCATTTTCTCCGTATTGGATGATACTTGATCATGTTATGACCCTTGTTACTTAGGCGGTCCAAAAAAATTATACAGCCTGTCTTTATGTTTCCCCAAAGCTGTGAGGGTGCACAACGCACAGCATGACAGATGGGTCTGGTATGTTGATCTCGACGATTCGCCCGGTGAGCGCAGCACTGGTTGTTCAGCCAAACAGGGGCAGATGTGCACACCGTTTTTACTGGGCTGCTGGGAACTTGGTTTGAGGTCTCTTTGTGAGACAGCGGGCCCTTATAGAGACCATCTGTGTGCCCGGGGCCAAGGTGTTTTTCTATTCATGGCATCAGCTTTGTTTTGTTTGTTTCCTTTTTTTGTTGTGTTTGTCAATGCGCCCACTTCCACTAATACTGGCCACTGGTGATTTGTCCCTGGTATGACTAGGATAGGAACTCCACATTTTAATACATCTACGAATGCCACTGTTTTGGCGGTTTTCTCTTTGCTACCCAGCAGCCCGGTGGTGGCCATGCCTGACATCTGTTGGCATAATGTAGTGAGAAGCCTCCAAGGCAAGAGGAACTGATTTCTCCAGCTCGCTTACTTTTTTTAAAGGCGAGTTAGGCAGCCTCTGAGGGTAATTATCAGATGGCATGGGGTCTGGGTAATTAGTCCCAGCTTTTTCTGTAATGAAGAAGCAGAAAGGAGTGCTTGGGGGAAACTTGACCGGTCCGTGTTGGTTTTACTCCTCGGGCTGAAGACCCACACTTAATGTCTAGCTAATGTGGAGTAATGGTTTACGCTGCCATCGGTTACTCGGTAAAGCAGAGTCACCATATGCTTGCATAGGCCAATTTTACGACGGTTCCCTTACTCGCCATTAGTCTCCTGTTGGGTAAAAATCTTAGACGATATCCAAGTGTATGATTTAATAAAACAATATTATGGATAAATATATCCATCATACCCATATGGGTGATTTTCACGAAATCTAGATTTAGGAGGTGTCCAGCATCAAAATTTTTAAAAAGCCCTTGAAGCCATTTTTTTTTTGCATATATAAGATTAAGGTCTGAGCTTACTATAACCATTATTTTTAGAGGATTTAAAAAATATTTCCTATAGAATTTTTTTTTTTTTTTAGATTATCATTATCAAAAATTATCATTACCGCAACATGATATTACATAAAATATATGCATTTACAAACTCATGTTTCGGTAATGAGAACTAAAAAGTTGTCTATGTACTATTGCAAACAAAATTTAAACATTTATCTGGAGAGAAAAAATAAGAACTGCTTACCTGGTAGCCATCTTGAGTGTCACAGTCAATTATGTCCCTTCCAACAATTTTTTTTAAATGTTAGTTCCTCGAGGGCTTAAACAATTATTGAAAATGGTTGCGGAGGATGAGAAAATTGGTCTTGGACACATTTATATTCCTTATTATTGTCTTTACATTTACCAATGATCACCAAACTAGAGTTCTCAACGGGTCGGGCCGGGTTTGGGTCAAAAATATAAGCAAATGAGTCGGGTCGGGTCGGACCTCGGGCTTAATCTTTTATGCTTCGTGAAAAAAAATATTAATCATTACTGCTGTTCACCGTAAAGAAAGTCTGGTCTGGCTGCTGTGTGCATCACAGAGAGGGGCAGGGGATAGCAATAAGCTCCAGCGCGGATCAGCAACGGATGCAGACTGGAGCTGCCGGCTTCAGAGCGGATCCTTTGCGGATCCCCCCCTTAGCTTATTGCTATCACTGCGTGCACGCCTGTTGTCTGGAGAAGAAGAGATGGAGAAAAGTAAACTTGCCGCAGGTGAATTCACCGTTGCTTTCTACTACAGGAGGAAAAGCCGCTGGCTGGGTACATGTTTGAGTTCTTTTTATTTATTATTGTGTGATTTTTATTAAAGGCATATTTATGCCTATAATTAAAGTTTATTGTTTCAGTTGTTTGTATTGTTAAAAGGCGTGAACATTAAAGCTTGATTTGAATTCCCGTCTGCTGGTCATGATAATAGCCTACGTGTATGAGAAAAAAAAGGCAGGGGGGGTCAGCGGGGTCGGGCCGCAGGTCGGGTTCGGACAGATAATTCACGTTGATGTGTAGGGTTACATTGGCTCCGGGCTTTAAAAGCCACGGGCCGGGTCGGGTCGGGTTGTAATTTTCAGGCCCGTTGAGAACTCTACACCAAACACCACATGTTTCTTTACTGTAAATGTTTATAGTATAACATGCACTGAAGCATTTTATTTTTGCGATTTTTTTTATTATAAATATTTCCATGTCAAAGAACCCAAATCCAGTCATGGACACGTTGCGGTAATGAAAATTTTTCCCTTAAATATGGAAAAAAACAATTAAATTGGTTTGTATGATGTGATTTGAAATCATGTGCAAAATAGTACATGAAGAGATGTTTGTAACTGTATGCTTCTTATTTTGATAGCATTTACTTTTTCATCAAAATGTTTCATGACACCTCGCAAGTCTTATTTTGCAAGAATCACCCATATGTTCTTTTCACATTTATATAAACGTAACATTTCATTTCAAACATCTGATGTCCAAGAGAAAAAGGTCCTATTCTGCTAAATATTGAGCTTTTATGCACCTGATTGTGATGGGTGTAGTTAAAATAGCCAAATCTGTTGGTGTCAACATTTTTGGCCACTTACACAGTAGTGTATGTTCAGTGTGCTCCAAAAATAGCTTTTAAACACCGGCAGCAATCACTCGAAAGGTCCCGGCAGATCGCGCACATCTCCGTCACACGTCTGTGTTCGTTCCGTCATACTTCCTTTCTCTCTTTCCTTTTCCGAAAGCTTTTCTTCTTTCTTTTCAGCTGTCAAGCAGTAACATCCAGCGTCTCCTGGTACACGAGCTGTAACTTTCTGAGAGACAGCAGACACTAATCGCCCCCCTCTCAACCCTTTACGGCAGGAAGGAGAGAGGCAAAAACATGCCTTGCATGGTTCCCTTCCTTTCGCTTTCAAGCTTGAGCAAGCCACTGGAGGGAGGGCCGGTTGACTGGCATGAATAACATAGAACACAAGAGAAGGATGGAGGACAGATGATACAATCCCTCTTCTTGACACGAGCGCTTCAGCCCACACGCGCACAGATCTCGCCAGCCAGACACTGATAGGAAGGCGTTAAATGAGATGTCTCAAACATGGAAATGACTTGTTTTCCCCTACTCAAGTTCTCTCAGTGTTTGCTCATTTATATAAGTGTCAGGAAAGTCGACCCCCCTTCGACAGGCCCTGTCACGCACGTCCGCGGATCGCGCTGGCGTGTGAGAGGGGCGCCGTTTCTTCCCAAATTGCGAAAAAGTTGATTCGCCGGAGCTATTTAGTGCATGAAGCATTCGTGAGGGAGGAACATGTAAACATTCGGGTGTCTGTCAGACTCATTCATCAATGAAAAATAAATGACAAGCGTCCTACAGATGTGTTTGGTGGCCATGATTGCATTATAAGTCTGCTTCCAGACAACATAATGTTTAAAACCCGTTCGGGCATCATCTACGCTTTTTATATTATTCAAGGGAAAAGTCAGCTGAATGACTTTAGATATGGTAAAAAAGTACACTGAATACTCTAGAGACATGTATCAGTAACCGAAAGCTTAACTAGCAAAGCAGACTGCTACATAAACATGCAAAGAGTGGGAATATGTAGACTTATTTTTTATTTCTATTTTTCATATACCATGCTGTTAATGTCAGAACGTATTTGATAGGAGAGCGACACAAAGTTCTGTAAGTTCTTGTCATCAATTTGCTTATAGAGGTCTTTAACAGACCCTGCTGCAGTGTTGCATTTTTTCCAGTTTCTGAATCTTTTACTGTACTTAATGTAGTGATTGCCTTAAATTCTGGCACTATGGCATTTCTGCGCTGTCAGAGATGTTAGCATGTCTCTAATATGAGCGATTACAAACATGATTTTTGCATTATCTAATGTGTTAACTTTTGCCTTATTAACTCAATGTCATACATTGTATGCAACACTTTTTGTTTCCCTCTTCACGTTTTATCTACTTTCCCTGCTGGTAAAGAAACTCTTAAGCCTCTTAAAAGTCCTTGTCGATACTCTTAATAATTTTGGACTCTAAGAATTTTTTTAAGGGTTAAGATGCTTTCTAAATTACTTCTTTATTAACTAGGATCTTTTCTTTAATTTTAAAGACATTTCACAATACTTTTTAAGAAGTTAAATAAATCTTTGTTGTCCCCAGAGTACATATGTAAAGTTCTAGCTCAAAATATCATATAGATAATTTATTATAGAATCTTAAAATTGCCACTTTGTAGGTGTAAGCAAAAATGTGTAGTTTGTTTGCAGTTAATGTGTTATCACTGCACTAAATTGCAGTGCCGTGGTTGGATAGTGCAGATTAAGGGGCGGTATTATCCCCTTATGACATCACAAGGGGAGCCAAATTTCAATGAGCTATTTTTCACATGCTTGCAGAGAATGGTTTGCCAAAACTATAAGTTACTGGGTTTTTCACACTTTCTAGGTTAATAAAAGCTGAATTATAGCACCTAAACATGGAAAAAGCCAGATTTTCATGATATGTACCATTTAAGGGGAAACGTCCACATTTCTGAGAATTTTCTTAGAATTTTGTCATTACGAGCAACTCTTTGCGCTAAAGTTTTTCATGAATACGGGCCCTGGTTTACAAAACAGGGTTTGGCCCAAAAGCTGAAAAATTTTGCATACAAAAGATATAAGCATTCAAAACCTACAGTTTGGCACGTGGCTAAAAAAGTCAGTAATTGTTCCTCTTGAGGATGTCTGTAAAAATACATTTGCATGCCGCCTCCGTGATAAAAGTTACGCATTCGGTTGAAGATTAATTTGCGGTGGATGTGTGAGTTTATAATTCATAACACCTGGAAATGCGCTGCACGTGTGGTTAATTCCATGATCATTCACATGACCCGGATACTTGATTATATGTATATGGAATACTGTTGTCTTATAGGCTTTATGCCCAGCTGCACTACTTCCTGAACTTCAGTCAGCTCCTTGTTTCCTGTCTGCCATTATTGGACAAACTGATTAATCCAGGTGTGTCTGATTATTGTTGTTGTGACTACTGAGGTCAGGCACACCTGGATTAATCAGTTTGTTTGTGACCTCTGAGGTCAGGCACACCTGGTTTAATCAGTTTGTCCAATAATGGCAGACAGGAAACAAGGAGCTGGCTGAAGTTCAGGAAGTAGTGCAGCTGGGCATTAAGCTTATTGAATACATTTTAAAATTGTATATTTTAATAGACATTTATTTTTTGTGATTTTCTTCTCTTTATTTATATAAGCTCCCACTCGCTGTAGAAGAGTGAAGAAAGATTGTGCCTATACTTGTCATAATTTCAGTTATGAAGATGTTAATGTTTAAAATCCTCGCAGAGAAAGACGCTTCACTGATGCAGAATAAACGCGAGGAGTGTTACCATATGGTGCTTTTCAGTGGTCTAAAAGGAAGTGCAGAATAAGATCTGGATTCGACAAACAGTAGGTCATTCGGCCATGAATTTTTACGCGGGTGGCCGGAGAAAAACACTGACATTCTGGATTCGGCCAGCAATAAAATCACTACCACTGTAAATTATGAATATACCTTACGTTTCAATGAGAAACAATTGCTGTCCGAATAAGGTTATATGCTCTTGACGCTGAAGCGTCCCGCCCCCTACATTTCTTGTGCGTGTGTAATTATAATTAATACATAGCTGTAGATAAAATAATGATAAAATATGGCAAATAATAAAATTAGTTTTGTTACTGCTATTGTTTTGTATGTTTTTAATTATGTTAGGATAATTTATATGCTTTATACAGATATCACTTTCTGTTGTATACACTATATTATGTGTATTTCACTATCTTAGAAATTCGGTTTAAAGCACTGGCCCCATGGAGTAGTAAAAAAATGTGCGTATACAGTACAATGACAATAACAATAGATTGAATTGCTTCAAGCTTGATTAAAATGACTAGTTATCCCACATATCCTCTTTCCACAATTTTCTTTTAAAACATCCAAATTCAGTTTAAAACCTAATCAATAAGCTCATTCCAGGCTAAGTATCTGCCTCTGCACGTTCTCTAAATTTCATTACAAAATTTCATTATCTGACTCCGTAGACTTACAACACGATATCCCACGGAATCACATTTTAAAGATTACAATCAGCTAAATTGTTGTGGAGAATGTCCGTCTTTGCCTCTTTCAATTGGACATTCTCCCGTGTAGGGCAGCTTTACCTGATGCTCTGGACGTATAAACAACCTCATAAACTGTGGTCAGTAAAACAAAGATATTATTAGAACAGGACAAATACTCTCCCTATATGACCATCTGCAAGCTGGTTCAAATCGGCGGGACTCCAGTAAATGAGGTCAGTTGGATTTTGGCGCAGTAAAACAGTAGGAAGATGTAATAGCCCCTACTGTGTTGTACAGGGAACATGGACTGCAAACTCTGTGTTTGTGCAAACTTTAATGCCTCGTGCCCTTAAAGGTGACTTGTGTAATTTTACTGATATTACAGCACTCGCTTCTATCCCAGGCAGCTTAATGTACAGAGACAACTAAGTAAGCCAAAACATTGCTTAGCATAGCAAGCACAGTACATTGACTGCAAATTTGTTGGTGAGTTTGGAGTCTTAATAACTAATGAAAGACAGGTGAATAAAAAAGTTGTTATTAGTGGGGCAGAAATCTCACACTTCACCTTCAGTACTAAATGTATAAATGTAGGGGAGAGTGGGGCACAACTTAATGCTTTTTGGTTTTGGCTCATTCATTCAAAAAATGTTTGAGTTTGATTAATTATATTTTTACACAAGCAACACACACATCTCTGCTACAAATGAACATTTGAAGTTTGTTTCTAGTACTTACCATTCTTGGACAATTACACCAAATGTGACAGAAGTGCAAACGTTACAACTTACACCATAGGTGGGGTTAACTGTAACAGGCAGGGGGTTAGTTGTAACACTTGTTAAAAATTAAGTTTGCAGGCAAATATTTCAATACTATTTTGTATATACTTGAAGTAGATATTGTTTATATATCTGTCTATAATAGACAGGTATCCACACTGTATTCATTCATCCAGCCCTTTTCTAACAATAGTTCAATTATAAATGGATACAAATGTCTACTTATGTGAGAAAAAGCAGCACAATTATCACAAAAAAAAACATTTTTTTTATATGTGACCCAGTCTGTAATAACCAGGGCCGGTTTTTGCTATGGGCAATGTGGGCGAACGCCCAGGGCGCAATCTACGTGAGGGCGCACGAGCGCATTCAAAAAAAAAAAAAAAAAAACATCAAAGCGGTTTTTTAGACTAACGCTCATTTCCATGTCAAGTTAGTGCTGAGAGTCATACACAGGTTGTGTGCGTGTCAGAAGAGGCACGGGAGAAAGGGGCGGGCCAACTTGCAACTCCAAACCGCTCGCCTTATAGGGGGCGAGCGAGGGATAGACTGATCCCAGGCCAGAGGCCACACAACACAAACTGCTGCGTCTGCTTCCACATAAATTGTATTTTTCATTCCTAAAATTAACATAGACCCATATACCTACGAACATGTTATCAATTGGATTTTGTGAAAAAAAAATCTGTAGAGTCATCTACGTGACTCACGTCACGTGACACCGGTTGATTGACGGGCGAACGGATGTTGTTGGCAAAATGTAATGCAAAGTTAATGATGTCGAGTCTTCATCATCATCATTCCATGGATCGAATTAAAAGACCAAAGAAGCCATAAGTTGCCCAGATCAGAAAAAGAAGAAAAGAAGATGAGGAAAAATTATAAAGATAAAGGTATGCCGATTTATGAGTGACGACGTGAGTGAAAGTAGGAAATAGGCTAACGTTATTTATATTAGCCTGCTCGCCCTCTTGCTAATATGTTGCTATTAGCCACAGAACACGACTGTTTTTTTTTGTTTTAGTTTTGCTGAACTAGCAACTATTAGAATTGAGGCACCATGTCATGCAACTAAATTCACCCATAGGCAACACACAGTCTAGTTTGTGTTTGCAACACAACAAGTGCAAACTCACACAGACCTCCTGACTGTGTCCTTTTTTATTGCTATATACGCTATATGTGAACTTAAATAGCTTCTAATATAAATTGACATGCCATTTTGTAAGCTACACAGTGATAGCATTTTAAATAATTTGTAGTGTATGCTTAGCATTTGTTAACATCCTATAAACTAATAAAATATGTGTTATGGTCATTTTAATTGGGTAACTGATGCGTGATGTAAGTGTATCTAACTTACATATTGTATATTAATTGTAAATTCAGGGGCACTTCTGAAATATTTTGGAGTTAGAGCACCCACTGGCAAAAATGAGGAGTCAGATACTTCCACAGCAGCCATGGCCAACAGACATGTGTGTTTGTGTGTGTGTGTGTGTGTGTACTGTATTACATTTATTTATCTTGTTTTTCTCTGTTCTTGTTACCTTTTTGTATTTAAGATTATATATAATAAAATAATACGTGTTGGTGGCGGGATTTGGGGGTAAAAAAAATTTCTGGGGGCGGCGAAGGGATGGTTCGCCCAGGGCGTAAATCTAGCCAGGACCGCCACTGGTAATAACCATACTACTTTTTCAAAATCAAATTCTGAGATAATTAGCATCAAAGTCTGATTTTAGCCATTTATTTCATTATGATTTCAATCTTTGACGTGACCTTATTCAATAAATATTAAAGATATGAACAAAAATAAATTTGACACATGATTTTTGATAAGACAGGCACATTTATTTTGTTGGCAACCAGCAATCATTCGTGTGTAGCCTATTTAAAACAACGGCAAGAATAACGCTAACGTTAGCAGCTTTCATATCGTAAGTGCTGAGGGGTTAGTTGTAACACAGTGTTTTCAAGCCCACCAAAAAAGTTGCTAAGAGCTGCAGACATATTTCAAAACGATGCTGTGTTTTAGTCAACAAGACACTGATTAATATGACATAGTATTGGATTTGGTATCTTACACACCCAACTCAGAAACCGAAAAAAAAAAAAAAACATATGATGAAAAAATTACTTAAATGCCACCAAAACACTCGTTCATCAATAACTGTCTGGAAAAACATTACACATTTCTTTATAATTTGCGTGAGATCGTCTTTTGGCAGCGTGAATAAAACAAAACGCTCAACCTTGTGCAACAATGTAAACAGTCCGTGTTCCAACTAACCCCACATTCGTTTTTGCCCCGCGCACCCCTGCTGTGTATTTGTGACCATGGACCACAAAACCAGTCATAAGTCTTATGTATTTGTATATATATTTGTAGCTATGGCCAACAGTACATTGTATGGGTCAAAATAATAATAATGTAAATGTCTAAATGTTTTTTCCCAAAATCATTAGGATATTAAATAAAGATACTTTTGAAAATGTTTTTACCAAGTAAATCCAAATGTAGTTTTACAGCTTTTAGAAAGTCTCCATTTAGATAGTAGGCTACTGTATGTATTTATATTTATCCATCCCACAAAGGGTTAATTTAGGTAGGTTTTGCTGTTCTTTTTTCTGACAATTGGAGTCTTCTCAGGCACCCCGTGAGACTCCAAACTGCTGACACAGGACGGTATATTGGTCCACAGCATACATACAGAGAACGGTCTCCCAGCACAGACCCATGAGCACCATGTTTCAGCTGAATATATTACTCTGGATATTATTATTATACTCCCTATGTCCTCGCCTCATAAAGGAAGATGATAAAGGAGTTAATAAGGAAAGTCAATTTGTATTTGGAAGTCTTTCTTTCCTTTTGACTTTTTTTTATTAAAAATACATATTTCTCTACGCAGCACTGGAGATTATGAGAAATTATGCATCTCATTCTTTCCCACCCCAAGCTTCGTAATTAAAATACTTTCTGTGTGCTATTTTTTCCCGGTGTATTAAAAACGGCTACATCAGGAATACACAACTCGCAAGTAAACAAACAATTCTGCGACTTGCAACCTACCACCACTGGCACCCCCTGCTGTTTATTTTAAGAAATTAATTGATTAGCGCATCATTAAAGCATCAAAAACAGCAGTAATCCTCAAGAAATGAGAAGCATGCCATGTGCATTTTGAAATTGTGTGGAGAGAATTACTTTTCTATTGATTCGACTGGCTGAGCTTCCAGTTAACTACAGATAGCGTCTTAATAGACGTGTCCCATTGACATTCGCAATAATAGATTTTGTCCGAGTCTGATTAAAGTAGATTAGCTTATTGTAAAATTGTCACTTCAGCCATCTGCGAACAGTATAGTCTACAGGTAGAAGATATCCTTCATCTGATGTTGGCCACATGCCCCATACTTTTTCTGGAAACTGTGAAGTATTTGTTTAACAAAGTGGGAAATGCAACAACATCTGCTGCGCAGTTGCATGTTTAGACCCAGCAAAGCCCAGCAGTGGCTGTCAGGACAGACTTCTCTCCATGCAGGTGTGCAAAAGAGAAGAGTTATTTATCCAACAGCTGCAGACCTCACATTTGGGTACCACCTGCATCCAGGCCTGTGTCTCCTATGATAGCAGTTTGCAGTGGGATGTGATCTCAGGGTATTACAGCCTTGTGCAGTGTCACCACACAGCTGTAATAACATTAACATCAGTGTCACCAGCCCTTAATATTGGTGTAAACAAGGTCTGTTATAAATTGCTAGTTAATAATAAACTACATTTACATTTATGCATCTGGCAGACACTTTTGTCCAAAGCGACTTATAGTGCATTGCAAAATATAAAAATACTGGGGCCCTATTTTAACGATCTGAAACGCAAGTGCGAAGCGCAAAGCGCAAGTGACTTTGTGGGCGGATCTTGGGCGCTGTTGCTATTTTCCAGGCGGGAGAAATAACTCTTGCGCCAGGCGCAAATCAATAAGGGGTTGGTCTGAAGTAGGTTTATTATTCGTAGGTGTGGTTTGGGCGTAACGTCAAATAAACCAATGAGAACGTCATCCAACATTGCCTTTAAACGCAAGTGCGCAAGTTCCATGGTGGGTTGCTATTATTATGATGGATTTACCAGGCGCACGCCAGGAGCGGTTCACAGCCGAGGAGACCGACGTTCTTAGAGCAGTCAAAGACAGAGAAGTTGTTTTGTATGGGGATGGGAGAAATCCGCCCAAATCAGCGTCGGTTAAACAAGCGTGGGAGGAAATAGCCACAATTGTCTCATCAGCTAGCATCCCCAGGACGTTGCGCCGCAAGCGCTACAATGATGTCAGGAGACAGGGGAATCCCAAGCTTGCCAGCATAAATCGGGCACGCCGTATAACGGGACGTGGATCAGCCTCTACACAGGACCTGACCGCTGAAAGCCAAGAAACGCAAGCTGTCCAACCCCAAAGTACACTTACAAATCAAGTTCAAATACATTAAGGTTTCTTATAAAAACATTTAATTATTATTTACATAAAATAAACGTAATACAGCCACACAACAAACGTATGAAAATATTTTAATCGTTATTTGCATGATCATTTTTTAACGCAGCCACACAAAATAAATAAAAACTATCACCACAATGCTCACCACAATGATTTCCCTTATCTCATGTGTTAATATTTTTTATTGTAACAATTTATGATTTGCAAGATTTGTAGATTAGATAAGCAAAGTGTGTGCGCGTTGTGCACACTATACATTACGGTCAATCACGTGCCCTTAAAATAGCATAATGAACAACGCGCAACGCGCAACTGACTTTAGACTATTTTTTTCTGGTCAGTGGCGCAATTGTTTTTTGAAACTGCAAAATAGCATCAGGGATGGTTTGCGCTGGAAAATGTCTCCTTCCCTAGTTTGCCGACGTGCGTCTGTGGAGGGAAAAACCCGCTGTGCGCCGGTGCAAAATACGAATGATACATGCGTCACTGACAAAGTCAATTGCGCTGAGTGCAAGATAGGGCCCACTGTGTGTTTGAACCCATTACATTTTACACAGTGCTTTACCACTGAGCTGTACATGTACAAATAATGTTTATAGCATCAACAGATTTTTTTATTTTGTTTGTGTTTTTACCATCTCACTGTCCTGTGATCAGTAAAGACTAACGATTTGCTGACTGATCATCCACTCGCTCATTCAGCCCGGGACACAATAGAGACAAGAAAGCAATGATATGGATAAGTCTGACTCTTCTGCCGGGACTTAACCTCCATCTCAAGATTAATGACCTTCCTCTCTCTGCTCATCTCAATCTATCTCTGTCGAAAGTTGAGTAAGCTCAAGACAATAATAAGCAGTCCAAAACCCACTGGCCAGTCTCCCCATGCACACACCTGGACACAAGTGTCGAAATGAACACTCACCAAATGCCAAATGTAATTGCCTTTGGAAAGTAAGTAAATAAACTAGGGCTGTCAAAATTAACGTGTTAATAACGTTAACGCAAATTTATTTTAACGCCACTAATTTATCAACAGCCGATTAACGCAATCCTCAATTTCTGTTTGACCCTTGGTCTAGCCCATATTTGGATAAATTGAGACCCGTGCTGTCTAAATGAGTCAGAGGTTTTCATTACAATAAGAACATTAAGCTTTCGTCTAGCAAATCCAATGCTCTTAATGGTCGTTGAACATCTAATTGACCTTTATTTGTTTTCTGAGAGGTGTACCGTTCTAAATGCTTAACTAATACAGAAAGGATGGTTGTTCATCCACTTGCGTGTCTGACATTTTGGTTTCGGTTTTAAAACATGTAGGAATTAAAAAATAGAGTGCAGGACTTGCTTGATGTTTAAATATGTATTAAGATAAATAAATTGACCTGATTGATTTAAAAGAGTTATTGAGAGCGACAAGACTCAAAAACGATCTTCCTCACGCTGACCCTACGACTGTAGGTACAAAAGTGAGCGACACCGAGCGGCACGCACTTGCTTGTAGGCCGTTCCTTAGCTAGTGTCTAAAGGTGGTATCAAAAGTCACTTCAGAGGTATTGTTAAGTTACAAGAACGATGTTTTTGGATTTAAAAGTATTTATTGGTCGATAAAAGTAACAAAATGTATGAGATAAAATGCCAAACTTATCAGATACAGAAATACACTTTTTCCGCCATCTTGAATTTTTTCTTTGAGTCGAGCCACTGACCTACGTTTTAAGGTATAGATGTGGACATTTTTGTGGTAATTTGGGATTTTTCTCAAAATTAATTTTGCTGACTTTGTCAACTTTAAACAGGTGTAGTTCTGTAATGTTTTTTTTTGTCAAAATATAAATAGCTCATTTTTGAACATTTGCTCATACCAACTCAGTTTGCCATCACGTGTCACAAATGATGCAGCAGCATACAGAAATGGGGAAAGAAAAAGGTCTTCTGAAAGGAAATATTTATTCATATTTCAATTCACATTTCAATTCAAAATGAGGTCTGATAGTTCTGTCAAAAATTTACACTTGCTTAAAGCATCCATATTTGTCCACACCCATGTTGTTTTGGCTAGAGTATTAAAAACTCAAAAAGTGTGTAATTAAGATAAATTTAGAACAGATAAAAATGTGCAATTAATTTGCGATTAATCGGAAGTGAACTCATGACAATCATGCGATTAATCTAGATTAAATATTTTAATCGATAGACAGCCCTAAAATAAATATAAGTAAATAAAACAATGTTGCTTAACAGTGGTTGATAACTTTACATAAATGTATCACAATGTGGTAATCAGACTCTCTCACTGAAGTGTCTGATGAAACAGTGGGGCGACTTTTAAAGCGAATGTTCAAAAATAGTTTATTAAAAATGCTTATTTTTCATTTTCTATAATCTTCTGTACATAGAATCAAAGTCCTTAAAGGGAATTCATGCAACTAGCTGGCCATGTTTGCAACGCTTTCAGGCAGTTATTTAAAGGACAAGTTCGGTATTTTACACTTAAAGCCCTGTTTTCAGATTGTTTATGATGAAATAGAACGGTTTTGACTGAAATTTGGACATATGATGCTGGCCCGAGAATTTTCGGTTTCTGTTGTATCAGCCCCCACCTCTACAATGGCTGCATAGGTGCACTGGAACAATCCTTCCTAAAATGCATTAAACTTTTGTTTACAAAGACGTGAAACTCAGCGAGTGGTCAGAGGTGTTCACTGATATGCTCACACAAAAATCGCTGCAAAAGATGCTTTCCAACAGGTGTTTTACCATTCGTTGTAAACTTGTGGACCTATTTTTCTAAAAAACCTCACACCCGTAAAATCTTCCCTTGAGAGCTTGAATAATACAACTCCAGCCCAGTTGGTGGCGATAATCCACCTTTGCCAATTGCAAGAATACAAACAACTCCATTTCCGTTCCCAGCGGCGGAGTAATACCGTACCTCACAGCACATCTAAGTCAATGGAGTTGGACAAAAACTAAGATAAAACCTGTTGGAAAGCATCTTTTGCAGCGAATTTTGTGTGAGCATATCAGTGAACACCCCTGACCACTCGGTGAGTTTCACGTCTTTGTAAACGAAAGTTTTAAGCATTTTAGGAAGGATTGTTCCAGTGCACCTATACAGCCATTGTAGAGGTGTGGGGTTGATACAACAAAACACCCGAAAATTCTTGGGCCAGCATCATATTTCCAAATTTCAGTCAAAACCGTTCTATTTCATCATAAACAATCTGAAAACAGGGCTTTAAGTGTAAAATACCGAACTTGTCCTTTAAGTCGTGCAAGACTAAAGTTCTGTCTTCTTGAATTGGTAAAAACAGATATCTCTGAAAATTGCATGCTAAAATAACAATTAAACCTGACATCAAGTAGGCTGTACCACAACTTAAGCTCAAATTGCGCTAAAAAACATTTATTCGAAGTGATTTTAGCTACTGTGCATGCGCACAGGTTAGCAACCGCCTCACATGACTCCGTACAGAGTCCCTCCCCCTTACTATTAATTGTTGATTAGATCTTTTAACTGGAAGGCGCACCATTTTTACTCGCAAAGAACATACAAAATACTTTTTAAATAATGCTAAATACAGTGTGCAGTAACAAATATGTAAGACTGGTATAGTACCTCATGGTAACTTAGTAAATATTTCTTATTGGCTATTTGGGGTGCAAAGTATTATGGTTATATTTTATTGTCACCCCCTGTAGAAACATAGTGTTTTAGTGCTATAGTTTGATTTATGTAGCAGTTAGTGTACTGGGACAGACACTTGGCATGTTAATGATTCCACTGGGCCAGTCAAAACATCATTTCATCTAATGGTGTGAATATGGAGACTATTATTTAATGGAACAATAGCAGATAAAGGGAGGTTTTGAAATGTCATAATCATTTTTTTTACATTTATGCATTTTGCAGATGCTTTTATCCAAAGCAACGTATAGTACAATGCATTTTTTTGATGTCATTATGTGTTCAAACCCACAACCTTTCGCTAATGCAAAACTGAGTTACAGTTAGTCGAGCAGTTCTGTTTGGTGCACTCCACCTTCGAGGTCTAATACACACACACTATCCGTCTTATTCCTCCGCGCAGTGAAGTTTGAGGAGTGTAGAGACCAGACTTTTATTTAGTAACTCTGTCTCTCACCCATCCCTAGAGTCTGACCGTTCACACTGTCACATCCTTCTCTGGCTGACGCTCAGAATGTGGCAAGGTGAATCAACCCACAGACCCTGCTGATGGCCACACGCTGGAGTTAGCGACACCGCTGCCCAAACCCACTGCATGTTATCACACTATGCTCTTCTTTGTTCTTGTAACCATTGACAGTTGATGCCGGTACGTACTCCGCCAAGCACCTTGATTCAGTTTTACTGATAGAATAGTCAGCGATGATTTATGTGACTATAGATCCGCAGATCTCGGGTGACTTGAGTCTCAAGGATGACTTGATTCGTTTCAAGAGCACAGAGCATGCCTTTGTGAGAACAGATGTATTTAAAAAGAACACGAGGATTAATCAACCGTTGAAAAATCCGGGGAAGTCTCCAGGGCCCGGCTTACACCTGGTGTTGAGATCCATTTTGAGTGATGTGGATCTGTACCGCAGTAAAATAACAAAGAATTCACTTTCTTTTTGTAGGATTTGAAATAACTTTTCTTTTGTTGACTATATAAAATACCTAATTTTTGTTCTCATATATACACTGGAAATAGTTTAGCTATGTCATTTTTATCTCCGTCTTTGAAGCATTAGGCAAACAAGAGCCATTTCCATATGCTGAAATGCTTTTTTTAGACAGTATAACAATGTGCCAGAGCTGCTGCCTCTTAAGGTATCTTTGAAATACAGGACCATATTGCTCTGTGCAACTTTCTAAAAATGGCTTGATCTGATTGTATAAGGTACTTTTGGTCTCCCACACTGCCTCTGCATTGGGTTTTTGACAAAGCAGATGCATTGTGTCGGTTTCATTGTGTCACGTTGGATTCCGAGCTAAAGATGTTAGGAACGAGAGAGAGAGCTCCTGTTCATAAGAGTCCACTTTATCTCAGTAATTGGCTCAGTAACAAGGAAAAACTGTTTGCATTCTTGATAGAGCAGACAGTCTCCACACAAACACACAGAGCTTTAAGCTGTGGAAGAATGAAGCCTGTGGGTGGTGTTCTTTAACCTGCCTTGTTACTGTTGCGATGAGCAGTTGGGGGAAAACAGACACCTCTTCGTTTTCACCTAATTGAGGTCTGTGTTGCTATGCCCCCCGAGAAACTGACCAGCTTGTTTGGGATGTGTTTACTTTACCTGTGGCTTTGTATGCTCTCTCGCTTTTGTTTGCACATTTAAGTAACACATTTAAAAATGATTGTAAAGCAGGTCATGCATGTGTGATGAATATATGAGGGATAACGTACATTTTCCAGTTCGATGCACAGCTAGGTTTCCAAGAAGTAAATATGTAGACTTGATTTGAGTTAAGTTATTGTAATTATTTTAAAATGTGTGCTAAGAAAGTTCTAAGAGTTGGAGCCAATGGTGTAGTAGGCAATGCTCCAACATGCTCGGCCACTTCGGGGATCGGACCTTTGCTGATTCTGGAGGGACAACCGCATTTAAAGTGACACTTTGTAGTTTTTCAACCTTCATAATATATTTTTAAGACCCTTGTGATGGTACATCGACTTAAAATAGATTGATTGACATGTCCACCATAGCCTGACGGGGTCTGTATTGCTTTTTACTCATACTTTTAAACTTGGGGTTTCGGGTAGTAGCCCGAGCAGAAAACAAAAAACTACAAAAATCTGCTTTGCGGCATACGTCACTTTCTCCACTTCCTTAAATTCGGACGTGAGAGTGCAACTATTTATTTTCCTGATGTTTTTTGTCATGGCCGAAGCAGCAACTAAGAAAAAGAAACGTAAGGTTTTGTCGGAGGAGACCAGAAAGAGAAAAGGGGAGAGTGACAGAATAAAAAGAAGGACGAGAATCAATTATATTGGCCAGCGTTCGCTCCCTGGCGTGAACTAAAGAAGGAGGAGGGGTTTCTGACTGATGCTGACTTGGCACTTATGCTTTTGTACTAGTAAGTAATGCTTGCATATGTAAGTCCTGTCTGGCGCCCGAACACTTTTTTTTTACGTGAATTTTACTGGAGGCTACTTGGAGAGTTTAGAGAGAGACTAACATCATGTGACACTGTGGCTCTGTGGTGGTGTCATGGACCTACGACACAGGCGATCCGGGTTTGATTCCCCTTTAGGGCAATATTTTTTTAAATATAAACTTTAACCAAGCGACCACCGTTACAACTGGCTTGTAAACGTGAACTACACGATCTTCTTTTCCTTTGCGACAGTGCTGCGGCGCTTGTGGGCTCTAGGGGCGCTAGACGTGAAAAATACATGTCTAGAACCCCCTAGTGGCCAAAAAGTTCCATGGTGTGCCTTTAAATGCTGGAGTGAATTCCCTAAATGATTGTTCCATGTGTGTACGGAACAAGACTCACTCCCAAAACTGGGATGACTGACACAGCTGTAACCTTTAGGGTTGTGACAATTAATTGGGCAAATGCGCGTTTTCTCAATGAATGAATTTTAATGAATTACGGTGAAATGCCGCCACATTCAAAAGCCAGGGGGCGCTTTCGTGCAGAAACTCCATTTGTGCCACAGAAGAAGTATCATTACAAACACTATTCCAGGAAATGTCTACAGGAATATTTATATTGCTGTTCTTCAGATTGTTTCAGGTATTTTCATGATAATAGAGAATATTTTGAATGATTGTGTTTGACGAGTGTTGCTTTTTTAAATACTCGTTATAAACGAGTCAAACTCATAGTGATTTTAGATTGATAAGGACTTCCTACTGATCACGGAAACAAGCTGTATATGAAACACTGAATCGGAGCCTTACGATTCAGAATCGATTTTTAGACAGGTCTTTTCAATGGGAACGCGATGCATCAATGCACATCCCTAGTAACCATAGCAGTGTTTTGCCACAGCTTTGACCAAAATAATATTACAGCATTTTGTTTTGCAATAAACCACCGTCTTGGCATTGTGCATTTGTGAGGCTGCTTCTCTCAGTGCTGTCTTGCAGTGTGGCCAGGTCCACGTCTTTTTTGTACTTACATACTGTTGTGGCGCTAAACAGTTTATGGCTTTTGGCTCATGAAGCGATCAAGTTTTTGGTGCTATTAAAGTGAGAAGCTGCCAGTCCCAATATTTTGATATTTGAGGTGAAGCATTTGGAATTATTTTGGTTTATTATTAGATTTTTCTACTGCGCATATGACTTTTTCATTTGTTTTTTTTTCAGAAGAGAGACCTGTCACGTCCATGATGCATGTTTAAATTTGGCAGAAGTTAATCCAGTTAATTTGTAGAATGTTGTTGTCAGTCCTGTAAATTACTGAAGTGTGTGTTTACAGGACAGGGTTAAGCACTAAAAGGTAAAGTGAAAACTGCATTTAAATGCTGTGAAAACAAACGTAGCTAATACTATCACTAAAAGTGGTTCACTGGCTCGTAATCATAGGGGAACCACTTTAAGTGCCATATAGCACCTATGTTGTACCTGTGTAGAACCATATTGTGCTATATAGAACATATTTGGTGCTATAGTGGTGCTATATCACCCCCGGATGGGTCTTTATAAGTGCTTTATAGGTGCTATATAGCACTAAAAATGGTTCCCCTATGATTACGAGCTTTTAAGTGCTATTTAGCAAAAAAAATTTCAGAGTGTACTTTAAGGACCTATTGTGTACTTTTAAAGGTACAGTTAACAGCAGCGGTCTCAAACTCTTTATAATAAAATGTAAGTATTATTATATGTTAATAATAAAAAACTGTGTCTGACCAGATGCCAATCTCAGAAATGGCCTAAAGCCGGTTTGAGTTTGAGACCCCTGCCCTGCAGTTTAACTGTGACAAAATTGTTCCTTAAGGCACAAAATAGGTCCTTGGGTATAATATTGTACCAAAAAAGGTACCACATTTCAATGTTTTGTATACGCATAAAGGTACAAGAATGAATCTTTGAGGGTAACACCATAGCGACAGAAAAAGGTTTTAAACAGTTTTAAACCTTTTTTCAGACAGTATTCTGGAATTTGCTGAAATTCCCCATTGGAATATGGTGTATGTTGAACTTTGCAGCATAAACACAAACAGACAAACACATATGTTGGGCAGAAAGTGTAATGGTATAGTCCTAGTTACAAGCGTTTGCACATGGGATTTTCCTCATAGTTTGCGAAATTCCTACCAAAACACAATGTTATTGCATCACTTACCTTCAGCTTGCTGCAGAAGTGCTGATATCATGATGTGTAGTTACACATGAAGGCTGATATCAGGGTTCGCTCATTATTGCAAAACAAAGTAAACAAAGTAAATGTTGCAAATGAAAATGCAGTTGGTAGTGTCCAATAGCTCAAGTGGTTGAGCATTGCATTACCATCACAAAGGTCATGGGTTTGATTCCCAGTGAACAAACATACTTGTATACAGTGATCAAAGAATCTGCCTTATCCGTGAATGTAAACCAGTATGAATGTTGTGGATGGCTAGGTGTTTTCTGACAGAAGTGGGACGAAGGCGATGATGCACGAGTAATGACTTTAAAAGATGCAGATGCTACTGTTCAGTAATTATGTTTGACAAAGTTTTGTGGATTATAGCTGCTAGCTATGCATGGACAAAGAGCACTGACTCAGCGGGATTAGAACTACATCATGGATGGACGTCCACCCATGTGTAAAACAAAACCTTATTAACACCTAGTGGAAACACTGTTACCATGTTACAGTAGCTACCTAATTAGATGCATTTTAATCCCTTTAAATCCTACGCTCAAGAGGAATTCTGCGGACCTCGGCTGCTATGAGTTTAAGTGTAGTTTGGTTCGTCCTTAGAGGTTTATAGCAAACTACTGTAGGAAACAGGCAAAAAGTTGTTTACCAACCGGAGATGAGCTTTTTATATAAGATCCACCTCGGGTCCCTTGACATATTGTTAATTGAATCTTCTTATTGAAAAGTTTAATGAGAAAAACAGTTAAGAGTCCATCAGACAGGTTTTCCTGTTTAAAGCATTGCAAATGTTGTTACACAATTTAGGTCTTGAAATCCAATGTTTATATGATGAGTAACCCATTGATTTGTCACATGGACTGCAATTTAATGGTGTAATGCTGACATTGGTTGTTTAATTTAGTTTTTTGGGAGGGAATGTAAACAAAGAAATGTCCATTAGGACACTTGCATTGGGGACAAACCTAGCCGCTTGGTTCAGTTAACTCAGAAAATGTTTATATTTGACCCAACAATGCCTAGCATTTTTGGTTAAAGCAACCCAGCATAGTTTAAATTACAACCCAGCGAGCTGGGCTCATCCATTTTTGACCCAACTTTGGTTGAAAATAACCCAGCATTTTTAGAGAATGGTGGATCTGAGGATTGGGGCTAGTTGTCACAATAGAGAGTAATTTGTTAAAGGAATATTCCATTTTCTTAAAAGAAAAATCCAGATAATTTACTCACCACAATGTCATCCAAAATGTTGATGTCTTTCTTTGTTCAGTCGAGAAGAAATTATGTTTTTTGAGGAAAACATTGCAGGATTTTTCTCATTTTAATGGACTTTAATAGAGCCCAAAATGTAATACTTAACTCAACACTTAACAGTTTTTTTCAACAGAGTTTCAAAGGACTCTAAATGATCCCAAACGAGGAATAAGGGTCTTATCTAGCAAAACGATTGTCATTTTTGACAAGAAAAATAAAAAATATGCACTTTTAAACCACAACTTCTGGTCTAGATCCGCCAGCGTGACCCCACGCAATACGTCATGACGTCAAGAGGTCACAGAGGACGAACGCGAAACTCAGCCCCAGTGTTTACAAATGTGTTGAAAGAGGACCGTTCCCACGTTGTTGTATGTCAACTGATACTAATTAATGTCTTTGTGTCAGTTTATTGTTTACAATGGTCCGCCAATGTGCGTTTTATATATGTAACACGTGACCTCCCTACGTCACTACGCATTTACGTTAGGTCACGCTGGACCAGACCTAGACAAAAAGTTGTGGTTTAAAAGAGCATATTTGTTTTTCTTGTCAAAAATGAAAATCGTTTCGCTAGATAAGACCCTTATGCCTCGTTTGGGATCGTTTATAGTCCTTTGAAACTCTTTTGAAAAAAACTGTTAAGTGTTGAGTTAAGTATTAAATGTTGGGCTCTATTAAAGTCCATTAAAATGGGAAAAATTCTGCAATGTTTTCCTCAAAAAAACATAATTTCTTCTCGACTGAACAAAGAAAGACATCAACATTTTGGATGACATGGTGGTGAGTACATTTTTTGGATTTTTCTTTTAAGAAAATGTAATATTCCTTTAATTGTTTGGTTTCCAGTTGGCAGTGTAAATAGTAGTGCAGTGCCTACAATGGACCGTTTATAAGCAGATTACATTGTAAAGTTACCCCACACAAAAGGTCAATTTTTGTTGAATAAACTGTATGCTTTACCACAATTTCAAAAACCTTACATGTAAAGTATGTGACTACACAAAAACTGGCTCAAAATAGAGCTATCCTGAGAAATATTTAATGGTGTAAAACGTGTGACAACTTGCCCCATATTCTTTTATATATCACTTATCCTCAATCAGGTGACCGAAAACAACAGTTTTAAACATTGTTAATACCACTTCAGTCTTGTTCTTTTTCCTTTTGCTTGTTCAAATCACTCCATTCATATAAGACCTGCATTTACTAAATCTCAACAATCGCTGATCATTGCAGATTGGTCTGTAGATGTAGGTTATCTGAGGACAGTGGGGCTCAGAGCTCCCGTTTAGAATCAAATCGCTGTTGAGAACAGGGGAATGAATTTTACACAGCCGTCTCGCTTCAGTGGGATCCAGCAGCACACTAGTTGGTCATGGTTGTTGTGTTGGTGAGGGAGGTGAAAGTTTGCCGTGGCTAGGGGCCACTAGAGAACATGTCAATCTATAGTGGTGGGTGGTAGGACAAAACTGATTGCCCTCTTGAAACAAAACGAGACACGACAAAAATGTCTGTTGCATCTGGCTTTGCTCTTGTACGGTGAGTTTTGATTTTAGAGTGATGCAATGTCTTAAATGACGTCTGCGCTGGAAATGACCAACGATGCAGCATACCACAGTGGAATGAGGTTGTATTTATTGCGTTTTTTTAAGAGCGCGTCACTCGGGTGCATCTCGATGCAACGGATGCTCATGTTGTATACGGTGTCATTGATTGCAGCTGGAGAGGTATCGTTTTTGATGTTGTGTTACACGCTGTGTTCAGGCGCCCCACGGCACTATGACTGCTACTGATGACACGCTATATAGAAAATTATTCTGTCTCCTCTGCTAAAAAATGAACTCTATGGGCACTGATGTCAGTGCAGCAGAGCTTGAAGAACATACATGTGTTTAATCCTCATCTCTTTTTCGGATTAGTGTGATAGCAGATTCCCTAAAGGCAGAATATTAAAGCGCATTAAATCTGTGTTACTGGGAAAACGGAGAATTGTATCTTTTGTTGTAACCTGTGACTGGAATGTAATGACAATTTCTTTTAATTGGTGCTTTATGAATTTACACTGTTAGAAAGAATTGTTAAAATATGTACACCAGCTGTCACTTGGGGCAGTACCCTTCAAAAAGATACTATTATGTACCATTAAGGTACAGATTTGTATACATTTGGTTCAAACATGTACTGTTGAGATACTAATATGAGCTATATTTTTGAAAGGGTACAGCCTTAGTGACAGCTTGGGTCCATATTTTGACCTTATGAAGAGTTTGGTTCCAAAACGCGATACCACCAAAATCTGTATTGTATCAGGTCAGTATTAAAAAGTAAATTCTTAATTTTACGCAAAATCCAATATCCACGTGTTTTCATCGTGTCACTTTCTTGGTATTGAAAACCCGTACCGAAATTAGTCAAAATGGATTTATTGCATTTTGAAACCAAACTCTTCATATATTCTTAAGGGCGATTTATAGTCGTGCACTGTAAAAAAAACTTTGCTGCCTTAAAACTTTTTGTTAAATCAACTCAGATTTACAAGTCATGTCAACAGAAATTATTTGTCACAACTTAAAATATAGTTGAGAAAAGTCAACTTAAATTTATAAGTTATAACAACTCACATGTAGTTATAACAACTCATCTCTAGTCAAGATAAATAATAGTAAGTTGAAATGACTTGTAAATCCGAGTTGATTCAACAAAAAATGTTAAGGCAGCAAAGTATTTTTTACAGTGTACGCCGTAGCCGTAGCCTGACGCGCACCTCGCAAAATTTCTAACAGCGCGTCGGCTCTACGCGGACCGCAAGCGCTGTGATTGGTCCACCAGAACCCCTCCCGTCAGGTAAAAAAAACTGCGTTATAGGTATTTCCGTTTGAGACGGTGAAAACAAAGATGAGCCAAGTTGAGGAGTGATTTAACTCAAACTGCAACATAAGTCACTGTTTATTTACTTCCATCATTGCTGGTCTTCTCAAATTATACACAACAAGTTGCTGTTTCTTCTTCGTTTGTGGGTTTACTTGCTAAGCTTCTTCTTCTGTGACTTCTTTTGCTGCTACTGTGGTTACACGCGTGATTACTGCCTACCAGCGGTCTGCGGGTGTGTTTGCACGTCGACGCGGACGACGACGCACAAGTATAAATGAAAACCGACGCGGAACCTACGCCGTCGCGGCTACGCCGTAGGACCTACGCACGACTATAAATCGCCCTTTACAGTGTAGTCTAAAATACTACTGTCCAGAAATGAAGCGATCCTATTCGCTTTCCCTTTTTTACATATAAAGGCAATTGAATTGTTGAGGTATGCACTCTAAAAATGGTTGGGTTAAAAACAACCCAATTGGCAACCCAGCGCTGGGTAAATATTGGACAGAACACATGCTGGGTTAAAGTAACCCAACACGCTGGGTAACACATTTTAACCCAGCAGGTTGGGTTGTTGAAAAAACCCAACGTGTAGTCATTTTAACCACTTATGAGATTAATATTCTGGGTTTGGGTTATTCTTGCTGGGTTATTTTTATCATGTGCTTTATTGTAAATCAAGACCATTGTGAACACCAAATAAATGTTTATTTGACTTCAAAATAACTACAAACTCTTAAATTTTTACAGTTGGCAGTTGCAAAATCATTTAAAGGACTGCTGCTTACTGACATCAAGTATAAATATATTTATTAAATATCAGAAATTATGCACATTGAAGTAACAATGTAACAGGTTAAATCAATTTGTTTGAATTTAAAACAGAATTTGTATATAAGTATATACAATATATAAATGAAATACTGAAATGTACATAAACAAAACTGCAGCAGTGTAAGAAAATAAACAATGTAATTGTTAAATTAAAAGTAAAATAATTTACAGATGTTTTTTACAGAACAGATGTTCCAAGTTTCAGAGTATGGAATGTATTTGACTAAAAATACTTCATTTATTAAAGTTACTCCTCACGAACAAAGATGTACAAAGGAACCGAACAGCAGAGGATTCATCCATTTGGAAAATGACAGACTACAGTAGATGCACATTGCCTGGGGTATTTATTTTCAAGCACGTAAAATGCCTTTAAACCATAGACTGAAAAAAAATATGAAAGTAGTGTCCGTGATGTCACCCATTGATTGTGAAGAGCATTTTTGAAGCCTAAAGTAGGCGGTGCGTGCCGTCGCCATCTTGGCTGAATTGCAGTTTAAGTCACTTCCGTATTGGCTCCATCAGAGAGACTGATTGCATGTTTCCCATGGCCAGGAAATAAAGGAAAGGATTTCGAGGATTCTGTCCAGAGAAGAACTTCCACCACATTTGTTGCAATCTACAAAAGAGGAAAAAACTTTTAGTGGTCTGAACTAAATGATCAGATTTAAGTGTTCAGAAAACCATGTGGGCCAAGTGAATTATACATTTTATAAAAATTATAAGACTTTCTTTTGCATCCCTGGCCGCTTTACCACCACGTGTGAGATTTTTCCCCCCAAAAATGCAATGGCCTGTCATCGGTTTGCATAAGACTTTGGTGTTACACTCCTTTAACTGTTGTGCCAACAACAAAGGCTGCAAACCACACAGACTGACAAATAGGATGATCTGACTATAAAGAATAAAGTGCTGCAGAATAAAATGCAGCAGATAATTAAGACATTCCCAATACATTTTAAATAGGAGTTATTAAATGTTATACTTACTGGCTGAAGTTGTATGAAGGTCTTGCTAGCCTTATTAATGGATGGACATAAAAACTCTGCACTCTCTAGACAAAAAGAATGGGAAAACAACATCACATCTGATCTCTGCTAAAAACATAACATCTCTGATACAGTATCAGCCACAGATCAGAGGGTTGGTCAATATAAACTTGAAATCACAGGAGACAACCCAAGAATATTATTAAATTAATATAAAATAGTAACTAAATACGACTCAATAACACATCTTCATTCATATAACACATATAAATGTTTGTTAAACTGTACACGCAGTGACACGCAGTGTCTTGGTGACAAATGCATTTATGTATTCAAGTTCATGTCCAAACACTGACATTATTGTTTCATTTTAAAAGAGAGGACCAAGCAATATACATATAAGACACCGGTTCTTGGAAACGCTGTTTCGTTTTCATTTATTGACGCGTTACCCGCCGTACCGACTGTGAAGTGAATGTGCTGCTTGTCCCTGCCTCTCAGTGACAGAGTAGACGCCGGCTCCGCAATTCTCCGCCGCCGGTTAAGTTAACTTGTGCTCGCGCCTCGCGGTCTGTCTTTCCATATCGAATGACAAGAAAGCAACTCGTTTGTCATCAACTTTAATTTAATAGTGTCGCTATTGCTAAGCTGGGAAAACTATGCGCGTGTGTGACACAAAAAGCCGAAACGTTGCGGAGGTCGACTCGGTACCGGTTTTGACTCGCTTTGTTAAAGGCTTACAGAAATTGTCATGAGTTAACGTAATCAACCGTATGATGGGGATTTTGTAACATCGATTTTATTAATTTTATTAATATGACATATTAAACATCTTAGAACGATTATTCGAGTCAATTTTTGTAAATGGGGATCTGAGGTAACAGTCGTCATTCCTCTAAATTACACCCGTCGTCTTAGTCTGTATAAATTAACACGTTGCTGTCTCGCAAAATGTTATAATCTTGTTTATATTCATGAAATGTTTACAAAAACATATAAACTTATCTTGAAACAACTGCTTCCAGTGACTCTGTCCTTTCACGACGACCGTTGCTGAGCACATTCAAACATCAAAGGCGCGAAGCACGTGAGCCTCTTCAAACAACCCAGTATAATAACCCAGCAGTTTTAACCCAACAACCAGAAAACTGAAACTACCCAAAAAGTGTTTAAAATGTTAAAAATTAACCCAGCAAAACAACCCAACAGACTCAACCCAGCATTTTGGGTTAAAAAATAACCCAGCCATTTTTAGAGTGTGGCTGTACAAAAACTCAATGGTTTTCTTGTCAGCTGTGAAGGTGAACCGTGTCCATGTGAAAAGCGCTACAAAGGTCAACAACATAAATGCCACAAGCAAATGAAAAATTCAGCAATCAACACATTAGATCGCTTACTTTGACAAAAACCCGAACAGCTATTGCTGAGCTGGGAACGCTCAGGTGAAAGGTTTTTTTTCCGCGGGTTTCTCTTTGACTCTGTTCTGTACAGTAAGTTTGAGCTCTGCTGAGGTGCCTATCTTTGTGTACAGCCTGGAGCTGAGACGCTTGACAGTTCATTAAAGAACCTTGAGATCGTCTGTCCTTATTTTTGGAAGGCGTGTTGGAGGAGAGGGATTGCGCGAGCTGCCAGAAAAGCGACAAGGGGCGGACACCGGGAGCTAAAGGGGAGCTTTTCTCAGTGCTGGCATTGTATTTCCAGGGGCTTCAAAGCTATCTGCCCCAGAGCTCCGGGCTCTTGGAACACTTTGGAGAACAGATACTTTGATCAAGCGACTGAGCAGACAGATTTGTGAGGAAGGAAGGCTGTTTACAGCTAAGGGTCCACTTTTTCTTTATACAATAAGAAATTTGCAATTGATACTGAATTACAGATAGATTAAGCGTCTGATAGTCGCGTTGTTTTAAACCATGGTTGTGTTAAATATTGACAAACCTAACTGTTGGGTTAAATGAACAGAGTAAATGTCCATGTCTGACCCAACCATGAATTGAAACAACCGAGACTTAGAGTGTTGAATTTTTTTGCATCAGTTTGTATTTAAAATTCTATTTCTTAGATGCTTTAAAGGGCACCCATGGTCCAATTCACGATTTTACATTTCCTTTGGTGTGTAAGTGTGTATTAGTACATGTTAACGATATGCAAAAGGTACAAACCCAAAGTAAATGATGAGTCGAGTTATTGTCTCCGATGTAAATCTGTTTTCTTGGACTACAACAAACACACGGATTGTAGGAAACAGCTTACTTTCTGGGATTGGTGATGTAGACAAGACCGACATGATCATAATTCCTCCTGCTTTGGACTCACAGCCTATAAGTTAACTCCTGTTAGCATTGCATTGTAACTGAATCATTTAAACATGGTAAGGAGCGTCACATTTCCTGCTGACGTCAGAGGTATTCAGACCGGACAGTTTTGTACAAAATCCGTGCGTTTCTGGAGAGTGAAATCTGGAGCTACAAAAATGTATGGTATGTGGAAAAAATCAGCTTTTTAAACCACAAACCACGCAAACACATAAAAAAACAAATACATAAAAAGCAAATACATAAAATAACATTGTTTTTAGCAATGAAATAGGTGTGCTTTAAAAATGTAAGACGGGTAGTCTCCTCAACAAGAGATATTTTATTCTTCCTGTGGACTAGAAGAAAAATCTCAAGTAGGCTATAGGCTGTACAAACCGTCCCGGGAGAATGAGTGTTAAAAGCGTGTTAGGTGAAAGAGTACAGTTAGGTAAAAAAAAAAAGAAAGAAAGTTGGGGATAACAGAACAAATGTTGAACGCTGAAATCAAGCTGGTACAAGGGCGATTGAATGAATAGTTCTGTTTGGGCAAGGTAGAGCGCTGACCCAATCCTGCTCCCTCAGGCTGCCCGTGCACACGATTTGAAAACCATCATATTTTACTCTGTCAGCATCATCGGTGACCTCTAGCATGGTGTCCGTCCAGGAGTATTCTCAGAAAAGAGAAAGAGAGAGAGAGGAAGATCTGTCTTTTGAACCCTGTCTCATTTGCCCATCTTGTTGCTGTAGGTGCAGGTGACATGGCTGCTCATGCTTTATATCAACAGTTGCGATATAAATATTCCTGAAAGTTTTTTTTCTGTCAGACTGTATGATTTCATAAAAAACTTTCTGGCTATTTGTAGTGAAATACCACTGACTATGCAAGTAAGAAAGAAATAGTTACTTTACATAACTATTAGTACCCCTTAGTTCTTTGAAGAACCTTTCAATCAAGGCTTTCTAAAATAACTGTACACCAAGGCAGGTATGTTTTCAATTGTTTCCACTATAAGCGCCATGCTTTTACAAAGTGCCAGCAGTTGGCATTTGAGCACCCCAGCTAGGCAAAACTTTCAACTTTGAGTGAAATGCTCAGCTCATCACTGTCACTTTTCACTCAGCCGTCCAAACACAGCGAAGTATGGAGTAGCATGCGAAAGGAGTGGTATGTGAAATCTCAGTATGGAAATAAATGTGAGAAATACAGATACGGATGATCTACTGCAGGGGTGTCCAAGCTTGCTCCTGGAGGGTCGTGTCTCTGCAGAGTTTTGCTCCAACCCTAATCAAACACACCTGATCCAGCTAATCAAGTCTTACTAGGCAGACTAGAAACTTTCGGGCAGGTGTGTTGAGGGAAGTTTCAGTTAAACTCTGCAGGTCCGAGTTTGAACATCCCTGATCGACTGCTTCTGCTGAGATTTTTTTAGTATACATCGGATAGACACTTTTCTACAGTATCTCATGAGGCCAAATGAAACCGTTTTGGTAAATTAAAAATACGGAAAAACTGTAAGCCTGGCGGCTTCGTTTAAGTGTGATACTAAAATGTATTCCTTACAGCTAAATTTTATTTGTTTAACAACACCTGAGTATTTTCGTTGATGATGTTATTACGTCATAGGTGAACAAACATAAAGATCATGTGACAACGAAAACATGGCAGATGTAGTGTGTCCGTAATGTATGCATTACTGCACCCACAGATACTGTATGAAGAGTTTGGTTCCAAAACGCAATAAATCCATTTTGACTAATTTGGCTAAAAAGTTAGTTTTTTTCGGGGTTTTTTTCATAACTTGGCTGGTGCTGCGACTTACAGTAAGGTGCGCCTTGTAAGTCAGTATGAATTAATTTTTTGATTTATTAGGCAAGAGACATCATTACCGTCTACAGCCGCGAGAGTCCGCCATATGCTGCTTCTGTAATTAGGCAATTTAATGGATTCTGTAATGTAGAATGACGAGTATGCGAACTTCACGCTATTTGGCTTGTTCGGTTAATTTAGACTATTCAACCTTCCAAGTAAGTTCTGTATGCTATGGTTTATTGTTTAAATAACTGATAATATAACTTTTAATGTACAGACATCTATTCAGCCTGCTGTTCTGTCTGCTATTGTTTATGCTTTCCAGATTAAATGTCTGTTCTTCGGCTTGGAGTTTGTGAAATAATTTTCTAAATAAACGCGACGTATAGTCCACTGTGACTTATATGTTATTTCGTTTTAACGACGCATTTTTAAATGATGCGGCTTATATTTCGGTGCGGTTTAAAGTCCGGAAAGTACGGTATATCTATTGAATCAATATATAAATGTGCATTCATCTTTGCCATTTTATATTCATTAAGTTGACTAGTGGTATACACTGATTAAAAAAATAAACATTAATGGTATTAATCACAACACTTACTTTGTCATATTAAGAACACTGTCATTGCTGCTGTCATCCTTGGGACGTCGTCACTGAACTTTTTTGACAGCGATCAGCTGTAAGATGTTTTGGTCCTGCTCGATTTTTATTGGCTTTGAGTAAAATAATGGAAAGTTTTTCATAAGATCCCCTGGGGTCAATGTGTTAGCATGACAGAAGCTCGATGCTGTCGTGTGAGAACAAACAACACCCGGCATTTTTCCTTCACCCAAGTGCCTTTCAATTATTATCAATTTTGATGTTTATGTTCAGTTCCATCAAAAAAACTAGGATTCTGTGTGTGCCGCCATAATTGTTTACAATGAATGGAATGGTGTGCTGTGATTGGTTAAGCAGATGTATTGCATTATGCAGAAAAGGATGACTGGCGTTTGTCGCAGAAAAGATGACATAATAACGCTTAGGTTACTCACGTAACCCCGGTTCCCTGAAATAACGGGAACGAAGCATTGCGTCAGTTAGCTGACGCTATGGGGGGAAACTCCTGTTTACTCCGTGACTGAAGCCTATTGGTTAACGTCTGTACAAAGTACAGACCAATGACGTTTGAACCCGCGCGCGGGAGGAACGCGTCCCTATATAAGCGTGGTTCAATCGTCAGGAGCTCATTATATTCGACTGAAGCGCGCAGCCGAATAACACTCGCTGCGTAGACGTTTGTGGCACGGCAAGAGACGCAATGCTTCGTTCCCGTTATTTCAGGGAACCGGGGTTACGTGAGTAACCTAAGCGTTCCCTTTCAATACGGTTCACTTCGCATTGCGTCAGTTAGCTGACGCTATGGGGGAACGTAATCCCATCACGCCGTGCATACACAACGTACTGAAGTGCCTTACCGGAGAGACACTGCGTGTGGCCCTATACCCGGCATATTCACAGCTTTAAAAGCAAATGTGTAAGCACCATATAAATTGTTGACGCGCACACGGTGGGGTTTTAAATGCACCGGGGGCACATAACATAGCACAAGACGGCGAGGTACCGAGCGCGCCGCGGCTGTGCGAGATAAGTAAATTCAGAGTCACGTTGGTGAGCTCGCTGAGCGCACCGTGGTGTACACATAAAACGCATGAGCGTGCATGATTGAGCCGAGAGAACCTGCGCTCGTAGGGCAGGGACGTCTAAGCTGTACAATCTGACAACGTAGACGGCGAAGACCAGCCGGCCGCGTAGCAGATATCAAATATAGATATAGATACCCCTGTAGACCAAGTTCATGAAGAAGCCAAACTCGCACAGAGTGGGCTCTATATAGGACATAGCTCATAGAGGGGCGTGAGCCAGTGCGATGGTTTCAACGATCCATCTAAATAACCACTGTTAGCAACAGACATACGTAGTGAGTGATCTGCGCAGCTCACGAACGGCCGATCTGACTATAATATGCGGCAGAACGGTTCGTAGCGTGGGATTATACAGATACCACAATAGTGTGAACCCAGGTGCACCCTCGAGCGCATCGGGATGCATATAGGTAGTATTATAGTGCACAGATCGGTGAGCTTTCCAAGCGCGCCGTAAATGTGTATTGACTATAAATTGCACGGGCACAGGTGAACACTTGAATACATCGTGAATGCATATAGATGAATCAGAGTGTTATAATGCACAGGCCGGCAAGATTCTCGAGCGCGCCGTCATGTGTTCTGATAATAAATTGTGCGCACACGGGTGAACTCTTCAGTGCACCGTGAATGCGTATAGATAAATCAGTGCACAGAACGCGCCGTGAATGTGTACAGATATGATTGATGAACGTAACGGTGGGCACCCAACGCACCGTGAACGTACACAGATGAACAACAATGTATGTGTCACAAAGCATAACACAGCTGTGTATACAGGTGAGCTTTCCCAAGCGCATCTTATTGTATACCAAAATGTTATAGCGTGTACATGTGAGCTTCTCTAAGCGCACGGTGGACGCATATAATTAAAAACCATATCGTGCATACAGGTGAGCTAATGGGCGCACCTTTAATGCAACAAACCTCAGTAGTGCGCGAAGCAGGGATGTCGAAGCTGTAAACTGACAACGTGGACGGCGGGGACCAGCCGGCCGTGTCACAATTGTCAATGAGAAACCTCTAAGACCATGCCCATGCTCTAAGACAAGTGAGCATAATTGTCACGGGAGGTGATAACGTCAACGATCCATAAATAGCCTGTATTGACAGGTGCTCTAGTGAGTGATCTGTGACGCAGATGAACAGCTGATCGTCTGATGTACGTCAGACGTATGTGTCATACAGGACCTTGGACAGTTCCAGAGCGCTGTGCCTCGGGCACCGTCCGCATCTGAGAAATGACAGGCTTATGAATAAAGTGAATGGCCAGCCGTAAAAGCATGGTTCGCTGTTACCGCCGCCGTCCGCATCTGAGAGATGACAGGCTTGTGAATTAAATGAATGGTCGGTCGTAAAAGCGTGGTTCGCTGTTATCACGGCCACATAGATATAGGTAGGGGAGAGAGCCGCCGTGCCTCTGTAGTGAGGAGAAAAGTGTTCCACCGGCGATTCGCGGGGGGTTTTGACTTTCAAATGTCACTAGACAGAATGGATCAGACTTTGCATAAGGACGCCTCGTGAAAGGGGTCCTAGCAGCTTGTGTCAATGTGTCATAAGGCACGTAATGTAGGTCGTGTCCCACGGATGCCATCTCCGCACGCCCATCGTAATGGGTTAATATTGGTAGTTAAGCATGAGATGCGTATCACTCTGATTGAACATAGCTTATAAAGCGATGCAATGAGTTTATAAAGGAGATGACTCGTCAGCTTGTTCAGGGGGCGAGATCTCAGTCTGGTTCGGTAAATAATGAAACCACCGTAGATTGCCCGACCGCATTATCACAATAACACGGTCGAGAGTGCTGCAGTGCTAAATCATCCTCTTAATGTACCGTATTCACAGTACAAGGTGATTTATATGAGACAAACGGCGTTCCACGCGCCGAAGGCTGATTGCTGTCGTAAAGCGTGTTCAACCCACAGCAAATGCTGGGCTAGCTCGTAATGACAGCACTTCATGCAACCGTGTGTAACTTAAGCAAGCTTCCCGGCCGTCAGCTCGGGGCGGGACCTTTGCTTAGTCAAACTGAAGTGGACTTATGAACAGAATGCCACGATATTCAGCTTTCTGAGGCTCGTTAGAGGGGTACGTGTGCCCGTCTTAAACGAGATGCCGCGCGCGTCTGACTGTGCGCGCGCTTTAAGCTTTGAAACTTATTGTGGCGGGTAGCAAGCTCACTTGAGGTTGATATTACCCTTAATATCTCCGAGTATTGGAGCGGAGGTGTGATCGTCTTCGGATCCGCTAATATAAATCAGCTATATGGCCGAAAAACGTCATAAACCGCTTGGCTGTAAGCCTTTGAGTGGCCGTCCGGAGAGGGCGCGATTCAAACGCTTGGAGCCATGCAAAAGTCTGAGGCTGTCCTTCCTCTAGGAAGAGAGAATAACAGCCGTAAGACCGTGCTCGTTTGCGCCATCAGCATCGTAGCGGAGAAACTGAGGTGGGCTGCGAGCGAATTTGGCAGAAAGGTGTTAGAGACACCGTACAGTCGTGGGGTGTCAATACACAGTATATGGCCAAACCGGGGTTTTTTCGGCTAGCGTCGATAGAATTATGGACAGCGGGCCGTATGTGCGTATTACTGATTGCTTGTCAGTAAGGCGATAAAGTGTTTAGAGACACCGTACAACCGTGGGTGTCAAAACACAGTATAGTAAGCACGGAAATTACTCTTTTTAGAGGAATTAAATACCGTTCGCCACTATAGTGAGGTCGCATAGCCGACAGTATTACACAGTATGTTTGGATAAACAGCACACAGAAAACATTTCAGGGCAGTCCAGCCGAGGCGCGACATAACCCCTTTTCTCCCAGACAGTTTCGTTCTCTGTTGATGCAGCTGTGCTGCGGAGACCAGAGCTCAGCCGTTCAGGTGCACAAGCCTCAGTAGTGACGGTGACCGAACGGCTCACGGAGCAGGGTAGTATGTCTAGGTGGTTTAATGTCAGACTGAACCCATCGCAGAGAGGAAGTCTGCCGTGAGGCCCGCGGTTTTGCCGTTTATTAAAAGGGCAGAAAAACCGGGTATATATATAAGAATGTACCAATATTCAGCGCACTGATATAGGACGGGACTGAATAAAGGGAGGTATTCGGGCCTCAGTATATTATAAACAAATTCGTTCTGCCTCTGATTCCGTCTAAACCAGAGAGAAATTACCAGGCAGACAAAGAATGAGCTATCTGAAGTGAGATCGGCTCAGGCCAGTAAAGCTCTATAATAAGTGTTTTAGCGCTCCAATAGAGGCGTGTCCGCCTTATCGAGCAGACGAATGAGATCGTGCCGCTCCAGGAGGGGAGGGCCATGAAGCTCTCTTATAATGAGTGTTCTTGGTGCTCCAATAGCGGCGAATCGGCCCTATCGAGCAGACGAATGAGATCGCGCCGCTCCAGGAGGGGAGGGGCATGAAGCTCTGTAATCGTTGAACACTGGACAGCTGCATTTAGAGGCAGCGAGCCGTAATACCGCGTGCTAGCTAAGCCGTTAAGAGACCTCACCACTGTGGGGAAAGGAGCGAGGGACTCCGCGAGCGTGGAGCACGAGTGGCTGTGCTATGACAGAGACAGGGGCAGACCGCCCGTGTTTGCTTGTCGTATGCATCTATCCAGGTCTACGGTTCCCCGCTTGTTCATCTCAACAAGAGAGGAACGGCAGAGGGGAGCAGCAACACAGACAGAACAGCCATGCGTCGTGACGGTATCACCCGATGCACTCGGGGGATTAATATATGTGCCAGAGATCTCGCCACTGAATGTAAGAGGAGCGAAGGGACTCTGTAAGCATGAACGGTTGCGGTGTGACAGAACACAGGGGGGGTTAGTCCGTGTGTGCTTGTCTATGCATCCATCTAGTCTCATGGCTCGCCGTGTGTTCATCCCGGCGAGAGAGGAACAGCAGGGGGAGCACGAAACATGGATAAGACAACCAAAGCATAAGCGCGGTCCCGGCGTGGGAGGTGCCAGACCGGTAACGCGCTCGGAGGAAATTCATAGCAGAGAGGCTCACCGAGCCGCTGTGCTGGACGCTATTACAACAGCGCCTGCTCTTTTAGCTTATAGCTTTATATTAAAAATATTGATCTTACCGGGCGGCCGCAGGGGAGACCTCGTCAGGCGTGTGTCCGCTGCACAGGGCTCGTACCACGGCAAGCGAAGGCTATCTTCGGTTCTCGGCCGGAAAGCGGCAGGGGAAGACGCTAGACCTGGACTCTGCTATCTTCGGTTCTCAGCCGGAAAACGGCAGGGGAAGACGCTAGGCCTGGACTCCGCTGCAGGGCTTTTGTCAACGGCGAGGTAAGGCTTCTTCTTTTTCTTCGGAGCAGCGAGAGGTTCGCGCTGAAGGAGAAAATAATGAGCTCCTGACGATTGAACCGCGCTTATATAGGGACGCGTTCCTCCCGCGCGCGGGTTCAAACGTCATTGGTCTGTACTTTGTACAGACGTTAACCAATAGGCTTCAGTCACGGAGTAAACAGGAGTTTCCCCCCATAGCGTCAGCTAACTGACGCAATGCGAAGTGAACCGTATTGAAAGGGAACATGGCGGATATCTGATTTTGCGTAAAATGAAGAATTTTCTTTTTAATACTGATCTGATACAATACTGATTTTGGCGGTAACAAATTTTTTTTAAGTGGCGTTTAGCCCGTTTTGTAACCAAACTCTTCATATATACCGTTTAAACATTCAGGAAGTATAGATATTTCATTTTAATGTAGCACTGTCACAGTAAGTGATTTTAGATGGAGGGAATCTTTATTTTTGCAGTTAGTGTCACAGAAATGACACACTTTAACACAACATCATTTGACATGACTTGCAGTGTATTTTTTGATAGCTCTGCCTGTCTCGTAATTCCCTACATCTCTGCACTTTAGTTCATCTTAGTCTTATTTTCCTCAGATTCGTGTTCAGACAAGAAGGAATGCTGCCAGTTGAAGCCTAGTGTCTGATAGCAGTGGAGAGCATCCAGTCTTCTTCCCAGAAGAATACAAGACTTCTCTGATCTGGTAAGCACACAGTAAAACACTCAAGTTCATTTCCATAGTCTGGTCTTGAATAGACTAGACTTTCACCTACTATGCCTTGTATTAGTATACTTTATATGATTTCATCCTAGTCCTTTACATCTTTTTTTAACACGATAACCTAGTTTTGGTTCTCCTAAACCTAATATAATTCAAGGACGGCCTTTTTATCTGTCAGAATGTACTATACTAAGATCTACCTATCTAGCATGTTCTTAAGTATTCAGTTTAAACCAATAGGTACCTTCTTCTAGCAAATTTGACCATGATTAAAGGAAAACACAGTTGTTCAATATTTTACTATGTTCTTACCTCAACTTAGACAAATTAATACACACCTGTATCTTTTTTCAATGCGTGTAACAGTATGCGCAGACACTTTTTTTGTTGCGATTGTTGTTTCTGCATGGGCAAAGATACATTTCATGCATCAGGTATGTGTTGGAGAGGGATACAAGCGTTTTGCAGTGTCCTGCTAGCAGGTGTCCTGCTGAATGACTGCTTTCATCAAACAGCTGAAAAACCTAAGCTTTAGGGAGCCTCTTGAAATAACATTAAGAGCCACTCAAACCCCCCCGAGTAGGCTAGGAGTTGGTTACAATTCCTACTTTCCTCCTTTCCAGTACTAAATCTGCTTCTCATTTTAAGTAAATACAGAGCCCAAGCTCCAGTCCTCAGAAGGAATAAATGCACCCAAAGATTTGTTGCTCATTCAGTCCAAGTATGCGGGTGGGGGGTGCGAGCAGTAGTGTCTGTAAGTGCACTTGAGCTGCTGAACTCACGCAGCGTGACAGTCAAGTGAACAACCAGCTAAAAGCTACTTGTGGTGGAAAAAAACCCTCTCTCAGTGTTTGTCTGGATCTCATAATTTTCTTGAATACGTTTATTCCAGTAATACAAAGCTCTTATTACAAACTGTCATTCTTTACGTTGGGGGGGGGGGGGGGGGTGTATACGTCTCGAGTAAAACAGAAGACAGAAATGTATGAGGTTATTATCATTCCACCAGCGTGTTGGCGTCTGGTGGTGCAGATCATGCTTGGCTGCCTGGCACGATAGGGCAGCCGGTGGCCATTAAGGCAGCAGGGTTTGGGGGTTTGGGGCCTATGGAGGGTACTGCCACCCCCTGCATGGGAGCAATGAGAGGCCCTGGGCAGGTGGTCTATCAGAGACAGTGGGCTGGAAGTCTTGGACAAATTGATACAGGGAGGCTCATTTCCCAAACCCAGCATGAGGGACGGCACAACTCCATGAGGGAAGAAAAAATATGAAAGCAAAGACTCCCAAGGGCACCAGCGCATGAGCAGTGATCTTGCAAAGTTGTCAGTCAGTTGTGTCGTTTCTGCGTCCACTATTGGGAGCACTGGGTACTCTCCGCGATGCCGGATGTATCTTCGATAAAAAACACTAAAGGATACTAGATGTAAAAGCTGCCATCTGTAACTGTTACCTCTTTATCACCATATTTTTGTAAACCTAAAATTGCAGGATTTATCTCTGTCTGTCTGTCTGTCTGTCTGTCTGTCTGTCTGTCTTCTGAAATATCTATCCATCCATCCATCCATCCATCCATCCATCCATCTATGATTTAAAGTATTTCTGTCTGTCTGTCTGTCTGTCTGT